>NC_029785.2:47979632-48004914 GCF_000816755.2 Arachis ipaensis | reverse complement strand
TTCTGAAGTCACTATTAGAAGAGCAGTGATGATCCATTGCGTCATGATGGGAAAAGAAGTGGAAGTCCATCAACTGATTTCAACTGAATTCTACAAAATTGCAAACAAAAATTCCAAAGATGCCAGGTTGGCTTATCCAAGCTTGATTTCTATGCTCTGTAAAGACGCTGGAGTAAGGATGGGAATAACTGAGTATATCTCTGTTGAGCGGCCAATCACCAAAGCATCAATGGAAAAACAACAAGCACAGGATGACCCTATCAAGAAGAGAACACAGGAAATTCTCCCAGAAATCCCCCAATCTGAATACTGGGAGTATCTGGAAACATCTATTACCAAGATGCAAGAAGCTGTGGAACAAATACAGAAAGAACAGAAGGAACAAAGTAGCATTCTTTGCTATTTGCTTAAAGAACAGGAGGAGCAAGGGCGTGATCTAAGGGAATTGAAGCACCAGAAATTATCTCTTGAAGGACCAAGCACCCAGCAGATCAGAGGAACATCCACTTCCCAGAACAAAGGTTGTTAAATTCCAATCTTAGCCTTAACTCTGTGATAACTATTTCTATTAGTTTTACCTTAGGAGTCATATAGTAGTAATTAGTATCTATATTTTTGATTTTATCCCCAATTAAGCTATAATTTAATTTTATCATCATCATTAAGCATGAATAAAATAGAAGAATTTCTTTAGAATAAGAGGCAATATTTTTCGAGTTTTTAATAAGATAAATTCTAATTATTTACATGTGGTGGCAATAGTAAAGCTGAGTCACAATCTGAAAAGGTTCACCCAATTATGCGTCTATGGCATTTATGTATCCGGTGGTAATACTGGAAAACAAAGTGCTTAGGGCCACGGCCAAGACTCATAAAGTAGTTGTGTTCAAGAATCAACATACTGAACTAAGAGAATCAATATCACTATCTGAATTCTGAGTTCCTATAGATGCTAATCACTCTGAGCTTCAATGGATAAAGTGAGATGCCAAAACTGTTCAGAAGCAAAAAGCTACTAGTCCTGCTCATCTAATTAGAATCTGAGCTTCACTCCAAAAACTCTGAGATATTATTGCTTCTTAAATTATTTGTATTCTATTTTATTTATCTAGTTGCTTGAGGGCAAGCAACAGTTTAAGTTTAGTGTTGTGATGAGCGGATGTTTTATACACTTTTTGGGGATAATTTCATATAGTTTTTAGTATGTTTTAGTTAGTTTTTAGTTTATCTTCATTAGTTTCTAGGCAAAATTCATATTTCTGGACTTTACTATGAGTTTGTGTGTTTTTTTGTAATTTTAGGTATTTTCTGGCTGAAATTGAGGGAGCTGAGCAAAAATCTGATTCAGACTGAAAAAGGACTGCTGATGCTGTTGGATTCTAACCTCCCTGCACTCAAAGTGGATTTTCTGGAGCTAAAGAACTCCAAATAGCGCGCTTCTAATTGCGTTGGAAAGTAGACATCCAGGGCTTTCCAGCAATATATAATAGTTCATACTTTGCTCAATAATAGACGACATAAACTGGCATTCAACGCCAGTTCCATGTTGCTGTCTGGTGTCCAGCGCCAGAAACAAGTTACAAGTTGGAGTTTAACGCCAGAAAAGGATCCAAAGCTGGCGTTGAACGCCCAAAAGAGCCCTATGCACGTGATTAACTTAAGTCTCAGCCCCAGCACACACCAAGGGGGCCCCAGAAGTGGATTTCTGCACCATCCATCTCAGTTTACTCATTTTCTGTAAACCTAGTTTACTAGTCTAGTATTTAAACAACTTTTAGAGACTTGTTTTGTACCTCATGACATGTTAGATCTGAACTTTGTACCTTTTGACGGCATGAGTCTCTAAACTCCATTGTTGGGGGTGAGGAGCTCTGCTGTGTCTCAATGGATTAATGCAAGTAATTCTATTTTCCATTCAAACATGTGTGTTCCTATCTAAGATATCCATTCGCAATTCAATGTGAATATGATGAACGTGACAATCATCATCATTCCCCTATGGATGGTAGCCATTGACAACGGTGATCCACCAACACACAGTTTGCCATAGGAGGACGTGCGTGCGTGAATCAGAAAACAGAGGAAAGCAGAATTCCAGAAGACAAAGCATCTCCAAAACTCCAACATATTCTCCATCAGTGCATACAAGTACAATTTGTGTTCTGCCCCTTTTATTCCTTGCAATCAAAATTGATAAGTGAATTATTTTATTGTTTTCCTGACTAAGAGTTACAAGATAACCATAGATTGCTTCAAGCCAATGATCTCCGTGGGATCGACCCTTACTCACGTAAGGTATTACTTGGACGACCCAGTGCACTTGCTGGTTAGTGGTACGAGTTGTAAAAAGTGTGATTTACAATTCGTGCACCAGAAGCCATGCGTGTTTGGAGAAGAAGGCAGTAGGAAACCACAGATTCAGAGGACAGGGCATCTCCGGAACCTCAGCCTGTTTCTCATTACTGAATCACAAGTACTATTTATTTCATGTTATTTATTTTCCATAAATACAATCACTCTTATCATTAATCTCCTGACTAAGATTTACAAAATAACCATAGCTTGCTTCAAGCCAACAATCTCCGTGGGATCGATCCTTACTCACGTAAGGTATTACTTGGACGACCCAGTGCACTTGCTGGTTAGTTGTGCGGAGTTGTGAAAAGTGTAATCACAATTTTGTGTACCAAGTTTTTGGCGCTGTTGCCGGGGATTGTTTGAGTTTGAACAACTGACGGTCTATTTTGTTGCTTAGATTAGGAAAAATTTATCTTTTTTGGTTTAGAGTCACAAAAATTGAGTCTTCTATTATTATTTTTGGTTAAAATTTTAAAATCCTTATTTTCTTTTTCTAAATTATTTTCGAGAATTTTTAAAACCAATAACCTCATAATTTAGTCTTCTATTTGAGTTTAGTTTCATGTTTTAAGTTTGGTGTCAATTGCATGATTTTATTTTTCTTTCAATTTTTCGAATTATATGTTCTTAGTTCTTTCTTAATCTTCAAGTTATTCTTGTTTATTTTCCTTGTTTGATCTTTAGTTTTTCTTGTTTTGTGACTTTTCTTATTTTTCTTGTGCATTTTCGAATTATTAGTGTCTAAAGTATAAAAATTTTTAAGTTTGGTGTCCTTTGTGTTTTTACTTTCTTAAAAATTTCCAAAATTTGTTCTTAGTGTTCATCTTGATTTTCAAAGTGTTATTGGTGTTCATCTTGACATTCAAAGTTTTCTTGTTTGCTTTCTTTGTTTTAATATAAAAATTCTAAGTTTGGTGTCATTTTATTGTTTTTCTCTTTCCTCATTAAATTCAAAAATTCAATAAAATAATTTTTCCTTTATTTGCTCATTATTTTTGAATTTCTTAGGTTGACTTAGTCAAAATTTTTAAAATTTGGTAGTTTCTTGTTAGGCAAGTTAAAATTTCAAATTTAAAAATTTATCTTCTTAAATCTTTTTCAAAACAAACTCTTTTTCAAATTTCTTTTATTATTTTTCAAAAATCTTTTATAAAATTTTTCAAAATCTTTTTCTTATTCATAATTTTTGAATTACTTGTACTATTTTATTATTTTGATTGAAAAATTTTAAGTTTGGTGTTTCCTTGTTGAGAAAGTTTCAATCTTCAAATTTTAAAATATATCTTTTTCAAATCTTTTCTTTTATTTATTTATTTTTACAAGTATCTTTAATTTTAAGACATATCTTTTTCAAAAGTCCCTAACCACTTTCTCTCCATTTTTTTCGAAAATCATATCCAAAATTTTTCAAATCTTTTTGATTAATTAATCATTTTAGCATTCTAATTTTTTTATTTTATTTTTTTTAGTTTTCGAAAATTATATTCTATTTTCTAATTATTTTATTTTATTTTATCTTATTTCCTTTTTAATTCGGTTTATCCTTAATTAAATAAAATAAAAACAAAAATATATTTTATTTGCAATTCACATCATCTCCCTTTCTCCATCATGGACCTAAGTGAAAATGAACAGTCCAGAAGGACTCTGGGGTCATATGCTAACCCCACTAATGCTTCCTATGGGAGTAGTATCTGTATACCTCCCATCAGAGCTAGCATTTTTGAGCTAAATCCTCAGCTCATTATCATGGTGCAACAAAATTGCCAATATTCTGGTCTTCCACAGGAAGAACCTACTGAGTTTCTGGCACAGTTCTTACAAATTGCTGACACAGTACGTGATAAGGAAGTAGATCAGGATGTCTACAGATTATTACTGTTTCTATTTGCTGTAAAAGATCAAGCTAAGAGGTGGTTAAACAACCAACCCACAGCAAGCATAAGAACATGGAAATAGTTATCAGACAAATTCCTGAATCAATATTGCTCTCCAAAAAGGATGACACAGCTAAGACTGGACATCCAAGGCTTTAAACAAGAGGATAATGAATCCCTTTATAATGCCTAGGATAGGTACAGAGGGATGCTAAGAAAATACGCCTCTGAAATATTTTCAGAATGGGTGCAGTTAGACATCTTTTACTATGGGCTTACAGAAAAGGCCCAAATATCTCTAGACCACTCAGCTGGTGGATCTATACATATGAGAAAGACAATTGAAGAGGCTCAAGAGCTCATTGATACAGTTGCTAGAAATTAATATCTATACTTAAGTAGTGGGTCCTCCATGAAAGAAGAAGCTAAAGCAGTATCCACTGAATTTAGTCCTCAAAAACAAGTTGCTGAACTCAATCAGCAATTGCTTATTATAACAAAACAGTTACCAGAATTTAAAGAGATGCTACAAGAAACCAAAGATGCTAATGAGAATATGGAAAAACACTTGAATCAGACAAGACAGCAGCTATCTAAATAGATAACAGAAGAATGCCAAACTGTTCAATTAAGGAGTGGGAAGACATTAAATGTCTCAATTCAAAGCAGCAGAAAGCCAAGAAAGGAACAACTCACAGAAAATGACCAAGCCACTGCTTAAAATCCCTCTAAGGACAGTAAGAGCCCAGAGAGGAATGATTCTGGCGTTCAAACGCCAGAAAAGGGTGGCAACCTGGCGTTAAACGCCCAAAAAGCACCCAATTCTGGCATTCAAACGCCAATAAGGGATCAGACACCTGCAAGTGCTGATAACAACCCCCTTAAGCAGGCTTCTCCAACCACTTCTGTAGGAAATAAACCTGCAGCAACTAAGGTTGAAGAATACAAAGCCAAGATGCCTTATCCTCAGAAACTCCGCCAAGCGAAACAGGATAAACAATTTGCCCACTTTGCAGACTATCTCAGAACTCTTGAAATAAAAATTCCATTTGCAGAGGCACTTGAGCAAATACCCTCTTATGCTAAGTTCATGAAAGAGATCTTAAGTCATAAGAAGGATTGGAGAGAAACTGAAAAAGTTTTCCTCACTGAAAAATGCAGTGCAGTCATAAAAAGCTTACCAGAAAAGCTTAAAGATCCCGGAAGCTTTATGATACCATGCACATTAGAAGGTGCTTGTACCAAGACAGCTCTATGTGATCTTGGGGCAAGTATCAACCTAATACCTGCATCCACTATCAAAAAGCTTGGTTTGACTGATGAAGTTAAACCAACCCGGATATGCCTTTAACTTGCTGATGGATCCATTAAAATTCCATCAGGCGTAATTGAAGACATGATTGTCAAGGTTGGGCCATTTGCCTTTCTCACACACTTTGTAGTGCTGGAAATGGACGAGCACAAGAGTGCAACTCTCATTCTAGGAAGACCATTCCTAGCAACTGGACGAACCCTCATGTGGAGTCACAAAAAAAATGAAAAATTTAGAAACAGAATCAAAAACAGCAGAAGAAAAATCACACCCTGGAGGAAGCACCTGTCTGGCGTTCAACACCAGAACAGAGCATGGTTCTGGCACTGAACGCCCAAAATGGGCAATATCTGGGTGCTGAACGCCCAAAATGGGCAGCATCTGGGCGCTGAACGCCAGAATTGCACCCTGGAGAAGAGCTGGCGCTGAACGCCCAGAACAAGCATGGTTCTGGCGTTCAACGCCAGAAATGGGTAACAAATGGGCGTTGAACGCCCAAAATGGGCACCAACCTGGTGCTGAACGCCCAGAGTTGTGTGCAAGGGCATTTTACATGCCTAATGGGTGTAGGGATGTAAATCCTTGATACCTCAGGATCTGTGGACACCATAGGATCATCTCAGGATCTGTGAATCTCACAGGATCCCCACCCACCTCACCCTCTCTCTATCCATTCATGGTCATCCCTTCTGTTTTCCTTTCACCACTCACATCCATACACATATCCCTCCATCTCCTCCATATCTTCTTCTTCTTCTTCTATTCTTTCTTCTTTTGCTCGAGGGCGAGCAACATTCTAAGTTTGGTGTGGTAAAAGCATAAGCTTTTTGTTTTTCTATTACCATTGATGGCACCTAAGACCGGAGAAACCTCTAGAAAAGGGGAAGGGAAGACAAAAGCTTCCACCTACGAGTCATGGGAGATGGAAAGATTCATCTCAAGGGTCTATGTGGTGACAATGCTTCTTGTTTTCTGAATGGAACAGTGAACAGTGCATATGTCTTTTGAAGTTGTTGTTTAAGAATGTTAAATATGTTGGCTCTTGAAAGAATGATGATAAGGAGACATGTTACTTGATAATCTGAAAAATCATAAAAATGATTCTTGAAGCAAGAAAAAGCAGCAAAGAACAAAGCTTGCAAAAAAGGCGAAAAAAAAATAGAAAGAAAAAAAAGCAAGCAGAAAAAGCCAAAAGCTCTTAAAACCAAGAGGCAAGAGCAAAAAGCCAGTAACCCTTAAAACCAAAAGGCAAGGGCAATAAAAAGGATCCCAAGGCTTTGAGCATCAGTGGATAGGAGGGCCTAAAGGAATAAAATCCTGGCCTAAGCGGCTAAACCAAGCTGTCCCTAACCATGTGCTTGTGGCGTGAAGGTGTCAAATGAAAACTTGAGACTGAGCGGTTAAAGTCAAGGTCCAAAGCAAAAAAAGAGTGTGCTTAAGAACCCTGAACACCTCTAATTGGGGACTTTAGCAAAGCTGAGTCACAATCTGAAAAGGTTCACCCAATTATGTGTCTGTGGCATTTATGTATCCAGTGGTAATACTGGAAAACAAAGTGCTTAGGGCCACGGCCAAGAGTCATAAAATAGCTGTGTTCAAGAATCATCATACTGAACTAGGAGAATCAATAACACTATCTGAACTCTGAGTTCCTATAGATGCCAATCATTCTGAACCTCAATGGATAAATTGAGATGCCAAAACTATTCAAGAGGCAAAAAGCTACAAGTCCCGCTCATCTGATTGGAGCTATGTTTCATTGATAGTTTGGAATTTATAGTATATTCTCTTCTTTTTCTCCTATTTGATTTTCAGTTGCTTGGGGACAAGCAACAATTTAAGTTTGGTGTTGTGATGAGCGGATAATTTATACGCTTTTTGGCATTGTTTTTAGTAGAATTTGGTTACTTTTAGGGATGTTTTCATTAGTTTTTATGTTAAATTCACATTTCTGGACTTTACTATGAGTTTGTGTGTTTTTCTGTGATTTCAGGTATTTTCTGGCTGAAATTGAGGGACTTGAGCAAAAATCAGATTCAGAGGTTGAAGAAGGACTGCTGATGGTGTTGGATTCTGACCTCCCTGCACTCAAAATGGATTTTCTGGAGCTACAAAACTCAAAATGGCGCGCTTCTAATTGCGTTGGAAAGTAGACATCCAGGGCTTTCCATCAATATATAATAGTCCATAATTTGTCCAAGTTTAGACGATGCAAACTGGCATTCAACGCCAGCTCTCTGCCCAATTCTGGCGTCCAGCGCCAGAAACAAGCTGTAAAGTGGAGTTCAACGCCCAAACTGGCACAAAAGCTGGCGTTCAACTCCAAGAATGACCTCTCCACGTGTAGACTTCAAGCTCAGCCCAAGCACACACCAAGTGGGACCCGGAAGTAGATTTATGCATCAATTACTTACTTCTGTAAACCCTAGTGACTAGTTTATTATAAATAGAACTTTTTATCATTGTATTCGCAGTCTTGGTTACTCCGGTTCAAGTCTAAACCTTGTCCGTGGTATTCCGAGTAGGACTCTGGGATTGAATGACTGTGACGAACTCCAAACTCGCGAGTGCTGGGCGTAGTGACAGACGCAAAAGGATAGTAAATTCTATTCCAGTATGATCGAGAACCTCCAAGATGATTAGCCATGCAGTGACAGTGCATCGGACCATTTTCACAATAGGATGCAACCAACGACAAGGGTGATGCCTCCAGACGATTAGCCGTGCTGTGACAGAGCATTTGGACCATTTTCCCGAGAGGATTGAAAGTAGCCATTGGCACCGGTGACATCCTTACATAAAGCCAATCATAGAAAGGAGTAAGACTGATTGGATGAAGACAGCAGGAAAGCGGAGGTTCAGAGGAACGAATGCATCTCCATACGCTTATCTGAAATTCTCACCAATGAATTACATAAGTATTTCTATCCTTATTTTAGTATTAATTTTCGAAAACTCCATAACTATTTTATATCCGCCTGACTGAGATTTACAAGGTGACCATAGCTTGCTTCATACCAACAATCTCCGTGGGATTCGACCCTTACTCACGTAAGGTATTACTTGGACGACCCAGTGCACTTGCTGGTTAGTTATGCGAAGTTGTGAAGATATGTTTAGACCATGGTTCTGTGCATCCGTTTTTGGTGTCATCGCCAGGGAATCAATTTCGAACAATAATTCACAACCTGAGTAACAATTTCGCATACCAAGTTTTTGGCGCCGTTGCTGGGGATTGTTCGAGTTTGGACAACTAACGGTTTATCTTGTTGCTCAGATTAGGTAATTTTCTTTTTGTTTTATTTTCAAAATTTTTTTCAAAAATCTTTCAAAAATTTTCTCCTTTATTTTCGAAAAATTTAAAAAAAAAATTGTTTTCAAAAATATATTTTTCTTCAGAATTTTTAAGAATGAATTCTAGTGTTTCATGAAGCATGCTAAAGCTTGGCTGGCTGTAAAGCCATGTCTGAATTCTTTTAGACTGAGGTTTTGGCTTAAAATTAAATGAATTACACTCATATTTTTACTAAAGCTTGGCTGGCTATTAAGCCATGTCTGACCCTTTGATTGGAGCTTTAGACTAAAGAGCATAAGATTCCTGGAATTCATATTAAAAATTTTGGAATCCTTATTTTTCTTTTTCAAAATGATTTTTGAAAAAATTAAAAGAAAATACAAAAAAAATTAGAAAATCAAAAAAAAAAATAAAAAATATTTTGTGTTTCTTGTTTGAGTCTTGAGTCAAGTTGAATGTTTGGTGTCAACTACATATTCATCTTGCATTTTTCGAAAATTCATACATTCATAGTGTTCTTCATGGTCTTCAAGTTGTTCTTGGTAAGTCTTCTTGTTTGATCTTGATGTTTTCTTGTTTTGTGTTGTATGGTGTTTTTCATATGCATTCTTGCATCCATAGAGTCTAAGCATCAAAGATTTCTAAGTTTGGTGTCTTGCATGTTTTCCTTGCATTAAAAATTTTTCAAAAATATGTTCTTGGTGTTCATCTTGACATTCAAAGTGTTCTTGGTGTTCATCTTGACATTCATAGCATTCTTGCATGCATTCATTGTTTTGATCTAAAAATTTCATGCATTGCATCATTTTAGTGTTTTTCTCCTTCATCATTAAAAATTCAAAAATAAAAAAAAATATCTTTCCCTTTTACTCTCTTAAAATTTCGAAAATTAGATTTGACTTTTTCAAAATTTTTTAAAATCTAGTTATTTTTATGAGTCAAATCAAATTTTCAATTTAAAAATCTTATCTTTTTCAAAATCTTTTTCAAAAATCAAATCTTTTTCAAAAACTAATTTCAATCATATCTTTTCAAAAATATCTTCTTATCTTATCTTTTTCAAAATCTTTTTCAAAAATCAAATCTTTTTCAAAAACTAATTTCAATCATATCTTTTCAAAAATATCTTCTTATCTTATCTTTTTCAAAATTTGATTTTAAAATATCTTTTCTAACTTCCTAACTTCTTATCTTTTCAAAATTTGTTTCAACTAACTAACTAACTTTTTGTTTGTTTCTTATCTTTTTCAAAACTACCTAACTAACTCTCTCTCTCTAATTTTCGAAAATATCTTCCCTCTTTTTCAAAAATTTCTTTTTAATTAACTAATTATTTTAATTTTTGATTTTTATTTTCGAAAATTACTAACCTATTTCAAAAACTATTTTCGAAAATCACTAACTCTTTTTCAAAAATTATTTTCGAAATTTTCCCTCTCCCATCTTATTCTATTTATTTATTCATCCACTAACATCTCTTCCTCACCAAAAATCCGAACTCCGTCTCTCTTTCTGAGTTCAGATTTTCTTCTTCTTTTCTTCTACTCACACAGGGACCTCTATACTGTGGTATAAAGGATCCCTATTATTATTATTATTATTTTTTCTGTGTCCTCTTCTTTGTCATATGAGCAGGAGCAAGGACAAGAATATTCTTGTTGAAGTAGATCCAGAACCTGAAAGGAATCTAAGAAGCTAAAATACAACAATCCAGAGATAACCTTACAGAAATTTTCGAACAGGAAGAGGAGATGGAAGCCGAAAATAATAATAATGCAAGGCGAATGCTCGGTGACTTTACTGCACCTAATTCCAATTTACATGGAAGAAGCATCTCCATTCCTGCCATTGGAGCAAACAATTTTGAGCTGAAACCTCAGCTAGTTTCTCTGATGCAGCAGAACTGCAAGTTTCATGGACTTCCATCTGAAGATCCTTTTCAGTTCTTAACTGAATTCTTGCAGATCTGTGATACTGTTAAGACTAATGGAGTAGATCCTGAAGTCTACAGGTTCATGCTTTTCCCTTTTGTTGTAAGAGACAGAGCTAGAGTGTGGTTGGACTCTCAACCCAGAGATAGCCTGAACTCTTGGGATAAGCTGGTCACGGCTTTCTTAGCCAAGTTCTTTCCTCCTCAAAAGCTGAGCAAGCTTAGAGTGGATGTTCAGACCTTCAGACAGAAGGAAGGTGAATCCCTCTATGAAGCTTGGGAGAGACACAAGCAACTGACCAAAAAGTGTCCTTCTGACATGCTTTCAGAATGGACCATCCTGGATATATTCTATGATGGTTTATCTGAGCTATCAAAGATGTCATTGGATACTTCTGCAGATGGATCCATTCACCTAAAGAAAACGTAGGAGAGTGCAAGGCCATTGAATTAATTACCATGGCCGAACCCACAAGAGAGGAGAAGGACGTGAATCCCAAGAAGGAAGACCTCCTCGGACGTCCAGTGATCAATAAGGAGCTTCCCTCTGAGGAACCTAAGGAATCTGAGACTCATCTAGAGACCATAGAGATTCCATTGAACCTCCTTATGCCATTCATGAGCTCTGATGAGTATTCCTCTTCTGAAGAGAATGAGGGTGTTACTGAAGAGCAGGCGGCCAAGTTTCTTGGTGCAATCATGAAGCTGAATGCCAAATTATTTGGTATTGAGACTTGGAAAGATGAACCTCCCTTGTTCACCAATGAACTAAGTGATCTGGATCAACTGACATTACCTCAGATGAAACAGGATCCTGGAAAGTTTTTAATACCTTGTACCATAGGCACCATGATCTTTAAGGCTCTGTGTGACCTTGATTCAGGGATAAACCTCATGCCTCTCTCTGTAATAGAGAAACTGGGAATCTATGGGGTGCAAGCTGCTAAAATCTCATTAGAGATGGCAGACAACTCAAGAAAACAGGCTTATGGACAAGTAGAGGACGTATTAGTAAAGGTTGAAGGCCTTTACATCCCTGCTGATTTCATAGTCCAAGACACTGGAAAGGAAGAGGATGAATCCATCATCCTAAGAAGGCCTTTCCTAGCCACAGCAAGAGCTGTGATTAATGTGGACAAAGGAGAATTGATCCTTCAATTAAATAAGGACAACCTTGTGTTTACAACTCAAGGATCTCTCTCTGCATCCATGGAGAGGAAGCAGAAAAAACTTCTCTCAAAGCAGAGTCAACCAAAGCCCCCACAGTCAAATTCTAAGTTTGGTGTTGGGAGGCCACAACCAAACTCTATGTTTGGTGTCAAACCCCCATATCCAAACCCTAAGTTTGGTGTTGGGAGGTCTCAACAAAGCTCTGCACATCTGTGAGGCTCCATGAGAGCCCACTGTCAAGCTATTGATATTAAAGAAGCGCTTGTTGGGAGGCAACCCAATGTTTATCTATCTAATTTTATTTTTGTTTTTCATGTTTTCTTAGGTTCATGATCATGTGGAGTCACAAAAAAAAAACAAAAAATTTAGAAACAGAATCAAAAACAGTGGAAGAAAAATCACACCCTGGAGGAAGCACCTGTTTGGCGTTCAACGCCAGAACAGAGCATGGTTCTGGCGCTGAACGCCCAAAATGGGCAGTATCTGGGCGCTGAACGCCCAAAATGGGCAGCATCTGAGCGCTGAACGCCAGAATTACACCCTGGAGAAGAGCTGGCGCTGAACGCCCAGAACAAGCATGGTTCTGGCGTTCAACGCCAGAAATGGGCAACAAATGGGCGTTGAACACCCAAAATGGGCACTAACCTGGCGCTGAATGCCCAGAGTTGTGTGCAAGGGCATTTACATGCCTAATGGGTGCAGGGATGTAAATCCTTGACACCTCAGGATCTGTGGACACCACAGGATCATCTCAGGATCTGTGAATCTCACAGGATCCCCACCCACCTCACCATCTCTCTATCCATTCATGGTCATCCCTTCTGTTTTCCTTTCACCACTCACATCCATACACATATCCCTCCATCTCCTCCATATCTTCTTCTTCTTCTTCTATTCTTTCTTATTTTGCTCGAGGGCGAGCAACATTCTAAGTTTGGTATGGTAAAAGCATAACCTTTTTGTTTTTCTATTACCATTGATGGCACCTAAGACCAGAGAAACCTCTAGAAAAGGGGAAGGGAAGACAAAAGCTTCCACCTCCGAGTCATGGGAGATGGAAAGATTCATCTCAAGGGTCTATAGCTCAGTGATAGAATATGTGGCTACAAATCAAGAGATCCCTGAGATACCTCAGGGGATGCATTTCCCTCCACATAAATATTGGGAGCAAATCAACACCTCCCTAGGAGAATTAAGTTCCAACATGGGACAACTAAGGGTGGAACATCAAGAGCACTCCATCATCCTTCATGAAATAAGAGAAGATCAAAAAGCAATGAGGGAGGAGCAACAAAGACAAGGAAGAGACATAGAAGAGCTCAAGGACATCATTGGTTCCTCAAGAAGGAAACGCCACCATCACTAAGGTGGACTCATTCCTTATTCTTACTTTCTCTGTTTTTCGTTTTCTCTATGTTAAGTGCTTATCTATATTTGTGTCTTCATTACATGATCATTAGTAGTTAGTAACTATGTCTTAAAGTTATGAATGTCCTATGAATCCATCACCTCTCTTAAATGAAAAATGTTTTAATTTAAAAGAACAAGAAGTACATGAGTTTTGAATTTATCCTTGAACTTAGTTTAATTATATTGATGTGGTGACAATGCTTCTTATTTTCTGAATGAATGCTTGAACAGTGCATAAGTCTTTTGAAGTTGTTGTTTAAGAATGTTAAATATGTTGGCTCTTGAAAGAATGATGATAAGGAGACATGTTACTTGATAATCTGAAAAATCATAAAAATGATTCTTGAAGCAAGAAAAAGCAGCAAAGAATAAAGCTTGCAAAAAAAAAAGGCGAAAAAAAAATAGAAAGAAAAAAAAAAGCAAACAGAAAAAGCCAAAAGCTCTTAAAACCAAGAGGCAAGAGCAAAAAGCCAGTAAACCTTAAAACCAAAAGGCAAGGTCAATAAAAAGGATCCCAAGGCTTTGAGCATCAGTGGATAGGAGGGCCTAAAGGAATAAAATCCTGGCCTAAGCGGCTAAACCAAGCTGTCCCTAACCATGTGCTTGTGGCGTGAAGGTGTCAAGTGAAAACTTGAGACTGAGCGGTTAAAGTCAAGGTCCAAAGCAAAAAAAGAGTGTGCTTAAGAACCCTGGACACCTCTAATTGGAGACTTTAGCAAAGCTGAGTCACAATCTGAAAAGGTTCACCCAATTATGTGTCTGTGGCATTTATGTATCCAGTGGTAATACTGGAAAACAAAGTACTTAGGGCCACGGCCAAGACTCATAAAATAGCTGTGTTCAAGAATCATCATACTGAACTAGGAGAATCAATAACACTATCTGAACTCTGAGTTCCTATAGATGCCAATCATTCTGAACCTCAATGGATAAAGTGAGATGCCAAAACTATTGAAGAGGCAAAAAGCTACAAGTCCCGCTCATCTGATTGGAGCTATGTTTCATTGACAGTTTGGAATTTATAGTATATTCTCTTCTTTTTATCCTATTTAATTTTCAGTTGCTTGGGGACAAGCAACAATTTAAGTTTGGTGTTGTGATGAGCGGATAATTTATACGCTTTTTGGCATTGTTTTTAGTATGTTTTTAGTAGAATCTGGTTACTTTTAGGGATGTTTTCATTAGTTTTTATGTTAAATTCACATTTCTGGACTTTACTACGAGTTTGTGTATTTTTCTGTGATTTCAGGTATTTTCTCGCTGAAATTGAGGGACTTGAGCAAAAATCAGATTCAGAGGTTGAAGAAGGACTGCTGATGCTGTTGGATTCTGACCTCCCTGCACTCAAAATGGATTTTCCAGAGCTACAGAACTCAAAATGGCGCGCTTCTAATTGCGTTAGAAAGTAGACATCCAGGGCTTTCCAGCAATATATAATAGTCCATACTTTGCCCAAGTTTAGATGACGCAAACTGGCGTTCAACGTCAGCTCTCTGCCCAATTCTGGCGTCCAGCGCCAGAAACAAGCTGCAAAGTGGAGTTCAACGCCCAAACTGGCACAAAAGCTGGCGTTCAGCTCCAAGAATGACCTCTCCACGTGTATACTTCAAGCTCAGCCCAAGCACACACCAAGTGGGCCTCGGAAGTAGATTTATGCATCAATTACTTACTTCTGTAAACCCTAGTGACTAGTTTATTATAAATAGAACTTTTTATCATTGTATTCGCAGTCTTGGTTACTCCGGTTCCCCTCTGGGGCCGAGACCAATGAACTTCATCATTACTTCTGTATTTTTAACGGTAGAGTTTCTGCACTCCATAGATTAAGGTGTGGAGCTCTGCTGTTCCTCAAAGATTAATGCAAAGTACTACTATTTTTCTATTCAATTCATCTTATTTCGCTGAAAGTAGCCATTGGCACCGGTGACATCCTTACATAAAGCCAGCCATAGAAAGGAGTAAGACTAATTGGATGAAGACAGCAAGAAAGCGGAGGTTCAGAGGAACGAATGCATCTCCATACACTTATCTGAAATTCTCACCAATGAATTACATAAGTATTTCTATCCTTATTTTAGTATTAATTTTCGAAAACTCCATAACTATTTTATATCCGCCTGACTGAGATTTACAAGGTGACCATAGCTTGCTTCATACCAACAATCTCCATGGGATTCGACCCTTACTCACGTAAGGTATTACTTGGACGACCCAGTGCACTTGCTGGTTAGTTATGCGAAGTTGTGAAGATATGTTTAGACCATGGTTCTGTGCATCCGTTTTTGGTGCCATCGCCAGGGAATCAATTTCGAACAATAATTCACAACCTGAGTAACAATTTCGCATACCAGAGGCATGACAGTGGTTCATAATGAAAAGAATGAACTGGTTCCTACATGAACAGTTACAGGGTGGCGTATGTGTATTGACTACAGAAGACTCAATACAGCCACCAGAAAGGATCATTTTCCTTTACCATTCATAGACCAAATGCTAGAGAGACTAGCAGGTCATGAATACTACTGCTTTTTGGATGGCTATTCAGGTTACAACTAAATTGCAGTAGATCCTTAAGACCAAGAGAAAACAGCATTCACATGTCCTTTTTGGAGTATTTTCCTACAGAAGGATTCTATTTGGACTATGTAATGCACCTGCAACCTTTCAGAGGTGCATGCTCTCTATCTTCTCTGATATGGTAGAGAAATTTCTGGAAGTCTTCATGGATGACTTTTCAGTATTTAGAGACTCATTCAGCTCCTGCCTTGACCATCTAGCACTTGTTCTGAAAAGGTACCAAGAGACTAACCTAGTTTTAAACTGGGAGAAATGTCACTTTATGGTGACTGAAAGAATTGTCCTTGGGCACAAAATTTTGAACAAGAGAATAGAGGTGGATCAAGCTAAGGTAGAGATAATTGAAAAATCACCACCACCTACCAATGTTAAGGCAATCAGAAGCTTTCTGGGGCATGCAGGATTCTATAGGAGGTTTATAAAGGATTTTTCAAAAATTGCAAAACCTCTGAGAAATCTGCTAGCTGCTGACACGCCATTTGTCTTTGACACAGAGTGTCTGCAGGCGTTTGAGACTCTGAAAGCTAAGCTGGTCACAGCACCAGTCATTTCTGCACCAGACTGGACATTACCATATGAACTAATGTGTGATGCCAGTGACCATGCCATTAATGCAGTATTGGGACAGAGGCATAACAAGATTATGTACGTCATTTACTATGCCAGCCGTGTTTTGAATGACGCACAGAAAAATTACACAACCACAGAAAAGGAGTTGCTTGTAGTGGTTTATGCTATTGACAAGTTCAAATCTTATTTAGTGGATCAAAAGTGATTGTGTACACTGATCATACTGCTCTAAAATATCTCCTCACAAAGTAGGATTCAAAACCTAAACTCATAAGATAGGTGGTTCTTCTGCAAGAGTTTGATATAGAAATAAGAGACAGAAAAGGGACAGAGAACTAGGTGGCAGATCACCTGTCCCGGATAGAACCAGTAGCAGGGGTGTCCCTCCCTCCTACTGAGATCTCTGAAACCTTTCTGGATGAGCAACTCTTTGCCATTCAGGAATTACCATGGCTTGCAGACATTGCAAACTATAAAGCTGTGAGATTCATACCCAAAGAGTACAGTAAGAGACAAATGAAAAAATTGATTTCTGATGTAAAGTACTACTTGTGGGATGAACCATATCTCTTTAAGAGGTGTACAGATGGAGTAATCTGCAGATGTGTACCTAGAGAAGAGGCATAGAAAATCCTATGGCATTGCCATAGATCACAATATGGAGGACACTTTGGAGGTGAGCGAACAGCCACAAAGGTTCTCCAATGTGGTTTCTACTGGCCTACCCTCTATAGAGACTCCCGAGAGTTTGTACGTAACTGTGACAGTTGCCAGAGAGCTAGTAATCTGCCTCACGGTTATGCCATGCCTCAGCAGGGATCTTAGATATTGAGTTATTTGATGTATGTGGTATTGACTTCATGGGACCTTTCCCACCATCATACTCAAACACTTATATTCTGGTGGCAGTAGATTATGTATCTAAATGGGTAGAGGCAATTGTAACACCCACTAATGATAATAAGACAGTGATAAAGTTCCTCCAGAGGCATATCTTCAGTAGGTTCGGTGTCCCTAGGATACTGATCAGTGATTGAGGCACTCATTTCTGCAATAAACAGCTTGACTCTGCTCTGGTTCAATATGGAATTAACCATAAAGTGGCTACTCCATATCATCCACAGATAAATGGGCAGGCTGAAGTCTCGAATAGAGAACTAAGGCGAATCCTGGAATGGAGTGTAAGTACCTGTAGAAGGGATTGGGCAAGAAGTCTGGATGATGCTCTGTGGGCATACAGAACCGCATTCAAGACTCCTATAGGGACCTTTCCATACAAGCTTGTGTATGGAAAAGCCTATCATCTGCCAGTGAAACTGGAACACAAAGCCTACTGGGCAACCAGGTTCCTAAACCTTGATGCTAAGGTAGCTGGAGAGAAAAGATTACTCCAGTTGAATGAGCTAGAGGAGTTCAGACTCAATGCTTTCGAAAATGCTAAAATTTACAAGGAGAAGGAAAAAAGGTGGCATGACAAAAAGCTGTCATCTAGAGTCTTTGAGCTAAGACAGAAGGTTCTGCTGTTTAACTCTAGGCTCAGATTGTTCTCTGGGAAACTGAAATCCCGGTGGAAGGGACCATATGTGATTACAAGTGTGTCACCATATGGTTATGTAGAGCTTCAAGATATTGACTCTGACAAAAGGTTCATTGTTAATGGACAGAGAGTCAAACATTATCTTGAAGGCAACGTTGAGCAAGAGTGCTCAAAACTAAGACTAAATTAAAAAGCTCAGTAAAGGTCCAGCTAAAGAGATTAAAGAAGCGCTTATTAGGAGGCAACCCAATCTTATTTATCTGTGTTAATTACTTTTTCATTTCATTTTCCATTGTTATTTAATGTTTACTTTAGGTTGATGATCATGTGGAGTCATAAAAATAGCTGCAGAATTAAAGCGGAATCAAAAACAGCATAAAAAAATAGCACACCCTGGAAGACAGGCTTATTGGCATTTAAACGCTAGTAAGGATAGCAGAATGGGCGTTTAATGCCCATGCAGGCAGCATTCTGGGCGTTCAGAAAAACGCCCAGTAAAGAAGGATTCCTGGCGTTTAACGCCAGCCAGGGTGGGCGTTAAACGCCCAAAAAGGCAGTCAAGTGGGCGTTAAACGCCATAATAGATAGCATCCTGGGCGTTTAACGCCAGGATGACGCAAGAGAGGTAATTTTGTTTCCAATTCGATTTTTTTCAATTTTTCATACTTTAATTCATAATTTTTTACATCAAACATATTTTAAACGTTCATCTTTCAATTTCTATTTTCAAAAATTAATATTCTTTCCAATCCTTTTTAATTCTTTTTTATTATTTCTTTTCAATTCCTTCCCAAAATGTTTTCAAAACTTACATATCTTTTCAAATTCTTTTCAACTCTTTTTAATTTCTCTTGCATACAGTAATAAGTTTTCAAAATTAATTACATTATTCTTCTTCTACCCCCTTTTATCTTATTTTGCTCGAGGACGAGCAAACCTTCTAAGTTTGGTGTGGAAAAAGCTTTGCTTTTTGTTTTTCCAAAACCATTAAATGGCACCTAAGGCCGGAGAAACCTCTAGGAAGAGGAAAGAGAAGGCAGTTGCTTCCAACTCCAAGTCATGGGAGATGGAGAGATTCATCTCAAAAGCCCATCACTAGAAAGAGGATGGAGTAAACAAGAGAGCCCACTCATGAACCTCAACAAGAGCCATGAGGAAAGAGCAACAAAGGCAAGGAAGAGATATTTCGGAGCTCAAGCACTCCATAGGATCTTCAAGAGGAAGAACTAGCCCCCGTTACTAAGGTGGACCCGTTCTTTAATTTCCTTGTTCTTATTTTTTTGTTTTTCGATTTTTGTGCTTCATGTTTTGTCTATGTTTTTGCCTTTATTACATGATCATTAGTGTCTAGTGTTTATGTCTTAAAGCTATGAATGTTCCATGAATCCTTCACTTTTCTTAAATGAAAAATGTTTTCTGAAAAAGAAAAAGAAGTACATGAATTTCGAATTCTATTTTGAAAATAATCTAATTATTTTGATGTGGTGGCAATACTTTTTGTTTTCTGAATGAATGCTTGAACAGTGCATATTTTTTATAGTGAAGTTTATGAATGTTAAAATTGTTGGCTCTTGAAAGAATAATGAAAAAGGAGAAATGTTATTGATAATCTGAAAAATCATAAAATTGATTCTTGAAGCAAGAAAAAGCAGTGAAGAACACAAAGCTTGCGAAAAAAATATAAAGAAAAAGAAAGAAAAAAGAAAAAGTAAGCAGAAAAAGCCAATGGCCCTTTAAACCAAAAGGCAAGGGTAAAAAAAGGATCCAAGGCTTTGAGCATTAATGGATAGGAGGGCCCAAAGGAATAAAATTCTGGCCTAAGCGGCTAAACCCAGCTGTCCCTAACCATGTGCTTGTGGCGTGAAGGTGTCAAGTGAAAAGCTTGAGACTGAGCGGTTAAAGTCATGGTCCAAAGCAAAAAGAGTGTGCTTAAGAGCTCTGGGCACCTCTAACTAGGGACTCTAGCAAAGCTAAGTCACAATTTGAAAAGGTTCACCCAGTTATGTGTCTGTGGCATTTATGTATCCGGTGGTAATACTAGAAAACAAATTGCTTAGGGTCACGGCCAAGACTCATAAAGTAGCTGTGTTCAAGAATCAACATACTGAACTAGGAGAATCAATAACACTATCTGAATTCTGAGTTCCTATGGATGCCAATCATTCTGAACTTCAAAGGATAAAGTGAGATGCCAAAACTGTTCAGAAGCAAAAAGCTACTAGTCCCGCTCATCTAATTGGAACTGAGCTTCACTGATATTTGAAATTTATTGTACTTTCTCTTCTTTTTATCCTATTTTGTTTTTAGTTTCTTGGGGACAAGCAACAATTTAAGTTTGGTATTGTGATGAGCGGATAATTTATACCCTTTTTGGTATTGTTTTTACATAGTTTTTAGTATGTTTTATTTATTTTTATTATATTTTTATTAGTTTTTATTCAAAAATCACATTTCTGGACTTTACTATGAGTTTGTGTGTTTTTCTGTAATTTCAGGTATTTTCTGGCTGAAATTGAGGGACCTGAGCAAAAATCTGATTCAGAGGCTGAAAAAGGACTGCAGATGCTGCTGGATTCTGAATCTCCTGCACTCGAAGTAGATTTTCTGGAGCTACAGAAGCCCAATTGGCGCGCTTTTAGTTTCGTTGGAAAGTAGACATCTTGGGCTTTCCAGAAATATATAATAATCCATACTTTGTCCGAGATTTGATGGCCCAAATTGGCATTGAAAGACAGCCTAAAACATTCTGGCGTAAAACGTCAGAACTGGCATAATTCTTGGCGTTAAACGCCCATTCTGGCACCCAGGGTGGCGTTTAACTCCAATATGAGGCATATGCACGTGAAAGCTTGAAAGCTCAGCCCAAACACTCGCCAAGTGGGTCCTGGAAGTGGATTTCTGCACTATTTGTACTTAGTTACTCATTTTCTGTAAACCTAAGTTACTAGTTTAGTATAAAAACTACTTTTAGAGACTCAGTTTACAAGTCATGACATTTTACATCTCATATTGTATTTTCTACGGCATGAGTCTCTAAACCCCATAGGTGGGGGTGAGGAGCTCTGCTGTGTTTCAATGGATTAATGCAATTACTACTGTTTTCTATTCAATCACGCTTGATTCTATTCTAAGATACTCACTCGTACTTCAATATAGAGAATATGATGATCCGTGACACTCATCATTATTTTCAATTCTATGAACGCGTGCCTGACAACCACTCCCGTTCTATCTGAGCTCAACATAGTCATTGGGTGACAGCTTGAGTGCGTATCTCTTGGGTCTCTGATCCACGGACCGAGTCCAGAAGTTAGAACTTTCATGGTATAGGCTAGAACCAATTGGCAGTATTCCTTGGATCCGGAAAGTCTAAACTTTGTCTGTGGTATTCCGAGTAGGATCTGGAAAGGGATGGCTGTGACGAGCTTCAAACTCGCGAATGTTGGGCGCAGTGACAGTGTACAAAAGGATAAGGGTCCTATTCCGACGCTAGTGAGAACCGACAGATGATTAACCGTGCGGTAGCTGTACCTGGTATTTGTCATCCGAGATGAGAAATCCAACAGTTGATTTGCCGTGCAGAGATCGTACCTGGTATTTTTCATCCGAGAGGATCATACAGCTTGCCATTGAAGGAAGCCATGCGTGTTTTGTGAAGAAGGCAGTAGGAAAGCAGAGATTCAGAGGACAGAGCATCTCCAAAACCTCAGCCTGTTTCTCATTACTGAATCACAAGTACTATTTATTTCATGTTATTTATTTTCCATAAATACAATCACTCTTATCATTAATCTCCTAACTAAAATTTACAAAATAACCATAGCTTGCTTCAAGCCGACAATCTCCGTGGGATCGACCCTTACTCACGTAAGGTATTACTTGGACGACCCAGTGCACTTACTGGTTAGTTATGCGGAGTTGTGAAAAGTGTAATCACATTTTCGTACACCAGTGATCCTCTACAATGAAGACACCAACTCCCAAGCTCAAAAGGAAGAGCTTAACCTACTTCTAGAAGTCCGAGAAAGAGTTCGGATCAGAGGGAAAGTCCTAAAGCGTCGAATGGCTCTGAGGTATAATCGGAAGGTAATCCAGCGAAGCATCACCACCAACGATCTCATTTTAATCCGAAATGATATTGGAGCAGGTCGGTCAGGAGAAGGGAAGCTAGCAGCTAACTGGAAAGGGTCATACCGAGTTACAGAAGTACTAGGAAAAGGCTACTATAAGGTGTCCGACCTCGAAGGGCGAGAGCTACCAAGGTCATGGCATGCCTGTAACCTAAGAAGGTTCTATAGCTAGAAAATAGTAAAGATCTTAGGTCAAGGCGCACTCTTGTTCCTAAAAAGGTTTTTTAATGAGGCGTCAAGCCGAGATCTAACAAACTGCCCAACCTAGAAGGGTAGGCACTCTCATGTACACACTTTTATTTATGTTTTTATCTCATTATTATTCGATTCCCTAAAAAGTTTCCTACCAAGACGCATTAATCTAAGCTCATAAAATGCAAAAATTCATCGCCCGATTACAAAGAGGTCGGCAAGATGAAGCGATAGGAGCAAGTTAATGCAAGAAGTTATAGAAAGTATCCCATAAAAAGTGACCTGACGAGGTCTAAACTAAAAATGGGATTACTAAAAATAACTTAAGAAGGCCCGATAGAAAATTCGGACCAATGAAAAGATCACTGAAAAGGGAAAAAAATATAAGTGCTTAGCTGAAAGGTACAAAGTCTCGAAAAAAGACATTACTTAAAAAGCAAAAGTACAAGTCGGAAGAAGGCTAAAAATTCATCCAAACAAACTATAAAGAAAAGGTTCCTCATAGGAACACTACCTAAAAAGTTGATTGGAATACGACTGAAAGCCAGGACAGTAAAGGCATACAGGTCGACACCAAAAAGGGACGACCTAAAGAGACAAATACAAAATGAGAATAGGTAAGAGTCCAAAAGGTCAGAAAGCCTAAGGGTCGAAACGCCTAGCCAAAAAGGGTACAAAACTCCTGAAAGGAGATATTGCTCAAAAGGCAAAAGCATAAAAAGTCATCCAAACATACTAAAAAGAAAAGTTCCACACGAGGACACTACCTAAAAGGTTGTTTGGAATTCGACTAAAGAACATGGAAGACAAGTCGCAAAGACGGTATAGATGAGACAGCCACCGCAAGGGAAACCAAGGCAAACCCCACCTCAAGGGGTGTCAAACCAAGGAAACCCAAAGCGTCCATTCAAAGGTTGAAAAACAAAAATAAAGCATATTGTCACAAGCAGAGTTAATATATCATTCAACACAAATTAAAGCATTAAAGACTCAAAGGGTGCCTAAATGGCAGCCCAAGAGTTTAAAGTGTTGTTTTTGAAATAAAGTTGCTAGGAAGCAACTAAATGTCAAAGAGTCAGCCACAGAAACTTACAAAAAAGTTCAACAAAGTCCACAAGTCAGACTATACCAAAATACAAAACAAAGCTATAATAAGGAATCATCAAGGATCTGAAGTAGCGTCAGCAGCGGCACCCTTAGGAGAAGGAGGCAGAGTCAAGATTGGGGTGGCATTGACAACTCCATCTGGCCCGTTCAGAATCTCCATGTCAGGCTCGGGCTCAGGTGGTACCACCTCGCCAGAAGGAGCTGCAGTAGTGGAAGCTGAGGAAGCCTTAGGTGGTGGAACAAGAGGAGGACCTTCATCTTCATCATCTGGGGCAGGCACGATCTTGCCATCCTCCACCACATTGCCCATACTAAATAAGGAAAGATCGAGCTCGGGAGCAAGAACCCGGACTTGGGCCTTTAGATTCTCATACACTTCGGTCACGCTACTCACCATATAACCTTGAAGCTCGAGCATAATCGTCGTGGGCAGACTGACATCTCTCCTTAGTCTCCAGGAGCTTGCCATACGTGTGGGTATAGCTCTCCTTATACTTTTTTTCCGTCTCCTCGGCCAGATTTGCAGCCGCCTCTGCTGCAGTAGCTCGAGACTTCTCCTTCTCAATATCAAGCTCCAATTTAGACACCTTGGTATCCAGCTCGTCTTTCAAAGCCTTAATCCTATCAAACTCAGATCTAGCATCCTCCATAAAAGCTCTCGTAGCTCAAAGCGGAGACTCCTAGACAACTTGGGATAAGGATGCTCCCAGATTGGCTATCCGAATACTATTGCTCGTTATGAAATCAAGGTGGTGAAGGATTGAAACGTCATCCAGAGGGACTTTACCATGAGGAGCGATCAATTCCGTGGCAAAGGCCACACCATCAAATTCTTTGTCATCAAGATCATAACTCCCAACAGTCTTTTGCTTCTTGGGAGGGAGACCAGCAGCAGTAGGAGAGGAGGCAGTAGCAGAGGTCGTCTGAGACGGCTCAGACAGAACTATCCGAACTCTCGAGGCCGGGATAATCTTCCTCGGATCCTGAGACTCAGCCACCGGCTTCTTCAGAGGTAGCTCTATCAAAGACCCCTCCCCCAACGTCTTTTGTGGCAGATTATGGGCCGCCATCACCTTTTTAGCCTTCCAAAAGGACTTCATAGATTCCGAAAATTTAACCATCCCTGAAAAGAAGCCAGGAAAATAATTACACATTCGGAAGAAGATAAATTCACAAATAAAAATAGAAAACTAAATAGAAAGAGGTCGGACGCTACCTAGCTCAGCACGAAGAAGGGAAAGATCTCCTAAAAACTTCTTAGTATCCAGGTGAGGAGGTTCCCCCCAATGTTCCTCCAAAACACTCACAAAATCCTGTTCTACCTCATCTAAACTCTCCCAAGAGTATTTTAAGGCTACAGGATCTTTTTGCCACCACAAAGGAAAGGTCGGCTCATCATTCTCATCCAAAAAGAAAGGGCAAACGCCCTCAACAGCTCGGACTTTAAAGTAGTAATTTTTAAAGTCACGAAATGATTCATCAAACATTGATAACACTTTCTTCCCCTGGATAGCTCAGAAAGAAATCCAAGAAGCTTTCTTCTTAGCCACTCCAGGTTTAGTCAAAACAAACAGGTAAAGGAAAAGAGACTGGGAAGGATGAACACCTAGTTCTCGACACAACAACTAAAAAATCTTTATAAAGGCCCAAGAGTTTAGATGAAGTTGCGAAGGGGCCACATTACAGTTCCACAAGAGCTCGGTTTTAAAGGCAGTAAAAGGAATGGTAATATTCAACTGGGAAAAGAAATAGTCGTAGGCAAAAAAGAAAGGTCGCTCTGTCCGTACTAAAGGAGGGAAACTAACTCTTTCTTCAGG
>NC_029785.2:47960425-47979593 GCF_000816755.2 Arachis ipaensis | reverse complement strand
GAAAGCGCCTAAGTCTCTCACAGTACTCAGGATCGGCTACAGTAACACACATCAGGACTATGTAGTCTAGCCAATCGGCCATACCAGCAAGGACCTTGGTGGACATCTCAACAATGTTCTTATGAGAAGACATAAAGCAACTACACCTACAGTAAGAAAAATAAACGGAGTCACTACCAAAAACAACTCGGACAGCAATAGAAAACGAAGGAACAACCAACAAGTAACAAGTATGGCAGCAAAAGGGCACCCCAGGATCTATGCAAAGCGAAGAAACCAAACACCAAAAAACCCAGCGGCACCCTTTGGAGGCAGTACAGATGCAGAAGAAATAAGAAGATCAAAACCCTAGCCCCTTCACCAAAAGTAAAAAGGTTTATCTAAAGCGCCTACATTCCCCCAAACCAAGCAACGAAGACTAAAAGATCACGACTTCAAAGAAACGTAATCACTAGAAAGCTCTCAAAAAAAGCTCAGCAAGATCAAAACTTGGTACAAGAAAAAGCATGCAACAGTAAAGTACATAGAAGCACGATGATCAAAACGCATAAAATAAAAAGATGTGATGCGAGAGCACCAACCTGCGGAAGAAGCTAAAACGAGCAAAGCAGCGAACCACGAACAATCCAAAAAGCAAACTTCAGGAGAAAAACGAGTTTAGGGGCAAGATCGAAGGACGAAACAAAATAGAAAAGAGAAGGAAGCTAAAACTAAGAGCAAAACCTCTTCTTTGATTTCAAAACAAAAGCTTAAAGAGGGAAAAGAAACGGTGAAACAAAATGAAAGCCCAATTAATAGGCATTAAAGGCATGTGCGTATTCCCAAGAAAGTAACCCCTTCAAGAAACAGACGCGGCAATAAAGGATCGAAAGCAAAAAATGCTTCGCATTCAAACACAACTCGCGAACAGAAGAACAGATTGGACCAAAATGCTTGAGCACGACTTCCCCAAAGAGATCAAAGCTCAGAAAGCATGACCTCGTGTAAAGGTCCGAGCTCAAGCAGGGGCACTATTCATACCCTAGGTCGAGCTAGGCGATCCGGGTTGGACGAAGACAAAAACGACCGACCTCTTATAAGGTTGGCTCGCCACCGACCTCTTCTCAAAGAGCTCAGCCAAATCGCTATAAGGGCCTAAGCAGGCCCAAAGCAGAAGATCACAGCCCACCTGAAGGCGGCTGGCCAAAGATAAGTGGACTCACCCACAAAAAAATAAGATAAGATAACTAACTTATCTCAGGGGAGGTCACTCCACACTATTATAAATATACTGGAGCACCCAGGTATAACTCACTCTCTGATTCTACACAAAAAACCTACTTGCTTAAAGCACGTGCTAACTTAAGCATCGGAGTCTCTTGCAGGTACCACCACCCTCCGGTGACCAAGGATCAACAGTATCTCAAGATTCAGCAAGTCAGACCCAACGGCTCCGATCGCACTCAAAGATCTCATCCAAAATCGACCTTTAGTTTTAGGTAACCCTCGAAACACTAATCAATTTCAATCTAATCATAAAAATCATATTTCTCATCCTCAACCACAATCAAGAACTCATCATTATTCATTCCATATTGTCAATGTTGACATATACCAAATTATAAATGTATCTAATAGGGATGTACAAAACTCGGCCCGTCCCAAACACCCAGTCCCGGATTTAATCATTTTAGGTTAAATTTGACCCGACTTTATTAAAATTGGTTTAGACCAGAAATTCAAAAAATTTACCCAGTGTGTTATTTAAATAGGGTTTGGGCCAAGGCTTAGGTCACCTGGCTCGGCTCGGTAAAAGTAAAATTCACTGATCTATTTCTTTAGCATCATCATTCACATCATCATACGCCACTCCTTCTTCATTACCATTCACCACAACACTATATCACCCCTTTTTATTCTTCTCTCTCTGCCACACTGTCAAATCTATTCTAGTTGCTGTCACTGAGGCAGATTGAAGAAGCTCTCATCGTTGATTTGCTATCAACGCCGTCTCTAAGCATGTCAATGCCGCTTATGTTCTACCTTGCCATAACCGCCTTGATCTGTTGCGCCTCCCGTCTTTACCCAAATCTGTTCTGCCTTCCATTTCCGCGTTGATTTGTACCCCTCACGGCCTCACTATTACCGTTTATATTTTTCTCGCCGACGTTAATGCTGTCCCTCAATCTTACCGTTGTCGAAGTTGGTTCATGCTCACCACCCCCACCATTCTTCAGCTTCTTCACTGTTGTCATCAACCACTGGGTCAGCATCTATTCCCGTTGTCCACCACACCAGTACCTATGTTGTCACCCATCGTTGATGCTGAGTGCTGATATTATTGTCAGGGGTGAAATTACATACTAGGGAGGGGAGGCAATGACCCCTCCCCGAAAATATTTTTTTATATAAAAAAAGGACTGGCCCTCAAGTTAAAAATATATGGCCTTCTCCACTCACTCAGACTCCATAAATTTAGTTTGGGCCATGGGCTTAATTTGGGTCATGGACTAATTGTAGTCTTAAGTAAAAAAAAACTAATAAGTTATGTAGTATCTAATGTATTTTTAAATAAAATTAAAAATTAAAAATTTCTTCTTTTTTCTTTCCTTTATAGTGCCACTCTCTGAATTTCTAACCAAAAAAGAAGTAGAACAGCCATTCACTCATTTTTCTCTTCTTCTTGTCTCTGTACATTACTTTTTTTTTTATGAATCTTACTTTAATTAATTCCGTATTAATATGTCCATCTTCTTTTTTTATTTGACTTGTAAATTGTAATTATTATTTGTTAAGAAATCAAGTTCCATTTTTTTATATATTGAGAAAGAAATTGCAGCTACTTTTAGTATAGATTTAATAATATTATTATTGATTTTTTCATTGTAAAAGTTATAGTTATGATTTAAATTATTTAAATGAAGCATCAATACATTTTGTTAATAATTTTTTATAATTTTGCAGGAAACATCTAAAAAGGAATTGAATAATATTTATATATTTTAAATACAACAACCTATCTTTATAATATTTGAGGTTAATTTTAAGATATTCGTGTTTAATTATTTTGATATACGATATGTTCAATTATCTTGTCAGGAGTAAGTTTAAATCTTAATTATTATTTTAAATTAATTTTTTACATATTTTGAATTATTTTTTATTAAAATAAAAAACTCAAAAAAAAATCTTGGTCCCCCACTAAATATTACCTAGCTTTGCCTCTGGTTGTTGGATTTTAATTTCTTAATTTTTGGTTTTGGTTTTGGTTTTTGGATTATTTGCGATTTTTTTGTTTACTTTTGGGAAACTAAAATAAATCTGTCGGTAAGCAGTTTCTGGCAATGTTTATACGGTCAATCCAAGGACGATGAAAATTGATGAGCGGATATTTTATATGCTTTTTAGCATCACTTTCATATAGTTTTTAGTAGTTTTTATTTTGTTTTTATTAAGTTTTTATAGGTTTTAGTGTTAAATTCACATTTTTAGATTCTACTATGAGTTTTTGAGTTTTTGGACAATTTCAGGTATTTTCTGGCTGAAATTGAGAAGCTGAAGCAAAAGTTTGATTCATAGATAGAGAAAGCACTGCAGATGCTTGAGGAGATGGAGCAGAAGTCTGATTCAGAGACCGAGAAAGCACTGCAGATGCTGTCCAGATCTAACCTGTCTGCATTTGGAAGAGCTTTTCTGGAGTTACAGAAGTCCAAATGGAGCGCTCTCAACGGCTATGGAAATTTAACTTTCAAAGCTTTCCAGCAATATATAATAGTCCATACTTTGCTTCAGATTAGGAGCCCAAAACTGGCATCCAACGCCAGCCTCCTGTCCCCTTCCAAGTGTCCAGCGCCCAAAGAGCGAAGCCCAGCGTCCAAAGGCCCAAAGAGGATCCCTTAGCTGGTGGTCCACACACTAGGAGCCTCATGGCACATGGATCTCATCAAAGTTCAGCCCAAACACTCACCAAGTAGGCCTCAGAAGTGGATTTTAGCATTGGATAGACTATTTTACCCTAAGTAGTCATATTTTTAGTATTTAAAGTATATTTTACATAATCATTCGAACATATCATACACTGTACACGTTTTTACCATTTTTTTCACATCAGTATAAGTTTCTAAATCTCCTAGGTTGAGGGGAGGAGCCCTACTGAGTCCTATGAATTAATAAAAGTATTATTGTTTCTCTTCAATCTGTGTTTGATTGATTCTAAGATGTGTATTCCTTCTTCATCACTATGAATGCGTTGAACTGGCATAAGGTTATCACATAATACATGGGTTCAGAGTGCGTCTTTCATCAGACAATGATGAACCACCAGCTTGAATACACGTCTCTCAGATGGCTAATCCATGACTTCGTTCGGGACTTCTCGAGACATCAGTTCAACCGATTTTCGTGGAGATTAGGGTCTCTGTGGTAGAGGCTAGAACTAAAGATGCAGCATTCCTCTGATCCGGAATATTCGACCTTGTCTGTGGCATTTTGAGTAGGATCATCAAGGAGAATGAACTGCAGAAGCTTCACCCTCAATCAGAATGGATCCGCACTAAACCTCGGGTTCAGATCTGGAGGAGTATTGGCAGCTGCTCAAACTAGTGTCAATCACATACAGCCTGCCATTGAAGAAATCACTCACAAGAAGGGAGAGCAGTAGTACAAGAGTTAATTCAGAAAGACAAAGCAACTCCAACTCTCAACTCTATTCCTATTACTTAATCCAATTGGTTTTACCACTTTCGGACATTTTTCTTACAACCCTATTCCTATCAGTATTTTCTACCTCTTTTGCTTTATTTCATTCAAAAATTTACAATCAAACTGCATTTAAACATAAACCTTCTGATCTGCCTGAGTAAGACCTGCAAGATAACCATAGCTTGCTTCAAGCCACAATCCTCGTGGGATCAACCCTGACTCGCTAAGGTATTACTTGGACGACCCAGTGCACTTGCTGGTACAGCTGTATGAAAGTGTCGGTATTCGTGCTACCAAGTTTTTGGCGCCGTTGCCGGGGATTGTTGAGTTTGGACAAACTGCCGAATTGTTGAGTTTGGACAAACTGTATGAAAATTTCTATTTTCTTCTTCTTCAATTTTTGAAAATTCTTAAATTTTTTTCAAAAATATTTTTCTTTTATTTATTTAATTTTTGTTCTTGGTGTTGAGTCTTCAATGTTCTTGTTTCCTGTTTTTCAATTCCAAAAATTTTAAAACTTCTTCCTACTCTTTTTTAAGCTATTTGTCTTTTCTCTGTTTGAGAGTCTTTTGAGAGTGTTCTTATTGAGTCTTTAATTTTATTTTCTTCTTCAAAATTTTCGAAAACCATAAAAACTTTTTCAAAAATATTTTTATTTTTCTTGTTTAATCTTTGTTCTTAGTTTGAGTCTTTTTGTCTTGTTCTTGTGAAATTTTCGTCCCTTTTTAAGTTTTTCTTTCAAAAATTTTTCAAAAATATTTTTTTTAGTTTAATCTTGTGTCAAGTCTTTAATTTTGGTGTTTTCTTATTTATTTTCTTGTAATTTTCGAAAATCTTGTTTTAGTTTTCTAAAAATTTTAAGTTTGGTGTTCTTTTTTATGTTCTTTAGTTCTTTGAGTCTTTAAATTTTTGTTCTTCGTGTTCTTGTGAGTCTTCAAAGTGTTCTTGAGTCTTGTTTGTGTTTTGATCTTAAAATTTTTAAGTTTGGTGTCCCTTTATGTTTCCCTCCAAATTTTCGAAAATCAAGAGATGCTAGATCTAAAAATTTTAAATCTTGTGTCTTTTTTGTGTTTTTCTCTTTCATCATAAAATTCAAAAAATCAAAAAAATAATATCTTTTCTACCTAATTTTCAAAAATTACAAAAAAAATTCAGATTTTCAATTTAAAAACTTTATCTTATCTTATCTTAGTTGTCAAGTTTTCAAAAATCAAAATTTTCAAAAATTAAAAATCATATCTTTTTCAAAAAATCTTATCTTTTTCAAAATCATATCATATCTTTTTCAAAATTCAAAAATGTCATCTTATCTTTTTCAAATTTCAAATTTTTAGAAATTTAAATCTTTTTCAAAATCAATTTTCTAATCTTATCTTTTGGTTTCTTATCTTATCTTTTTCAAAATTCAAATTTTTAAATCATATCTTTTTCAAAATCAATTTCAAAACCTTATTTTTTAAAATCAATTTCAAATCTTTTTAACTTCATATCTTATCTTTTTCTAGTTTCAAACTTTAATTTCAAAATCTTTTATTATCTTGCTTCTTATCTTATTTTTAAAATTTAAATCTTTTCTTATCTTATCTTTTATTTTCATTTTTTATTTTTTTATTTTTATCTTTTCTTAATTAATATCTTATATTCTCTCTCTTCTTTTTCAAAATCACCTAACTAACTTTTCTATTCTTAATTTTTGAAAACTAACTATCATCTTCTCTCTTCTTTTTCAAAACTACCTAACGAACTCGGATCTCTCTCAATTTTTGAAAATTTCTCTTTCTTCTCTCCCTTCTATGTTTCGAAATTTAACATTTAAAATTTAAAATCTTTTTAAATTAATTTAAACTAATTTTCAAAAAATTAATTAAATAAATAAAATAAAAATAAAAATAAATTAATTGTTATTTACTTCTTCTATTTATACATCTTCTCTTCTCATCTCTATTCATTTAACTCTAATCGAATCTTTGACTACAATTCTTTATCTTCTTTCCTTTCTTCTTCACATCTCACTTGGAGCTTCTTGCCAATTGGCACAAAAATCTTTCTTGTGATTTCTCTTCCATCTTCTCAACTTTCATTTTCTCTTATTTACTCTTATCTACTATATCCAAGGTATTTTTTCTTTACTTATTTTATTTATTTTTATTTTAGTTTTTATTCTCTTCTTCTTTCTCTACTTCTAACTTTAAGGAGGAGCTTCTTGCCTATTGAAAGTCTCTTTCTTTTCTTTCTTTTTTCTTTTCCTCTTGTTTATGACCAGGAACAGGGATAAAGAACCCCTCTTGACTCTTGATCCTGAACCTGAGAAGACTCTAAGGAGGCGTTTACAACTACCTAAAGCACAATACTCTGGAAGAGACCTTTCAGAAAGTTTTGAACAAGAATTGGAGGACATGGCCGAAACACAAGAGGAACCTAGAAAGGTCCTTGGTGACTTCACCATGCCTTGCTCTGACTTTTATGGCAGAAGCATTGATATACCTGCCATTAGAGCTAACAATTTTGAGCTTAAGCCTTAGTTAGTCTCTCTTCTGCAGCAGAACTGCAAATTCTATGGACTTCTAATGGAAGATCTACATCAGTTCTTGGCAGAATTTTTATAGATCTGTGATACTGTAAAGACTAATGGAGTTAATCCTGAAGTCTACAAGCTGATGCTTTTCCCCTTTGCTTTAAGAGACAGAGCTAAGTTTTGGTTGGATGCCCAACCAAGAGAGAGTCTTGACTCTTGGAAAAAGATTGTAAATGCTTTTCTGGATAAGTTCTTTCCTCCTCAAAGGATGAGCAAGATTAGAGTGGAAGTTCAAACCTTCAAAAAAAGAGAAGGTGAATCCTTCTATGAAGCTTGGGAAAGATACAAGCAGCTGATTGGGAGATGTCCTCCTGACATGCTCTCAGAATGGTACCTCATAGGCGTGTTCTATGATGGCTTATCTGAGATCCAACATTTCCTTAGATAGCTCTGTAGGTGGGTCTCTCCACTTGAAAAAAATACATGCAGAAGCTAGAGAACTCATTGAGATGGTTGCAAACAACCAATTCATGTACACCTCTGAAAGGAATCCTGTAAATTATGGAACCTCTCAGAAGAAAGGAGTTCATGAAGTTGAAACTCTGAATGCCATCCTGGCTCAGAATAAGATCCTGACCCAACAAGTCAACATGATCTCTCAACATCTCACTCGGATGCAAATTGCAACTAGCAGTAATCAGGAAGCTTCTCTTGAAGATGAAGCTTATAATCCTGATCAACCCACCATGGAGGAGGTGAATTACATAGGAGAAGCCTATGAAAACACTTACAACCCTTCATGGAGGAACCATCCTATTCTTTCATGGAAAGATAAACAGAAAACTCAGCAAGGTTTCAATCAAGGTGGTAGGAACCAGAATAGGTTCAATAACAGACCACCATTCCCATCTTCTCAAGGGAATATCGAGACCTCTAAGCAGAGCCCCTCTGACTTAGCCACTCTAGTCTCCAGCCTCACTAAGACTACTCATAGTTTCATTAATGAAACAAGGTCCTCTATTAGAAATTTGGAGGTACAAGTTAGTCAACTGAGCAAGAGGATCCCTGAGATCCCTCCAGACACTTTTTCCAATAATACTGAGGTTAATCCTAGAGAAGAGTGCAAGGCCATAACCATGGAGGTTGAGGCCGAATTAGAGGAGAATGGGATGGCATTGAACGCTAGTGAAGAAGCTTTCACTACGGGTTCAACGCCCACCAGCCTAGGGAAGCAAGCGTTGAACGCCAGCAAGAACATCCCTGCTGGCGTTCAACGCCCAGAATGCTAAAGGGACTGGCGTTCAGCACACCCTTTGAGTACTCAAAGCCCACTCAAGAACCATCTATCCCAAAACCAAAGGAAACCATAAAGACTATTAAGGTTCCTTTGAATGCACTTCTGTAGTGCATAAGTTCTGATGACTACTCATCCTCAAGTGAGGATGAAGACACTAGGAAAAAGTAAGTTGCTCATTTTCTAGGAGCTCTAATAAAGCTGAATGCCAAACTATTTGGTACAAAGCCTCTGGAGGAAGAATCTCCACTACTTACCAAAGAACTCCAGGCTTTGGTTCAGCAAGAGCTACCTCAAAAGCTTCCAGACCCTGGATGCTTTCTGATTCCTTGCACCATAGGCACTATTACCTTTGAAAAGGCTCTGTATGACCTAGGGTCAAGTATTAACTTCATGCCACTCTCAGTAATGGAGAATCTGGGAATCCTTGAGGTACAAGCTAGAGATATCTCTTTAGAGATGACAGATAAGACCATGAAGAAGCCATACGGCTTGGTAGAGGATGTGTTGGTTAAAGTTAAAAACCACTACATCCTTGCAAACTTCATTGTCTTGGACATAGGAGAGGATGAGGATGACTGTGTCATCCTTAGAAGACCTTTTCTGGTCACAGCTAATGTTATCATTGATGTGGCTAAGGGAGAACTAACCCTAAAGATAGGGGAGGACCACATCTTATTCAAGATGCCTCATCCCAATTCTCCCTCTAAAAGAGAGATAACAGTGCAACACCTAGTGTGCCAATCCTCTTTTTCTGTGCAGAGCTTTGCAGAGCCCCCAAACATGAATTCTAAGTTTGGTGTTGGGCATCCCTCAACAAGCTCTAAGCATAAAGGTACTAAGAAGAAAGTACCTAAAGGCTGGAAGGACAAGAAAGTCCCAACTGAAGGCTTCTCACCTGGCATGAGAGTTGTCTTCACTAAGAATCTAGTCCTACCATATACAGTGAGCCATGTCCTATCTCTAGAGCATGTAAAGCTCATTCATGAGAGGACAGGAAGAAAAATTCACTGTCGGGGGCAAAAATCTGAGCCCTTACTCACCTCTTTAAGGAGCTGAAGGTCAAGCTAGTGACTTTAAAAGAGAGCTTGTTGGGAGGCAACCCAACTTTACTCAACCATTCATTTTCTTTTTTGTTTTTTCTTTCAGTTGTCAGAGTCATGATCATATGCATCAGCCAAGAGACAGAATTCACAGCAGGGAAAACAGAACACTCCAAAAAGAGTGTTAAAGTTGAATGCCAGTGAGGAAGCCCTCCTAGGTGTTCAACGCCCCAAGATGGGAGCATTGCTGGCGGTGAACACCAGCCAGGGACAAGCCCCTGGGTGTTCAAACACCAGTACATAGAAGCAAGGAATCTGGAATTCTTTAGCCTCTTAGGACCAAGATGTCCCACAGAAGCTCCACCTACCCCACCTTCTTCTCTATTGATCATATTTGCTCGAGGACGAGCAAAACTCTTAAGTTTGGTGTTGCCAAAGCTTTGTTTTGTGACTTTTACCACTCTTAAGTATAGAAGAAGAGGATGGAGCAAAGTAGGAAGCATGCACAAGAGCCTATGCAGCCACCTCAACAAAGACAAAGGAGTGACATTGAAGTGATCAAGCACTATATTGGATCCTCAAGGAGGAGCACTGGCCACCATCATTCAGGTGAATTCATTCTCTTTTACTCCTTTTCTGTTCTTTTTCTATTTTCTGTCTGTTTTATTTTCTGTTTTCTCGCTCTAGTTGCATGATCATTTGCATTAATGTCTTAAAGTTGTAAAAATGTTCCATACATCTCTCACCTTGCTTAAATAAAAAAAATTATTTTATAAAAAGAACTGAGAAATGCATGAATTTCAAGTTTAAAATAAGATTAGTTTAATTAGTTTGATATGGTGTCATTTGCTTTTGTTTTCTGAATGAATGAAATAAACAATGCATATTTGAAGTTTAAATTTATGAATGTTGGCTCTTGAAAGAATAAGAAAAAAGGAAAAATATTATTGATAATCTGAAAAATCTGAAAATTGATTATTGAAGTAAGAAAAAGCAGCAAAAAGTAAGAAAAAAAAAGCATGTTGCAAAAGAAAAAAAATTTATATGCATGCAAAAAAAACAAAGAAAAGTGGCAAAAAAGAAAAAAATAAAAAGCAGAAAAATCCATTACTGCCCAAAAATGCAGAAAATGGATGGCAGATTGAAAAAGCCAATAGCCCTTAAAACCAAAAGGCAAGGGTAAAAGGGCCCAAGGCTTTGAGCATCAGTGGTTAGGAGGGCCCAAATGAATAAAATCCTGGCCTAAGCGGCTAAAACAAACTGTCCCTGACCATTTGCTTGTGGCGTGAAGGTGTCAAGTGAAAAGCTTGAGACTGAGCGGTTAAAGTCGTGGTCCAAAACAAAAGAGTGTGCTTAAGAACTCTGGACACCTTTATCTAGGGACTCTAGCAAAGTTGAGTCACAATCTGAAAAGGTTCACCCAGTTAAAGTGTCTGTGGCATGAATGTATCCGGTGGTAATACTGGAAAACAGCGTGCTTAGGGTCACGGCCAAGACTCAGAAAGCTGTGTTCAAGAATCAAAATAAGCTTAACTAGAAAAGTCAATAATATCATCTGGACTCTAAGTTCCTAAAGATGCCAACATCTCTGAGTTTCAATGGATAGTGAGATGTCAAAACTATTCAGAAACAAAAAGCTACTAAGACCCGCTCATCTGATTTTAACTAAGCTTCATTTGAAACTTAGAAATTTATTGTATCTTAATTTTCTTTTCTATCCTACTGTGTTTTTAGTTGCTTGGGGACAAGCAACGGTTTAAGTTTGGTGTTGTGATGAGCGGATATTTTATACGCTTTTTGATATCACTTTCATATAGTTTTTAGTAGTTTTTATTTTGTTTTTATTAAGTTTTTATAGGTTTCAGTGTTAAATTCACATTTTTAAATTCTACTATGAGTTTTTGTATTTTTGGACAATTTCAGGTATTTTCTGGCTGAAATTGAGAAGTTGGAGCAGAAGTCTAATTCAGAGATAGAGAAAGCACTGCAGATGCTGTCTGGATCTGACCTACCTGCATTCGGAAGAGTTTTTCTGGAGCTACAAAAGTCCAAATGGAGCGCTCTTGTTGGCTATGGAAAGTTTACTTCCAGAGCTTTCCAGAAATATATAATAGTCTATACTTTTCTTCGGATTAGAAGGCCCAAAACTGGCTTCCAACGCCAGCCTCCTGCCCCCTTCTAGGTGTCCTGCGCCCAAAGAGCAAAGCCCAGCATCCAAAGGCCCAAAGAGGACCCCCTAGCTGGTGTTCCACGCCCCAGGAGTCTCATGGCACGTGGATCTCATCAAAACTCAACCCAAACACTCACCAAGTGTGCCCCAGAAGTGAATTTTAGCACTAGATAGACTAGTATCTTAATTTTCTTTTCTATCCTACTGTGTTTTTAGTTGCTTGGGGACAAGCAACGGTTTAAGTTTGGTGTTGTGATGAGCGGATATTTTATACGCTTTTTGATATCACTTTCATATAGTTTTTAGTAGTTTTTATTTTGTTTTTATTAAGTTTTTATAGGTTTTAGTGTTAAAATCACATTTTTTATTCTACTATGAGTTTTTGTGTTTTTGGGCAATTTCATATATTTTCTAGTTGAAATTGAGGAGCTAGAGCAGAAGTCTGATTCAGAGACAGAGAAAGCACTGCTGATACTATCTAAATCTGACCTGCCTGTATTTGGAAGAGCTTTTCTAGAACTACAGAAGTCCAAATGAAGCGCTCTTAATGGCTATGGAAAGCTGACTTCTAGAGCTTTCCAGAAATATATAATAGTCTATACTTTTCTTCGGATTAGAAGGCCCAAAACTGGCTTCCAACGCCAGCCTCCTGCCCCCTTCTAGGTGTCCTGCGCCCAAAGAGCAAAGCCCAGCATCCAAAGGCCCAAAGAGGACCCCCTAGCTGGTGTTCCACGCCCCAGGAGTCTCATGGCACGTGGATCTCATCAAAACTCAACCCAAACACTCACCAAGTGTGCCCCAGAAGTGAATTTTAGCACTAGATAGACTATTTTACCCTTACTAGTCATATGTTTAGTATTTAAAGTGTATTCTACATAATCATTCGAACATATCATACACCATACACGTTTTTACCATTGTTTTCAAATTAGTATGAGTTTCTAAACCTCCTAGGTTGAGGGGATGAGCCCTGCTGAGTCATATGAATTATTAAAAGTATTACAGTTTCTCTTCGATCCATGTTTGATTAATTCTAAGATGTGTATTCGTTCTTCATCACTATGAATGCATTGAACTGGCATAAGATTATCACATTCTACATGGGTTCAGAGTGCGTCTTTCATCGGACAATGATGAACCACTAACTTGAATAGACGTCTCTCAGACGGCTAATCCACGACTTCGTTGGGGACTTCTCGAGAAATTAGTTCGGCCGATTTCTCGGTAGATTAGGGTCGCTGTGATAGAGGCTAGAACCAAAGGCACATCATTCCTCCGATTCGGAAGATTCGACTTTGTCTGTGGTGTTTTGAGTAGGATCATCAAGGAGAATGAACTGTAGAAGTTTCACCCTCAATCAGAATGGATCCGCACTAAACCTGGGGTTCAGATCTAGAGGAGTATTGGCAGCTGCTCAAACCAGTGTCAATCACATACATCCTGCCATTGAAGAAATCACTCATAAGCAAGGAGAGCAGTAGTACCAGAGTTAATTCAGAAAGACAGAGTGACGATCGAATTTTTTCCAGTAAAGAAATTTTTGTAAAATTATAATCGCGTTGCAAGTATAGTTTCTAAACCGACAAGAATCCTTTCGTACAAAAACTTTGGTTGTCACTTAAGCAAACCCAATAAAATTTATAACCGAAGTATTCAAACCTCGGGTCATATCTCAAGGAATTGCAGGGAAGTATGATTTATTATTGGCTATGGAAAAAGGTATGTTTTTGGGTTTTTGAAATAGAGAACAAGTAATTTAAATGGCAAGAAAAATAAATTAATAATTATAAAGACTCTTGGCAAGGTATAAGAACTGGAAATCCCATCCTAGTTATCCTTATCAGGTGTGATGAGAATTGTTCATTGCTCCCACTTAGTTAACCCTTACTAAATAAAGGAAAGTCAAGTGGACCAATTAATTTGATCCTCAAGTCCTAGTCAACTCCTGTGGAAAGACTAGCTTTAGAGCGATCCAAATCAATCATCAATTCCCAATTTTCAATCAACTGCTGAGTCTGATAACTCAAGTGTTACCAATTACTTAACCAAAACCAAAAGGAGAAAAATCTAAATTAAATTGAAAGCATCATAAATAGAATAAAACAATCATAAATCTGAAATACCTTGAATTATATTAAATAGAATATTCAAATCTAACATGAAAAGTTCATAAGCCAATTTGGCAACATAAATAATTAACAAGTAAAAGAATTAGAGTAACTAAAAGTAGAAGAGAACATAAAATTAAAGTTGGGAACATTGAACCTGGAATGACGAGATAACCATAAAGTAAAAAGGAATCCTAATTCTAAAACCTAAGAGAGAGGAGAGAACCTCTCTCTCTCTAAAACTATATCTAAAACCTAAAATTGTGTATTATGAATGTTGTATCCATCCTTCTTTATTGATTCCCCCATTCTCTGGCTTATATTCTGTGTTTCTGGGCTTGGATTTGGGCCGAAAAAGGGCCCAGAAATCACTGGGGGCGACTTCTACAATTTTCTGCACGTGGCGTCCGTCATGCGTGTGTGTGGGTCACGCGTTTGCGTCATTTGGAGTTTTTATTTATCACGCGTCATTTGTGTTCTGCTCTAGGCACGCATCCGCGTCATCCACGCGTACGCGTCACTGTCATTTCGCGCTAAGACACGCGTCCGCGTCGTCCACGCGTACGCGTTGCTGCTTTTTCTTCAAAACTCCATTTTTGTATGTTTCCTTTCTATCATCTAAGCCATTCCTGCCCTATGAAGCCTGAAAATACTTAACACACAAATCACGGCATCGAATGGTAACAATGGATAATTAAAATAAATATTTTCCAAAGCATAGGAAACATATTTTCACATATATCATAGAATAAGGAAGGAATTGTAAAATCATGCAAATCTTATGAATAAGTGGGTGAAGAATTGATAAAAATACTTAATTGAGCACAAGATGAATCATAAAATAGGGGTTTATCAACCTCCCCACACTTAAACATTAGCATGTCCTCATGATAAATCCAAGAGAAAAGAATGAAGGTGGAATGGTGGAATCTTATGCAATGCAATTTATTCTAAATGCAAGCTACCCAAATGAATCATGCAATTCTAATTACTATCCACCTATATATATAAAGCTTATATGTGGTTAAATTGAGTTAAATTTTTCAAAGAATCATTTATGCACAATAAAAGGGTCAAGCCATATTAGAATATGTTCACAATTGAGTTGAGTTAACCAAAAGATTGACAAACTTGCAAGACAAGAGATAATTAAACATGGATATATGGAATTGAGCTTTTGAACCCTTGCTGGATTTGTCTTTACTCTCTAATCACTCAGTGTTTGGGGTTAATCACTCTATTCTTTTCTAGTCATGCTTTCTAAAACTTTGTTCTTCATCTAACCAATCAACAAATATCTAATGTATACATACAAACATCATGAGGTCTTTTTGAACGTTGCAATGGGGCCATGGTCAAGGTGAGGATATATATAAGGCTAAGTGAGCTATAAATTGAATCATTGATTAGTCTAAGATCTCACCTAACATATACATACTTTATACATTTTTAAAATTTACCTAGCTTCCCATAATTTTTCCACTTTCTTATCAGATACTCATGTACCAATTTAATTTTTTATTTTACTTCCATGTGCATTGATTTCTTTACTAAACTCATTATCGGGGTAATTTTGTCCCCTTATTTATTTATTTAATTAAATTTTTTTGAAACATAAACACAATATATCAATGCACATGATATTTTAGTTTAATTTGGTTTCACATGAGCATGCTCCCAAATTTCAAATGATTTATAGAGTTGATATCCTTCTATCAACCCAAGTTCCCATAGTTTTCCCCACACTTAGTTGATACATAATCTCTATCTTAAGCTAACCAAAGATTCAATTTGGGATTTTTAATTTATTTTTCTGCTTAAGGCTAGTGATGTGGTTATAGAACAAAAGGGGATTAAAAGGCTCAAGGGGGCTAACAAGGGTGACATAAAAGGGTAGGCTTATTTGGGATAAGTGAGCAAAAATAAGTAATGGCCTCAATCACATGCAAGTATGTAAATACATTCTATATTGGACATATAGACTGAAACAAAGTAAAGATTGCAAGCATAGAAAAGAAGTGCGAAACACACAGGAATGAAATTTATGGTTAAATATAACCATACAATTAAGCTAAAAAACTCACGGGTTGTGTGTTCTTTGACTGAAAAACCATATATCAGTTATGTATATCATGCAAGTAGAAATTAAGAGTTTCCATTCAACTCAATGTGAATCTTTGAATGGCTCTTATAAAAATAAGTATTTTCCTTGAAAAATATTGTCAATTAACTCACATTTATTGCTATATATATATAAGGTGTGTGGATTGTTGTGATTCTAAAAAACTAAAATTTTCTAGTTTACTCTTTATTTTCAATTAAACTAAGTTATCGTATGCTAAAAGGGTAAACTAAACTAATTAATCCATATTTTCTATATCACAACTAATAAGCTAAAAGTGCAAACTAAACTAAATATCTAAGATATATATATATATATATATATATATATATATATATATATATATATATATATAAACAAATGTATGAAATATAATAAAGTAGATAGAAATACAGTAAAAGAAAAAATGCACAAGTACTGAAAGACAAATAAGATAAAATAAAATAAAATAAGAAATAAAAATAGGATAAGGAGAGTCTGAAAGTGGTTCACCAAAAATAAAGTTTGCCAGAGATGGCGACCTCCCCACACTTAAATAATAGCATCGTCCTCGATGCTCTATCAAGCTGTGTGTGAAGAAGTGGCATCTCTGAAAGGATGTGCTGCTGGTGTCTCGGTGGTGGCCTGAGGTTCTGCAGTCTGTATGAGTGTCGGAGGATCTGCCTGCTGAAGCAGAGGCTCTGTCTGTAGAGGGACCTCTGGATCTGCTGGCTGTATCTGATGGGGCTCCTCATGACGTGGTGCATCCTGCTCAGGTCCTGCCTGCTCAGCTTCTGCACGTGCCTCCTTCTCATGATCGTCCGCCTCCGCATCAGATGGTTCCGATGGTGTGTCAGGCTCGGAGGGGATGTCACTGTCTGATCGGATCATCAACTTTAAGTACTCATAGCGTCGCTTGCTGCGACACTCCATACGATCCAGGCGCGCGAAGAGTCGGTGCCCTAGGTGATAAATGGGCTCGGGAGTAGGTGAGGGTGCAGGGGTGGTGGCTGGGGCAGTAGGTGCTGAAGGGGCAGCAGAAGATATGGCTGCCTCAGCAGAGGCAATGAGAAAGGGTGGTCAGTAGCCCAAAGCCTGGAACTTCCTGTTGTGAGGGATAATCTTCTTGCAGTCTGTGGCGGTTGGCTTCTCATCTGTGAGCTCCCAGGGCACCTCAGCGCGGCGGCCTAGCTGAGTGATCAAATATGGGAAAGGCAGAGTGCCTCTGACATGGACCCTGGCCATGTAATACCGGATAAAGCAGGGAAGATATAGGTCCTTGCCCTCCATCACACACCAAATGAGGGTAATCATGGTAGCTTGCACCTCTGTCTCATGAGTGCTCGGCATCACGTAGTTACTCAGAATCTGCTGCCAAAGCCGAGCCTCATCATTCAGGTAGATAAGCTTTATTCCCTTTGGGGCCACTGTGGACTTGCTCATGACCCATGGGACAGTAGGATCAAGATCTATAGTCCTCTTCACTGCATCCCAGTCAAACCTCATGAATCTCATATCCTCTTCAGCCTGCTGATAACCATCTGGTTTATCTGATTTAGGTAGGAGCTGGAGGATATCTTCTATTCTTTCTTCAGTAACCAGAATCTGTTTGCCTCTAAGCTGTACGGCATCCAGGGTCATTTTGAAGTAGTTGCAGTAGAATTCTCTGATCCATGATGAATTGACCTCAGTCAAGTTCCTCTCCAAGAAGAACCAGCCTCTCTGTTTAATTTGTTCTGAGGTGTATTGTTTAAGTTCTTCTAGAATTTTCAGAATCTTTTCTAGGTATAGGTTCCTGGAAGTTGCAAAGACTGGATACTTCAGCTCACAGTATCTGTTGGCAAACTTTACTGGGTCAGTGGCATGCACCAATTGATCAGCCTTTTCCTGTGGGGTAAAATTCTTTTTCTGCCAGGAATCGTCATGGAGGATATCCAAAATAGAGGTAGAGGATTCTCCTCTTTTTTTTTTCCTGTGGTTGCCTTGCCATTTCCTTTACTTTTAGGGTCAGACATCCTGAAAGTAGAAGTTTCAGGACACAGTTTAAGAAACTAAAGCAGGAAAAATAGGTACGCAAATAGGATTTTATCAATATAAGTATAGAGGGGCAAAAGAGGAATAAAGTAGCAATATAAGCATTGAGTGAGTTAAATAAATGTAAGATATTGGACTGTATTCAAGTTAAAAGTTTGAGAATGAAAATCACAATCCAAAATCTCTTATATGCGGAATTCTTGTTAATCAGGAAAAACAGTAATCATGCCTTGAAATGGTTTGAAGGTAGTTAGGTAAAAACCAAAAGAGAAGTTAGAGAGTTAAAGCAATTAGGAGTTGAAAAGTGAAGTTAAAGTAAGTGGCATGGTAATGTGGTTCCTAGTTAAAAGAATTTGCACAAACTTGAATAACAAGTAACTCACATGCAAGTAAATATTGCAGATTATTGATGATTAATCATAGAAAAGAATTGCAAAATGAAAGTGGAATCATCAATAATGTTATTTAATGAATAAGGGGATCAGAAAGAATAAGAAAGTGCCCGTGCATTCATGAATTGCTTTGGTTGAAACCAATTAGTGCAAAACTTGAAATTTCCAAAACTAATTCATGAATGGGAGTTGCGAGAAATAATTTGTTGAAAAAAATTGGGCAGCATTTCGGCTAAAAATTGAACGTTCCCGGGTAATAAACAGCAGCAGAAACAGTTCATATGATAATAAAGTAGTGCAGAAAAGAGTAACAAATAGATCGTCACATGAGTTCAGAATAAACAAACTCAATCTGCATTAAAGAATGGTAAAGAACAGCATATGAACAGCATTATCATCACAGCAAATTCAAAATTACGAAACAGATAAAACAAGTAACAAGAACGGCGCAATTATCAGGCCTAAATCCACTAACCACATCCTAGCTACCTAACCACCTAAAATCCACTACGATCATGCATCTCTAACTATCCTAATTTTGAAAAAAATGCAACTAACTAATTAACTTGGAGAGGAATCTGTGTTTGGCGTAACCTGGTTGGCGCAGTAATAATTTGAACGCAGAGAGAGGGTGGTGGTTCGGGTGGGTGACACGGTGGAGCTGGGAGTTTCACGGCGGTGGCAGGGCGGCGCGGCGGCGGTCCTTGGCGGTTCGGTTTGGCGCAGGGGATGAAAGAGGGAGGGGGAGGAGAGAAGAGAAGAAGGGGTGAGAAGGTTGAGGGTTGTGGTGGCCGGCGGGGGCGCGGCGATGGTGATGGAGGCTCGGTGAGG
>NC_029785.2:47959701-47960275 GCF_000816755.2 Arachis ipaensis | reverse complement strand
GTGTTGCAGAGGGGAAGAGAGAGTAGAGGTTGGGATGGAGGAGAGGGGGCGCGAAATGGGTTAGGGTTTCGCGTGGATTGGGTTAAGTGAATTTAAATCCACGCAGACACGTGGGTCACGCGATCGCGTGGTTGAGGCGGAAACGCAACGACGCGGACGCATCATTGACGCGACCGCATGATTGAGGGATAATAAAAGTGGGGAATTGTGCTAAACGCACAATTCCAGCGTCGTTTTGGTGCAACTCTCTGTTTCAATTGAGGGGGCAATAATTTCCACGTGACGCGTACGCGTCGCCCACGCTTTCGCGTGGTGTGTGTGAAGTGAAAGTGACGCAGTCGCGTCACTGACGCGAACGCGTGGCCCATATTGTGCTTAACGCATACCAGCCGCACGATTCCAGCCCAACTTTCTGGGGGTTGGATTGTTACGTCGATTTCGAATTGACGCCCACGCGTGGCCCATGCGCACGCGTGGGGTGCATTTTTTTTTAATACAAAATGCAATGTGCAAATGTTATGAATGATCATAGGGAAAATAAAATAAAATAAAATAAAATAAAATAAAATGCAGC
>NC_029785.2:47947355-47958133 GCF_000816755.2 Arachis ipaensis | reverse complement strand
GGGGTAAGTGGATTCAAACCACACGTGGCACGTGGGTCACGCGATCGCGTGGTTGAGGCGGAAACGCAACGACGCGGACGCATCATTGACGCGACCGCATGATTGAGGAAAGTGGGGATTTGTTTTTTATTTTTTATTTTTTTTATTTTTTTATGCAATATGCAAGATGCAGATGTTATGAATGATCCTAGGGAAAATAATATAAAATAATAAAACTAAAATGCCATTTTTTTTGTTTTTTATTTTTTTTATTTTTTTATGCAATATGCAAGATGCAGATGTTATGAATGATCCTAGGGAAAATAATATAAAATAAAATAAAATAAAACTAAAAATAAACAAAATGAAATAAAATTAAAGTTGAAAAATGAACGATCATACCGTGGTGGATTGTCTCCCACCAAGCACTTTTAGTTAAAGTCCTTAAGTTGGACGTTTGATGAGTTCATTGTCATGGTGGCTTGTGTTTGAACTCATCCCGAAATCTCCACCAACGTTTGCAGTTCCAATATCCTCCGTGGTCCCAGACTAGGCATGTAAAGCCTTCGAGCAAATCAAAGCAGGTTTTCAAGCTCCACGGGTGTTGATTGTCAGAATGAATCCCAGGATCCTAAACCTTGCTTTTTTAACCGTCTTTGTATTGATCTCCATTTTTCCAGCTGGGCGGTATGTAACCTGAATTTCCACTGAGATACCCAAACATCTTCCGAAACGCATTAAGTCGAGCTCTATACCAATCCTTGCATTTTCAATCGGAGCGTGGAACCGTATTGAACCTTTGATACCAACTTCTATTACTAACCATCTCCCTCTTACTCTTAAAGCCGCAAAGAGCGCTAAGCTGGCCATCTGTTTCAAGCAAGCCATATTCAAGTGGAAAAGTAAAGATGAAGGCTAAGGATTTTACCCACTTGAAGTTTGTATTAGGCGGTAATGGCCGTGGGAGAGATGTTTCCAGTGGTTCTACAAGCTCCACTTCCTTGTACTCCTCTGTGAATTCTTTCAATTCCTAAGAAACTTCTTCAATTGCAACCATGTCTTGGTCAAAGTCTTCAATGTCTTCCTCATCACTCAAGTCATAAGCTGGAGGCTGAGAAAAGTCTACCTCCATATCATCTTCATATTTACTTGGGGAAGAATCTTCTATCTCAAAGAGTTCGACTGTGACTGCAAGGTTATCAGTAGGAGAGCTTGGTTCATGATAGTCACTACCAAGGAAACTTGCTTCTTGATTTGTTCCGTCCAGTTCTTCATAAGGTACATGCTTTGGAGGTTGTGCACTATCCTCCTTAGCATCAATTGGAAATTTCTCGATGAAATTGTCCACAATTCTTAATTCCCATGGAGGTTCAGCGTCTCCTAAGTCTTCAACCAGTTCATCTTCTTCGATAATTGCATCTTCCTTTACTTGTTCCAGTACAAAGTCATGTTCTATGTTGTCCACCAGAGCTTCTAATGTCTCCTTCGTACTAGGGGCTAATCGATTTATCGCTTTCTCCAATTGATGAAGGGTTGCATGAAATTGGTTCACTGTGTCCTTGAGACGGTCCTGTGCTTCTTGGTTTGATGGACATGGATATGGTGCATATGAAAGTGGTGGTTCTTGGGAGTAGTTGGATTGGAATTTGGGTGGATAAGGGTTAGGGGCATATGGAGGTGAATGGTTGTGGTTGGCTTTGTGAGTATGGTGGTTCAAAGCTATGTTGAGGAGGTGGTTTATAGGCGTATGATGGAGCTTGTTGGTAACCACAAGGGTCTACTATATCTATCATCTTGGTACGCACCTCGGAATGGCTCTTGACCATAGTAAACTGGTGGGGGTTGGTTGTCACAAGAAGGTCCACCGTAACTATTGTCTGGGTGTGCATTGTAAAATGGTCGTTGTCCATGGTACTTTGGAAAGTGTTGTTGCCGAAAGGGTTGATCAGATCCTCGTGACTCCTTCCATCTGTGATTAGGTTGGCCTTGATGCATGTTCCTGTTATAGCTTCCATTCCTTTCAACAACATTAGAACCAAACTCAAAGCGACGGGGGTGAGAACTCATAGTAGCTACTAAAAATTAAAAACAAAAATAAAAACAAATAAACAAGTAAAATAAAATATTTACAATAACCAATAATAAGGCACACAATTGCAATTCCCCGGCAACGGGACCATTTTGACGATCGAATTTCTGCCAGTAAAGAAATTTTTGTAAAATTATAATCGCGTTGCAAGTATAGTTTCTAAACCGACAAGAATCCTTTTGTACAAAAACTTTGGTTGTCACTTAAGCAAACCCAATAAAATTTATAACTAAAGTATTCAAACCTCGGGTCGTATCTCAAGGAATTGCAGAGAAGTATGATTTATTATTGGCTATAGAAAAAGGTATGTTTTTGGGTTTTTGAAATAGAGAACAAGTAATTTAAATGGCAAGAAAAGTAAATTAATAATTATAAAGACTCTTGGCAAGGTATAAGAACTGGAAATCCCATCCTAGTTATCCTTATCAGGTGTGATGAGAATTGTTCGTTGCTCTCACGTAGTTAACCCTTACTAAATAAAGGAAAGTCAAGTGGACCAATTAATTTGATCCTCAAGTCCTAGTCAACTCCTGTGGAAAGACTAGCTTTAGAGCGATCCAAATCAATCAACAATTCCCAATTTTCAATCAACTGCTGAGTCTGATAACTCAAGTGTTACCAATTACTTAACCAAAATCAAAAGGAGAAAAATCTAAATTAAATTGAAAGCATAATAAATAGAATAAAATAATCATAAATCTGAAATACCTCGAATTATATTAAATAGAATATTCAAATCTAACATGAAAAGTTCATAAGCCAATTTGGCAACATAAATAATTAACAAGTAAAAGCATTAGAGTAACTAAAAGTAGAAGAGAACATAAAATTAAAGTTAGAAACATTGAACCTGGACTAAAGAGATAACCATAAAGTAAAAAGGAATCCTAATTCTAAAACCTAAGAGAGAGGAGAGAACCTCTCTCTCTCTAAAACTACATCTAAAACCTAAAATTGGGCTTATATTATGAATGTTGTATCCATCCTTCCTTATTGATTCCCCCATTCTCTGGCTTATATTCTGTGTTTTTTGGCTTGGATTTGGGCTGAAAAGGACCCAGAAATCGCTGGGGGCGACTTCTGCAATTTTCTGCACGTGGCGTCCGTCACGCGTGCGCGTGGGTCACGCGTTCGCGTCATTTGGAGTTTTTCTTTATCACGCGTACGCGTTAGTCACGCGTACGCGTCATTTGTGTTCTGCTCTAGGCATGCGTTCGCATCATCCACGCGTACGCGTCACTGTCATTTCGCACTTAGACACGCATCCGCGTCGTCCACGCGTACGCGTCGCTGCCTTTTCTTCAAAACTCCATTTTTGTCCTTTTCTTCCATTTTTGTATGTTTCCTTTCTGTCCTCTAAGCCATTCCTGCCCTATGAAGCCTGAAAATACTTAACACACAAATCACGATATCGAATGGTAATAAAGGATAATTAAAATAAATATTTTCCAAAGCTTAGGAAACATGTTTTCACATATATCATAGAATAAGGAAGGAATTGTAAAATCATGCAAATCTTATGAATAAGTGGGTGAAGAATTGATAAAAACACTTAATTGAGCACAAGATGAATCATAAATAGGGGTTTATCATAGAGCAACTCCAACTCTCAACTCTATTCCTATTACTTAATCCAATTGGTTTTACCCCTTTCAGACATTTTTCGTACAACGCTATTCCTATCAGTATTTTCTACCTCTTTTGCTTTATTCCATTAAAAAATTCACAATCAAATTGCATTTAAACTTAAACTTTTTGATCTGCCTGACTAAGACCTGCAAGATAACCATAGCTTGCTTCAAGCCACAATCCTCGTTGGATCGACCCTGACTCACTCAGGTATCACTTGGACGACCCAGTGCACTTTATGGTACAGCTCTATGAAAGTGTGGGGATTCGTGCTATCAGTAATCTATTTAATAGTGGATTTGTTTGATTAATCCGACGGTAAATCCAATGGTACTCAACATTTTTCTAGTAATATTTGGTGTCCCCATAAGTAATGTGATTTTATCGGGTCTAGGGTCGGATAAGGGTCGCAAAATATACTCAGTCATTATTTAGGGTTGGGTACGGACCAAGACAAATCCAATTTCACCCGACCCTATGTACACCCTTAGTATCTAATCCATAGTTCATATAAACATTATATAGCATTTACCATAAATAAATCCTACATATTTTAATGACTCTTAGAGCCTTAACCTTTGTCTACTCACTAATTAGCCAAATATTCCAATTAACATTTACCCTAATATAAAGATTTGGAAAATTAGGGGAAAAGGAAGAGAAAGTCCTTTTTATCTTAGTGCCATGAAATTTTAAGATAATAGGATTTCACAATTTTTATGTTCTTAGAACCCTAAAATAAAAATTTATCAAAAATGAAAAGAAAGGGATGTTTGCCTAAGTTCTTACCCAAAATAAGAGGAGATGAAAGTTTTTTCAAGTTTTTATTGAAAAAAATTGGTATGGTTTCATAGAAGAAAAAGAGTGAAGTCTTTTTATCAGTGTGTAATTTCAATCAAAGCTCTGAATTGATTAATAAGTGAGGTTGATCAAATCTATTAAGTGACTAACCTAAGAATTACCTCATTTTATTTTTTCTCGATCTCAATATGTTTATTTTTATTACATCTACCTTCACATTTTCATCCCAAGACAATTGTTCATACCCTGGCCTAATAATTGAGAGCCAGGCCCAAAAATACGTAAAGGTCCACCAATAAAGGTGGATCTCACTATAAACCCGACCTCTTTAAGATGGTCGGACAATAACATAGAGGTCCAGCTTTACTTGACCTAACAAGTAACTACCTCCTTAAATCTCTCTTACTATCTTTACCTCATCTAAAAGGTAGATCCTAACAAACTCTCAAGATAAAGGGAACGCTTATCCATCAGAAAAGATGGTCTACTCCAACAAAGGTGGTTATCTACACTACTATAAATACACCGGAACCCCCAAGTATAACACACGTTCTAATCTACTAAAAACCTGCTAAAAGACCTTGCTAACTTAAGCATCAGAGTCTCTTGCAGGTACCACCCCCAACCTCCTCACAGGAAACTCGGACAGGCGGCACCTCAGCACCAAAGAGGTCGGACACTGCCACACAAAAGGATTTGGACCTCACGTTCAGGCCCAAATCAACTTTTTAGGTAATCCTTGGAACATTGGCGCCGTTGCCGGGGACCTAGGATCCACCTTCTGACAAATGGCAGACCACGAGCATAGAGATGGCTGCACAGCATCTGAGTCTGGGCCAGAAGATTAGCCAGAAGACCAAGCCCTCTTGCTCCCACCTCCACCACTACACCATGGCCCCCACGGGAAAGGGACCTCAAGAAATCCTCAAACAATGAGAATCCAATCCGAGGTCTACCATCACGAGGCTGAGGACCAACCTCACGTAAGCGAGATCCTGGATCTCGTTCATGGCCAAGGAGATCAACTACAACAGCTCGAACACGAGGCTGAATGACAATGAAAAGCAGAACGAGAGTTGCGAAAAGAAGTAAGGCGACAAAAGGAGTTAGAAGACAAGTTACGTAAATTGGAAGCTGATATACAAAGGAGGAATAACCGGGCGGAACGTGAAAAAAGTCCCTTGGGAGCGCAAGATCCATTTACAGAAGAGATCATGAAGGCTAAAGTTCCTAGGAACTTCAAGTTCCCCGACACGGATCTCTATGATAGAACGTCCGACCCGAGCCATCATCTCAGTAACTTCAGAAGCAAAATGTACTTGGTCGACGCCTTCGATACCACTCGTTGCAAAGCTTTCCCGACTACTTTAACCAAAGCTGCAATAAAATGGTTTGATATCTGCCCCCCAAGTCGGTCACTAGCTTTGACGACCTGGCGAAAAAGTTTTTGACCGAATTCTCCATCCAGAAAGAAAAAACAAAGCATGGCCCGAGCCTGCTGGGAGTAAAGCAAGAGGTCAGGGAAATCCTACATGACTATATGGAAAGGTTCAACAAAGTTTGCTTGGAAATTCAAAGTCTACCAACCGAAGCTATAATTATGGGTCTGGTCAATAGCCTTAGAGAAGGGCCGTTTCTCAATCAATATCCAAAAGATACCCGACTTCTCTGAATGAGATCCAAGGAAGGCAGAAAAATACATTAACATAGAGGAAAACTCCCGACTCATGGAACCTCCTTCGCGATCTAACCTACCCTACTATCAAACTCAGGACAAAGAAAGGGAACCCAAGAAAAAAGAGGAGAAAAATGTAGAAAAGCCTCGAAAGTATCACAACTACACCCCTCTAAGGGTTTCCCTGGTCGATGTTTACAGAGAGATATGTCACACGGAGAAGCTTCCACCACCTCGTCCGATTAAGCACAAGAAAGATGGAAGTCGGACAGAATATTTCGGGTATCATAAGCTTTATGGCCACTCAACTAATGAATGCTACGACTTAAAGAGTGTTATCAAAAAGTTAGTCAGAGAAGGCCGACTTGATAGATATCTTGCAGACAGGTCGGACGAACCGAGGAAGAGAAGAAAGGATGAAGAATGAGGATGACCAGAACGCCCTCTTCACACCCCTGAGTGACATATACACATGATTAATGGTGGGTTTGCCGGAGGATGAATATCAAAATCCTCACGAAAAAGGCACCTCAAGGAAGTATATCAAGTTGGCGAGGACAGTCAATCATCCGACTTACCCACTATCCCCTTCACTAAAGAGGATGATCAAGGGATATTACCAGGGCACGACGACCCAGTGGTGATAACTATAATCCTAGCAAACGCTAACCTCCATCGAACCTTGGCAGACCAAGGTAGCTCGGCGGATATTCTGTACAAACCCGCCTTTGACAAGCTCGGGTTAGAGGAAAAGGAGCTAAGGTCAAGGACTCTAAGTGTTGACTACATTGTAGTCAATGTAAGTTCAACCTACAATGCCCTAATAGGTCGGACGAACTTGAATCGACTTGCGGTTGTCGTCTCCACCCCACATTTTTGCATGAAATTTCCCAAAGCTGAAGGGATTGCCACTATCAAAGGAGACCAAAAGTTAGTAAGAAAATGCTATAACAAGAGCCTTAGTTTGAAAGGTAGCTCGGAAGGCAAAGAAGTCAATACAATCGAGTTAGATGGAGTCTGAGATCGAGAAGAACTACGATTTAAACCTGAAGGCAAAATGGAAGAGATACAAATTGGAGACTACCCCGACAAGACAACGAGTATAGGGAAAAACCTGGAGGAAAACCTAAAGAAATAACTCGTTGAATTGCTGAGGAAAAACTCCAATCTCTTTGCATGGAAAGCCTCTGACATGCCTGTTATTGATCCCAACCTAATGTACCATAGGCTTGCTGCGTACCCAGGTTCCTGAGCTGTTCAGTAAAAGCGCAGAAAGCTCGGACCAGAGTGAACACAGATCGCAGAAGAGCAAGTGCAGACCCTGCTAAAAGCAGGATTTATAAGAGAGGTGAAATATTCGCTTTGACTAGCCAATGTTGTATTGGTAAAAAAGTAAAACGGAAAATATAGAATGTGCGTTGATTACATCAACCACAACAAAGCCTACCCTAAAGATCTTTATCCACTCGCCAGCATTGATGCTCTGGTCGACTCCACCTCAGGCTATAAATACTTGTCCTTTATGGACGCATACTAGGGATATAATTCAATTCTGATGTACAAACCAGATCAAGAAAAGACCCCATTCATAACTCAAAAGGCAAACTATTGCTACATAGTAATGCCTTTTGGATTGAAGAATGCAGGAGTTGCCTACCAGAGATTGATGAATAAGGTGCTTTCCTCTCACATAGGAAAACTCATGGAAGTAACATGCTCCTTAGGACCAAAGAGGATGGAATACTATTGTCCGACCTCTCGGAAGTATTCTCCACTATAAGGAAGCATGAAATGAGATTAAATCCTTCAAAATGCACCTTTGCAGTAGAAGCTGGAAAGTTCTTAGGGTTTATGTTGACTCAAAAAGGCATAGAAGCAAACCCTGACAAATGTCAGGCTATCCTTAATATGAAGAGCCTGACTTGTGTTAAAGAAGTCTAACAACTAAATGGAAGGTTGGCCGCTCTATCCAGATTTTTAGCAGGGTCAGCTCTGAAATCTCTTTCCTTCTACTCAATTCTAAGGAAAGGGAAGCAATTTGAATGGATCCCAGAGTGTGAATAGGCCTTCCAAGACTTCAAGACATTCTTGGGACAACCACCCATACTTACCCGACCTAAAAAACGGGGAAGAACTCGTGCTATACCTATCAGTTGGAAGTCGGGCTATAGCCTCGGCCCTGGTCCGAGAAGACGAAAAGGAGCCGCAACCTATCTATTTCATTAGCAAAGCTTTACAAGGGGCAGAGCTGAATTATCAGAAGATAGAGAAGTTTACTTATGCCCTTATTCTTATATCCCGAAGGCTCCGACCTTACTTCTAGGCCCATATCATTAAAGTCCGCACTAATCAACCAATGAAAAATATCCTACAAAAATGGAATTGGTCGGGAGGATTCTACAATGGGCTGTAGAGCTGTCCAAGTTTGATTTAAGATATGAAACTTGGACAGCCATCAAATCACAATACCTCGCCGACTTCATCGCTAAATACACTAAAAGTCCCGGAAACCCTGCTACATGGAGTCTGTATGTAGATGGGTCATCAAAAAATCTGGAAGCAGAGCTGGTGATATTCTAGAAATCAATCAAGGAACTCGGATAGAACTATCCTTAAGGTTCGAGTTCCCTGCTTCTAATAATCAGGCAGAATATGGGGCCCTACTGGCTGGCTTGAAGCTGGCTAAAGAAGTAGAGGCAGAAAAGGTGGTGGTGTTCAGTGATTCGCAAGTAATAACTTCGTAAATCAATGGCACCTACCAAGCTAAAGACCCACTATGAAGAAGTACTTGGATGAGACACGAGAATAACTGACACACTTTTCAGAAAGTGAGGTCAGACATATAACTCGGGAGTTCAATGGCAAAGCTGATACTCTATCAAAGTTAGCCAGCACCAAGTCAAGAGACAACAATAGAAGTCTCATTCAAGAGACTTTACAAATACCATCCATATCAAAGGAAGAGGAAGTACTGGCTATACACAAATAACATCTAGGGTAGATGACCCCATAGTCAACTACCTCAAATTTGACATACTTTCCAAAGATAAAAAAAGGCCAAAAAACTCGTATAAATCATTTAATTTCAAATTTTAGCGGAATTGTTTCTTATATCTCTAAACAAAAAAGAGAGAATACATTATTTGTAACTTGTAAGTTATTATTTTTGAAAACAAGTTTACAAAATTCTACTATTATTGATTCTTTCAAGAGAACTTAACTATCATTATACATGTCGATTATTATGACTAAAATCAAATGAACTATTATTTTTCAAATAATATTCTCAGGTTAAACTGGCAGCAAGATGAGAATATTCCTGAAGAAAAAAACAAGTGAAAAACATCGGAAGGCGAAGAAAGGGAGAAAAAAAAAATGATGATTACGCAGTAAATAGCATTTATAAGGCGCCTCAGTTTCCGACTCATCGTCGTCAAAACTGCCACCCTGTCTACGCTTATCTTCAAAATCTCTCCTCTGCACTGCGATATTTTCCCGATAAGTTCACGATATATTGCACTCCCTACCACACCACTAGCTAACTTTACTGCCCCACCAAACGGAAAATTGAAAATAGAAGCTAAATGTAATAAATACTTAACCGAAACGGAAAAAAGGAATAAAAAAATAAACTTAAAGAAAGATCAGTTCATGAAGCAACATAAATAGTGTCAACAAGAAGAAATAAATCCTCAAGCTGAAAGCCAAACTGGCTTTCTTTTTCATCACTTCTCTGATCTTGCATATGCATGTTTCGAAATTTCAACCTTTGAAGTTTGAAGTTTGAAGTTTGAACACACCCGATCTTAACCTATATCTCTTAATTACCATTCTACCCACTTCCTTTATTACCCCACCTACACTGCACACAACACACACATTGCCGTTTGTTATTTCCCTCTATATATATCTATCAATATGCTATATTAATCTCATTCTCCCAAAACGAATTTTTATTCGCTCTACAATAAACTACAAATCACAAACGTCTTTTATAATTTCCTTTATGTGGTTCAATACACCAAACCTTATAATAAACTACTATTAGCACTAGCAAAGGTACTAACATAGAAGTACTAGTTGGTAATTTTAATATGCTCCCTCAGTCCCTCCTATTTTATTTTCTAATTTTATTTAATTAATGCATCTTCCTCATTCCCCGCTTCTCGTATAAGCTCCTCTGTATTTTTTAATATATAAATATAAATATTATTAATTAATTAATGAACCTCCTTCGATCTAACTCCTCTCTCAGTTTCAGAGCTCTCATTATCACTCCCCAAAGCCAACCCACACACACACATACAACCCTTTCACTTTTCTTTAAGAACCCTAAATTATTCATTTCATTCACCTCGGGCCATTCTCTTTTCTTCATTCTCAATGAAGAACTGAGGAGAAGAGAAAAAGAGATATAACAAAATTAAAAAAAAAAGTAAAGAGGAAGGGATTTATTTTATTTGTTTAACAATGCGAGTGAAGGAAATGCACCCGTTGTGTTGCATCTCGCTGGAGAGTCCAGGGATCGGTGGCGGAGGTGACTCGCCGGAGGCGGCAGACGCGGCGGCGCTGTCGAGGACCAGGAGTCTGCCGGCGAGTTTCGCA
>NC_029785.2:47926254-47947344 GCF_000816755.2 Arachis ipaensis | reverse complement strand
GAGCCACAAACCTCCCTCTTCCTCCGGCGTTGTCCATCTCAAGGTAAAATAAAATAAATACATCAATAGATAAATATAAAAATATTTAAGTAAATATGAACTACATTCATGATTCGTACACTGCTAACTCTGAATTATTAATATGAGTGGAGTTTACTAATATCTTATTTGTGTTGGCTGTTGTTATTAAACTAAAATTTTGTGTGTTTATGGAAATTTTTTGAATGAGAGAGAGGTACTCTTTTTTCTTTTGTTTTTTGTTTTTTGTTTTTGTTTTAATGGAATGGTGGTTTTAGAAGTGTGATCTGAAACGCCCGTTATAGTGTGGGACAGGTATTGGCCTTGGTTTAGCAGTGTCGTGTTCATCGTTTTGGCGCTACCTCCCTGCAACTTTCCTGTAGAGGCAAACATTTTATTTATTTCAAAATTTTAATATTATTATTTTTATATTAATTTTTTAAAAGCGAAAGAAAAGAAAAGACTAAATACGTAATTACGAAGGCAGTGGCAAGACTAAAGAGGATTTCATTGATTTCTTCATTCATTCTTTTGTGACCATGAAAATTATCAACTGTGATTTCAGATTCAGATTGTTCTTCTGCCAGTGATTAAAAAAGGTCAAATTAACACAAGAGAGGAAAAATTAAGGGAGGGGTTCCTTGATGACCGAGGAGTAATGTGGAAACCCGCGGGTTCATACAATCTTCCTTTGGCAAAATCCTTGCTTCATTTGCGTTAATGTTTAGCTTTTCTCATTCTCTCTCTTCTGGATTCCGTGATTTTTCATTTCCCCCCAAAGTTTGTTTTACAGTTTTAACTGGTTGTTAATGAATAGTGGGTCACATCAACAGGTGGCTGAGAAGGGTAGGGATAGCCTACGAATTTAGCCCTACGGCATTAACTTTGCGGTCACATCAACACCCTCTGCAATCTGCATTCCCTTCATCCGCATTGGTTGGAATGGGATTTTCTTTCTTCTCACTTACCCCTCTCCCTCACCCTCAACCTCACCCAACCCCCTCTCTCCATTATTATGACCTTAATTTTTCTCTCTTCTCCATTTTTTCCACTAAAACCAAACCTTATCCCTTGCCATTTCGGCTTCAAACAGTGAACACCCATAAAAAAGGAAGAGGGGGGCCTGTAGAGAAGAAACACACAATTGTTCATTCTTTAACTTCAAAGGTTCTCCGGGTTAACTTGCTTTGGCTTTTGCCATTCAGGTAGAGAGAGATTTTTATTTTTTAATTNNNNTTTTTATTTTGTTTTATGTTTTTTTTTTTTTGCGTGTGGACGGTGGTCATATCCTTTTCGACTTTTTGTTCTATTTCACTTTTTTTCTATAACGGCAAGCCTTAGAAGTTAGAAGTTGAACGCGTTAAATATTATGGAGCAGAAAAAACAAATGTAATAACAGTGCTGTAATCGGAGGGAAAAAGGTAATTAGGGATGTTGGACTTTGTGTGTGTTTTTTCGTCAAGTCTCTCTTTGTAAATTGTGGTGCCTCGACGTAACTCAAAGCTAACCTTAGAAATGTGGGAAAAAATATAAAATACTAATAGAAAAAGAAAAACAATTTTTTTTAATATACTATATATGATTGAAAAATAAAGAAAAAGTGAAAACATATGCGAATGGCCATCTTTTGTCTTTGTCAACAGAAAATATATATAAACAGGTGGGACTTACCACTATGGTAGTGGGGTATTGTCCTGTTCAATATATTTAAATGAATAAATTGAATATTTCTTTTATATATATTGTGTGCTCCTACTGTTTGAGGTCAATGTTATTATTCAAGGACTAGTTTTTCTTCTTCCGGATAAAAGGTAAAGGCAAAAGAAAGTTGGAGACAGTAATAAGTTTCTGTTTCTTCACAATTCACATCATCGTCATCATCATCATCATCACTACAACCTTGCATCTGGAATCATTTATTCTAACCTTTGTACTATACTAGTATCTTCATTCCCATCATAGCACCCAGAAGTGAGGCAATTTCATTTTCCATCTTTTTATAATCGTTACTCTCTCTCTCTCTCTCTCTCTCTCTCTCTCTCTCTCTCTCTCAATAGTGTCTTAATTACACTTATCGCGCTAGCATGCTTGCTCCATAATCCTTCTTATATACAGTGTTTCGTTTTAATTTACGCTAATAAACTTGTCTTGTGGACAAATAATATCGTAGTTTGTTACGTCATTAGTGTTTGACTCATTCATGTTTACAAATCGTGCCCATCATCATTTTGTTTAAATATTGTCATCATTTTTTTTAAATATTGTTTACCATTCATTTTCTTAAACATAATTAACTAAAGATATCTTTGTTATTATAACAGATCTCGTCATTTAGAGAGAGTAAGTCAGATGATAGGAGGTTCTATATATTTACAGCAACGAAGACTCTCCATCTGAGAACCGATTCGAGGAGGGACCGTGTGGCTTGGATACAGGCTTTGGTGTCAACCCGTGGCTTGTATCCATCACTTAGACCACTCATTAGTGATCACATCATATCTTCTCTCGCACCAAACCATGTGTCTGTGTCGACCGAGAGGCTCAAGAAACGGTTGCTTGAAGAAGGTACCAGTGAGACCCTCGTGAAGGACTGTGAGCAAATCATGCTCTCCGAGTTCAACGAGTTACAAGGGCAGCTTAAAATCCTGTGCCAAGAGAGATTGAACTTGCTTGATACAATAAGGCAGTTGGAGGTAATTTATTTCTTAATTAATGTATTTAATACTGTCTTTTTTTTTCTTGAAATGAATTTCAATTCTTTTGTATTCTTGTGAATTGTTTCCTTATTATTATTATTATTATTATTATTATTATTATGGTGTAAATGTGGGGTGATGGAAGCAACTGAATGTAGGTTAGTAATTAATTCAAACAAACACTTAGCACCGCGTGCCGATTTGAGTGTCTAAACAAGTAGTCGTACCTTGAATATTCAGTTAGTCAAAATGCTACAATAACTTGCATTACATCTTAAGTGATAAACATGGTTTCTAAAACTGCAAATTTACCTGATTAATAAAGTTTCCAGTTCATTTTATGGCTCGGCAAAATTAATTTTAATCTGACGAGAAATATTTTAAATTTTTTTCGCCAATTTTTAATCTTATTAGTAATCAGATTCTTGTCACGCTTGTTAGGAGTTGTATAAACCACCTCAGCTTTTTTGGTCTTGCACAGTGCTTTTAATTTCTATTGCTTTACTAGTAGTGTAAACAAAAGGATCTATAAAATTGGAAGTCACTAATCGTGATTAATGGTTGTTATAGTGGCCAATGACCTACCTTAACTTGGATAGCTTTGTATTTTCTTGTAATTCTATATTGGCTGATAGTCAATGCATAAAAGTTAATTACGGTTTGAAACTTTTGAATTTTCCTTATTGATACATTATGGCATAATAATCTCTGTACTCCATAATGCATATCAGTTTAATTTATAAAAGACACAGATATATAGTTGATTAAAATATGTGTGGCTCTAGCATCATATTATGAGATAAGATACAAACTTGTACCGATGCTATTCAAACTAAAGTTGTATAGTTGTTTTAATGCATACAAGAACTTAGTCAATTTGCTTATGTTAGACCACATGATATGTTTGGTGCATTCGGTCATTTTTGGCTGATCTGTTGTTTTTTCTAAACTTTCTTCTAAAAAGTCATGTCAGTGGTGACTCTGTTTGATGGTACTATTTGTTTTGAAGCACACTTTTGTTTCATCCCCACCGCCCCCATTATCCCCGTTTCATGTTTATACATCCTCTATCTTTTTACTATGCTGCCCTCTGCATGTGAGCATGTCTTCAGCTTATAGATTTGGAAGCTTTTGTTCCTTATTATTATTATTATTATTATTATTATTATTATTATTATTATGATAAGCCTTATTATTGGATCATACTCAGGCAGCTAATATTGAACCTGAGGCCTCTGCCATACATGATGGTGAATACCAATTGACAAAGAATGGATTTTCAAGTCTAGGACGCGCAAAATATAGCGGTACGCTTTTGAATGTCACTTGTCTCCTCATTATAATATATATACTCAGGCTGTGAAATTTATTTTTCTTGTTTGAAATATTAAAAAGCGGCTATATTAATTTTTTTTCAGTCATCTTAGGTGCCTATACTTCTCTCTCCTTCTGCTAAAGACCATTGTAAAGTGACAATCAGTTGTACCTCATTTATTTCTAAGCAATTATTGTATGGCTTATTGGGGCAAAAGTTTTGCAAATGTTTTTGTTCAATGTATCAATAAAATTTTGAAAAAGAAAACATGCCATGATCACTGATTTTTCCTTTTAGGATGGTGTAATGACCATACATGTACTAATTGCTGCCTACGTGGATCAAATGCCATTTTGTCCTCTCCTAATTTTGGAAGTTAGTTTTTGGTTAAATTTGTTCAAGTTGAATCTTTATGTAGCCTTGAATATACACATTCAATTTGGTACAATTATTTTTCCCATTTACTTCGGGTTTTCAGAATGCAGTACAACTGAATCGTCTGATGATATCGAGAAGCAGGAGTTGGAGGAAGTGTCAGATGAAGATGAAATCTCATATTATGATACTAGAGAGTATTTTACAGAACCTGGTTTTAGGTGTGGGTCAATAGGAACTTTGGACCAAGTGAACGGGTCTAAAGAAGCAAACACAGAATGTATTGATATGGAAAACATTAGTATTGAGAAGGCAATCAATAGTTTCAGATACCCTCACATAGTTAGGAGGAAAAAGCTTCCAGATCCTGTTGAGAAAGAGAAGGGCGTAAGTTTATGGTCAATGATCAAAGACAATGTGGGCAAAGATCTCACACGAGTTTGTCTTCCTGTGTACTTTAATGAACCAATATCGTCACTTCAGAAGTGTTTCGAGGACTTGGAGTACTCTTACCTTCTGGACCGAGCTTATGAATATGGAAAATCAGTAAGATAATGCTCTTGGTTGTGCCATTTCTCTTCAAATTCAATCTAGTGTTACTTATAGAAATGAATGAAATATTTTTTACACCCTCCTAGCCCTCTAACATGGTTATACTGTTAGCAATTTTTTGGTAATTATGTTAGATTTATATTGAATCCACTTGAGTAGTTTGCTTTATGCTGTTGGATTTGTGAATTTGTGATTTTTACAAGTCCAACTAGTAAACTACTGTTTTCATTTTTTTGTTAATTGTTGATGTTTGACTTAATAGTGAATTTCACATTTTGGCAACATTTAGTAATAATCAAATGTGAGATAAGTTAAATTCTAACCGAGAAGGTAACATAGTTAAATGCTATTGAACCTGACCCTTGGACCCTTTGGATTTCATTTTCAGGGAAACAGTCTCCTTAGGGCACTGAATGTTGCCGCATTTGCAGTTTCTGGATATGCCTCATCTGAAGGGCGTCATTGTAAACCCTTTAATCCTTTGTTAGGGGAAACTTATGAGGCTGACTTTCCTGACAAAGGACTTCGCTTCTTTTCTGAGAAGGTTAGTGCCTTAGTGGTTATTAGTACGATATTTGGCCGAGATATATGCTGCTAACAGTTATGCCAGCAGTGGTATTTTACTTGGTATTCAAATTCGCTGCTATAAATGACTTTTGGTCGAGTTATGGTTTGGATAACTCATTTCTCATCGTATAAATATGATGGTGACTTTCATACGACAATTTTGAGTTGCAAACTTCGAAAACAATAACATAAAGCAACTTATTCAGTTTATCTTGAGAAGTGGGACACAAGTAATTAAGAGGGGGACCGTTAAGCCTGAAACACAAATTGGACCTTTGTAGGTATCCTAATAACTATAGCGGATTTTGCTAAGTTAAGGTTTCCAATGGTTCTATATCAAAATTGGTTTCAAATGGTTGAAACTTTTTTTTTTTGGTGACAAATGGTTGAAACTTTTAATAATCTCAATGCATTGAATACAAATTTTGATAATTTAAAAAAAAATTGTTTTTCAATTAAAAATTCAGGTATAAAAGACATATGTCAAGATTATCTATTGAAAAAGTTTTTATAAAAAACATATATAGTTTAAGTTTTGAATACATTAGATGTTATGTATTTTTAAAAATTATTTTTCATTTCATGACAGACTTCCTTAAAGTAAGCGAGTCTAACTCAATTTTAAAAATAAAGCAATGCTACATTGCCAGCAAATATTATCATTATTTGCTAGTAATAATTTGTACCTATATTTACATACGTTTGTACATAAGAAGTTTATAGTTTGCATCTATATTTACCAGAGTTTTATACACATGAATCAATACAGTTTACACTCACATTATTTTTCATAGTCTGCAGACATAAATTAGTAAAATTTATTTGTTAAAGATAATTTAGTGTTTGTACTGGTTAAATGATGGCCAAAAATACTAAAAATTGTTGGCCCCAAGAGTTTCTCCTAAAAATAACTAAAGGATTGTTCATGCAATGTAGGACCTTAACATGATATATAATATGCTCAACTATGCACATTCATTTGCATGGAATTCCACATATGTATTTGCGTATTTTGTCTACATATGAAGATGATTTGTACCTAACCTTAAATGTATGATTTATTTTTATTATTTTAACCCCAAAAAATGATGTATTGAACAGGTTAGCCACCATCCAACTGTAGTTGCGTGCCACTGTGAAGGTAGAGGATGGAAGTTTTGGGCTGACAGCAACATCCGTTCAAAGTTTTGGGGAAGGTCCATTCAACTTGACCCGGTGGGAGTTCTTACCCTTCAGTTTGATGACGGTGAAACATTTCACTGGAGCAAGGTGCAAATCTTGAGCTCACTCTGTTTGCAATATCATCCGCGCTTACTAGTGACTTGGCTTGTAAAATTGTAGATTATATCTAAAAAAAATGCTGTTGTTGTTAATATAGGTGACGACAACAATTTATAATCTTATCCTTGGAAAAATATATTGTGATCATCATGGGAACATGGACATTCGTGGCAATCGCCAGTATTCAATCAGACTCAAGTTCAAAGAACAGACGATTCTGGACCGAAATCCTCATCAGGTAAGTGTGCTGAGTTCCTAATAGCGCTTTTTGGGAAAATTTTGGGAGGTGGTAACGTTGATTTGCTAATTCTGATAGTTAGATTTATAACTCTCAAAATCAGTCTTTAGAAATGATTTTGTAATAAGAAACGAAAATTTTTACTTTATGTCAGAATCAGCTTTAGAATCAAATGTAAAAAGTAAAAACTATAACCCTGTCACCCCTTCTATTTATTTTTTTTGGGTTTGAAACTTGTTTGTCCTTTCTACCTGACTTGTTAAAATAAACATGCATTCTATGTGAAATTAGGTGAATGGATTTGTTGAAGATTTAAGGGGGAAAAAAGTTGCCACATTATTTGGCAAGTGGGATGACAGCATGTACTATGTTAATGGTGATGTGAATGTGAAGCCAAAAGGTTTCAATTCGTCAGATTCAACCTTGTTGTGGAAAAGGGTTATGCCACCCACTAATCTCACTCGGTACAATTTGACATCATTTGCCATCACACTCAACGAGCTTACACCAGGACTCAAGGTATTACGATGATGATGATGATGATGATGTAGTGATGTGCTTTTTTTTCTTTTATATGTCTGTTATTGCCCATTTTTTTCCTTCTTCTGATCCCCGGTATTTGATCACGGATTAAAGGAGAAACTCCCGCCCACTGATTCCAGGCTGAGGCCAGATCAGCGGCATCTAGAGAATGGGGAATACGAGAAGGCTAATATGGAGAAACAAAGATTGGAAAAGAGGCAAAGAATGGTACTATGTTTCAAATGAAACTTCTTTTCTATGTCGTAGTATAAAGGAACCAAGCATGCATTCTATCTTTTCCTTTCCCGCCTCCTTGTTTTTATTTTTCTGTTTGATAGTTAATAAATGCTCACTTTCTAAAGCAGAAAAAGAACATAAAAAAACACCCCAGACAAAAGGCCATGAATCCAAATACACCAAGCCAACCACATAGGACATAGCGTTAATTGGAGTTCTTTGTTTTACTGGTCTTGAAAAATTATGAACTTAGAGCGCTCTTGGCATAGGAGTATAGGACTATAGCCATAGGGTAGTAAGTAGTTTTCGGATAACAACTATGCTATAGAGCTTTGGCACATTTTCTTCGATGAGCTGCCATGAAAAGTTGTGTGTGGGATCCACAAACAAACTTTTCTTCTTTTTCATTGCAAACTGAAGGAAATTGTCATTTTCTATCCATTTTCCTTCTGCTTGTTTTCTTTCCAGTCATTTCATTCCAAAAACAGTTAGATAACTAAAGGAATGCATAGTTTAATACATATTTTAAATTAATTTGAAGATACCCTCATTATTGTCTAACACGCTTTCTCAAGCCAAAACATACTATGGTTTAGCACTTTAGCTTGTTACATGTATTAAACCCTCCTTGTAGAACAACCCAGTTTACTGGAAACTGGAAAGCTAAGAAACTGCACATCTGAACCATCCAAGCAATGTTATACATTTCATCGTACAGGAAGTAGATAGACTAGGTTTAAACTCAAACTCATAAGCTTGTTTAGTAAAATTTATTTGTTAAAAATAATTTAGTGTTTGGATCGTAAAATGATGGCCAAAACTACTAAAAGTTGTTGGCTCCAAGAGTTTCTCAAATAAAAAAATGTCAAAAAATTATTTGCATGACATAAAATATCAATAAAAGTTAAAATAATAAAAATTTGGATATATGATGACTTTTAAATTTAACAGTTTATAATAAACTAAGTCAAAATATCATATATTCAATTTTGAAAGTCCATTTAAAGTATTTCACGCATTTTACCCAACTAATTTATCCAAAATCACTCACAAGAGAATAAGAATTAATTCCAGGGAACCTTGTCACTAATACTCTCGAAACTACATCCTCCTTTGTTACACAGCTGAAATCCAAGGCGGCTCCACCTCAAATGAAAAGAGAGAACAGCCCAGATTACGAATTACTCACTCTGGGAAAAATTTAACAATCACAAATTTATAAATAAATTCATCATCGTTCATACAAATCTAAAGCAGATCAAAACCATATATAAAGAAGTCCAGAACTTAACATTCTGCTGTGGTTAGGGAATATCAAACCATAGACAACTTCCATTTCAAGTGCATCTTTCCTAATTAATCCAATGATAATTATTCTCTACTTTATCACTTTACCCAACTTTTTTCCTTCTTTCGAGAATCCAAACTCTGGTAAATTACTACTATGGTCCAAAGTATGTTTATTTAGATGAATTTTTCTTAAAACAACTATTTTAATTATAGATCTTATTCCACCGATAACTTATGGTTATAATTTATTGAAGTTCTTTTTATACATATATTTAAACGATCATGCTTTTCATACAGTCACGAAAAATACAAGAAAGTGGTTGGAAGCCGAAATGGTTCCACCAAGAAGGTGAAAATGGAACATTTCGATATATTGGCGGGTATTGGGAAACGAGAGCTCAAGGAAAATGGGATGGATGCCCAGATATATTTGGTGAATTTAATGAAGTCACTGGGGAACCATTGGATGCGTCTTGATTTTTGTTCAGGTAACTTCTACAAACGCTCCTAATCTTTTTGTTAGTTCCCTAAGCATGCATGATGTATGCATTCTACATGCATGCATGCATGATGTATACATCGACCTAACCATTGATGTCACTAAAAATATATCCGCTTTCCATTGCACGGTCGATATAGTATTTCATATAAGTCGTAATAAAATAAATTACGTTTACCCTTTTTTATAATTTATTCTTATTACACTAATCTTTAATTTCACTTCTTGTCCAGCTGACACTCATAAAGCTATTTTAAAACTCCTTCTAGTCTATTTAAAAATACTAAATAAGATTATTTTTGTTATTTAAAATTTCCCAATAGCTTTTAGAAATAAAAATTTGAGGTAATCAACATTTTTTATCTTATATTTAGGTCAATACTAACCAATTTTTATTTTTGTATTTTTCACTAAAAATATTATCCCCTTCCTAGCATTCCACTTTGGAGAAGATGAAAATAATTTACCCTACTTAACATATATGTACAATACAATTCTTGAGAGACATGCCTTAGGTCTTAAAAGACAAACTATTTTCTGTGCACATCCTTAGGTGTTAATATATCTTGTTTAGTTATAAAAAAATGTTTGAACGAAAAATTGCCAATTATTTCACTAAATAAAATATAGTTGGATACTTAAAGCAGCTACAAATTCAAAGAACATTTTTGCAGAAGCATAAGCTCATTAGAGGTAGTGCGCTATCCACCATTGGCAGTAACACGCTAATTTTGTTGCAGATAATAATAATGAATGCGAATTTCTTGGGCGGGTTTATCTTGAACCTTCTTGCATGGCGAGTATGGTTTACACCAAACCGAAGGGAGAGTTAGCCTTTTGGAAAAGAGAACTACTGAAAAATAAGGCTCTTTGTAGAGAGCCCTTGTGATTTTACCATAAAACAAGGAGAATGAGAAGTTGCAGAAAAAATAACTTCAACCAATTGTCGTACCTAAAAGTTGCTATGTGGGTTCAAAATGACTTCAATTGGCCATTACTGCTGAATGAAGTTATGATTTTGTTGACCTAACGTACCAAGGAGTTTCCACGTACACAGCTCTGATCTTGGCTTGCAAAGAAGAGCTTTGGAGTTATAAATCTCATACCGAGGCTGGTCTTCATATAGTCTAGATGAGCGTATAATATGATCGAGCAAGTTATTCAACTTTAGATCAGTTGTTAGATTAGGGTGTCATCTGTAATTTTAGATTGTCATAATCTTGTTTTCTCTTAATTGTTAGTATGTGTAATTAATTAATTTGGGGTATTAGTTTATGTAAGTTTGTCCTCCTTTATCCTTGATATATAGCTAGGCGTCATGGCCAAAAGGGCTATCCATTTATTTTATATTTGTTTGCATTTTCCAAAAAAATAAATAACTAGATGCATATCTAATTTGGAAGTGTATCACTATTTTGTTTCATATATAAAGCTTTAATACCAAATATTCAACACACTCCCATAGCCAAAATTGGTGGCATTTGATGATGATAAATGTTTAGGTAAGAATTTTTGATGATTTGATTATAACTGAATTTTCGCTAGTGAAAGTTTACATATAATAAATGTTGTAATTTTAAATAAATATGTGTCAAAATATAAAATAATATTATAAAATATTAAATAATATTTTTTTATATATAAATACATAATAACTAAGGGTTAGTGGCAATGCGGACTACCCGTGCCATCTAAGTATGCTCAAAAAGGGGGTGGAACGACTCAAATATATTTAGATATCTAATTTGCTCGGCTTTATAGTAGGCCAACAAATTGGAGAGCTGACCTGCCTAATTTTTTTATTTTTTTAAAATAGCTTATAGTTTGTGTTTATATTTATTAAAATTTACATATATAAATTAATAAATTTATTTGTTAAAGATAATTTAGTATTGATATAGACTAATAAATACTGATAAAAATTATAAAAATAACTATTGATCCCTAAGTTTCTAATAAAAGAAAACCACGAACTAAAGACATAGAAGCCCTCTGACGAACGGATTTTCTGTTGGTAAAGAATTTTATAAAAATAATCGTGTTGTAAGTATAGTTTTTAAACCAACAAAGAATCCTTTTGTACAAAAACTTTGGTTATCACAAGTAACAAAACCCAATAAAATTTATAACCGAAGTATTTAAACCTCGGGTCGTCTCTCAAGGAATTGCAGGGAAGTATGATTTATTATTGGTTATGGAAAAAGGTATATTTTTTGGTTTTTGAATTAAAGAACAAGTAAATTAAATGACAAGAAAAATAAATTAATAATTAAGAAAACTCTTGGCAAGGTATGAGAACTGGAAATCCCATCCTAGTTATCCTTATCAGGTGTGATGAGAATTGTTTATTGCTCCCACTTAGTTAACCCTTACTAAATAAAGGAAAGTCAAGTGGACTAATTAACTTGATTTCTCAAATCCTAGTCAACTCCTATGGAAAGACTAGCTTTAGAGGGATCCAAATCAATAAGCAATTTCCAATTTTCAATCAACTACTGAGTTTGACAACTCAAGTGTCACCAATTACTCAACCAAAGCCAAAAGGAAAAAAAAATCTAAATTATTTATATCATAAATAGAAGAAAGCAATCATAAATCTGAAATACCTCAAATTGTATTTAAACATAAATTCAAATCTAACATGGGAAGGTTCATAAGCCAATTTGGCAACATAAGTAATTAACAAGTAAAAGCATTAGAATAAATAAAAGTAGAAGAGAAACATAAATTAAAGGAACAATGAACCTGGAATGAAGAAGAAGTAAACCTAACCTTTAAGAGAAATCCTAATTTTAAATCCTAAGAGAGAGGAGAGAGCCTTTCTCTCTAGAATCTATATCTAAAAACTAAAATTATGAATTATGAAAGTTGTTTAATGAATGAATGCATTCCCCCACTTTATAGCTTCTAATCTGTATTTTCTGGGCCGAAAACTGGGTCAAAAACAGCCCAGAAATCGCTCCCAGGGATTTCTGATACGTCCAGCACGCGGCAAAGTCACGCGTGAGCGTCGTCCACGCGTGGGCATGGATTGGATTTTTCCCAGGTCACGCGTGCGTCTGATCCACGCATGCGCGTCACCTGGCTTCAGAGCAGCTATGACAAATTATATATCGTTGCGAAGCCCCGGATGTTAGCTTTCCAACGCAACTAGAATCGCATCATTTGGACCTTTGTAGCTCAAGTTATAGTCGATTTAGTACCAAGAGGTCAGGTTGGACAGCTTTAGCAGTTCCTTTAGTTTCTTGTATTCCTTCCACTTTTGCATGCTTCCTTTCCATCCTCTAAGCCATTCCTGTCCTATAATCTCTGAAATCACTTAACACACATATCAAGGCATCGAATGGTAATAAGAGAGGATTAAAATTAGTAAAATTTAAGAGCAAAGAAGCATGTTTTCAATCATAGCAAAAAATCAAGAAGGAAAATGTACAACATGCGATTTCTATGAATAAGTGTGAGAATAGTGGATAAAATCTACTCAATTAAGCACAAGATGTACCACAAAATAGTGGTGCATCAAATCTCCCCACACTTAAACATTAGCATGTCCTCATGCTAAGCTCAAGAGAAGCTATAAAGGAGTGAAGAGGAATGGTAGAATGTATGAAATGCAACTTATCTATGTGAATGCAACTATATGTAAAATGTTTCTACCTACTTGGTCAAAGTAAATAAATCTTCCAAGAACAGACATGAATTGGATTTCACTAATTCAAATCATAAAATAAAGTACAAGTAAACTTGCAAAAGAAAATAGCCCGTGAAAGCCGGGAACAAAGAATTGAGCATCGAACCCTCACTGGAAGTGTATGCACTCTAATCGCTCAGGTATTTAAGGTTCGATCTCTCAATTCTCTACTAATCTTGCTTTCTAAGGTTTGCTTTTCTTCTACCAATCAACAAAGAATTAATGCACAAAATACACATATCAAGAGGTCTTTTAAGGGCTGTAATGGGGTTAGGGTCAAGGTAGGATTGTATTTGGCCAAGTGGACTAAAATCTGAATCCTTAATTAACTTAAACTTTTCACCTAACTTAGACAATCCATGTAATCATAATACAACATCTAACTATCCATTAACCATGTTTTCCACATATTCATGCATCCTAATTTTGAGTACAGTACATATGCATTGCTTTCACCATTTATTTTGGGGCATTTTGTCCCCTTTTACTTATTTGCTCTTTTTCTTTTCTTTTTCTCATTTTTTCTATTTTTTTTATTTTTTTATTTTTATATATATATATATTTTTTTCTTTTATTTTTCTCAATGCATATGATTAAATTATTGAAAGCATGAACATGTCCTAAATATTTCTTTCACATTTTCATAAAGATATGCAACACCCAATTCTTAAATCAAATATTTCCAAACCCAATTTCTCCACACTTAAATCATAAGCACTCTCACTAGTCTAAGCTAACCAAAGATTCAAATTAAGGACATTATTGTTTTCCGCTTAGAGTTAATGATGTGCTAAAGTAAATAATAAAAGGGGTAAAATAGGCTCAAATTGGTTTGCAAGGGATAATGAAGGGTTAAGGCCATATGGGTATGTAAGCTTAGTGAAACAAATGCCTCAATCATATAAGTGCATGCATACATCAAACCATAGAAATATAGAATTAAGCAAGACAGAGATCACAATTTTTAGAGAGAACAACACAAAAAAAAAAAATATTGGTTGATAAAATACAACCAATCAAATAAGTCAAAAATCTCACTGGTTTTGTGTGTTCAAACTCTTAAACCATGTTCCAAATTAAAATTTCTTCAAACAAGTTTTTCGAAAAGTTTAATTCAAGTTAGTGAAATGCTATAAAAGTTTCTTGAAAAAGAAAATATTACTTCAACCAAGTGGTAAAATATGCACAAAATCAAACAAACATGCAAATGCAACAACTAATTTAACAAGAAAAATGTTAAACATTGGTGTTGAGTCAGGAAGTAACTAACCCACGAAAGTCGGTATCAACCTCCCTACACTTAAAGATTGCACCGTCCTCGGTGCATGCTAAGATGTGCAAGTGGACGGGGTGCTACAACTGATGCTTTTCTCCAAGGATTGTGCAGATGGACTTGTTTGTCTCTCCATGTAAAAGTTTTCTGTTTTCCTTCCTCGGTGGCCATCCTAAAAGAAGAGAAAAAAGAAGAAAAGTAACCCAAAAATAAAGATAGGAAACAATTTAAAATATGGTTGGGTTAATGCCAAATGATGAGAGTTTCAATTACATGGTAGCTACAACATGCAAGTGAGAAAACAGTAGAAGCAATTTGGCATATTAATAGTGCAAAAGTTGCAACAATAGAGAACAAGGCAGTATAAATTCATGTCAATGCAAAAGAAACACATGTATCATAGAAATTGGCATTTGAAAAATAAATAATATTACCCAACAATGTAAAATAAGTCACTAAGCACCAAATTAATACCAGAAAAGAGACAACAGTTGAATAAGAACATTTAACACCAATGGAAAAATAATAGACTTAGAAAAGAAAATAAAAATATGCACAAAATTAAAATACAATGAATGGAAGTATGCCAAAAAATTAAGTAAAATATAATGAAAGTAAAGAAGGATGAGAAGTTAAAGAGATGAAGAAGAAAGTAAGAAAGAATAAAGAACAAAGAAGGAAGAAGAAAGAAATAAGAAGGGAAAAGAAAAAAAATTAGGATTAGGGAAGAAAAGATAAGAATTCTGGCACAGGTCTAGTTAAACTGTGCGTCGCATGTGACGCGGACGCGTGGGGCACGCGTTCGCATGGGTTGTGATATTTTCAAGTGACGCGTACGCGTGGGTGACGTGTACGCGTGACCTGATTTGTGCTATTGGCGCGAGAGAAGCCTTGCGCACGCACAACTCTCTGTTTCATATGCACATTGCTAAAATTCAGGGTGACGCGTGCGCGTGAGGGACGCGCACGCGTGAATGGCCTTACTTTGAAAAATGACGCGTACGCGTAGGTGACGCGTAAGCGTGATAGGACTTGTGCTTCCAACATCATTCCAGCCCCACTACATCATAACTTTCTGCCATATACCTCTTTACGTTGATTTTGCAGGGTCATGCGTGCGCATGGGCGACTCGCATGCGTGGGAGGCTGAATTCGCCAAATGACACGGACGCGTAGGGCACGCGTTTGCGTGGGCGTGCTTGTGCCTAAGGCACACCTCCAGCCATGCTCCCGCGTGACTCTCTGCTTCTTTTCTTGTTTTTTTCGAATGCACATATGACGCGAACACGTCAGCGACGCTTGCTTTTTTTTTTTGATGTAGAATGTAAATGCAAATGCAGACTATATGCAGAGATTATGAGAAGAGTCATTAAGAAAAATAGAATAAAATAAAACTAAGAATAAAACAAAACAAAATAAAACTAAGATTGAAAAGGAATGACCATACCATGGTAGGTTGTCTCCCACCTAGCACTCTTAGTTATAGTCCTTAAGTTGGACATTCGGTGAGCTCCTTGTCATGGTGGCTTGTGCTTGAACTCGTCTTGAAACTTCCACCAATGCTTGGACTTCCAATAAGCTCTATCAATACCAAGTAAATTTCTCAAGCTTTGATGGAGTTCTTCACAAGCTTTGAGCTCCCAAATTTGATCCTCATATATTCCCGGATCCCAAATCTTATTTCTACACCCGTCTTCAAGTGGATCACGATGATTCCATCCAGGTGGTTCAGCCTTAGAATTCTCATTTAGGCACCCAAACATCCTCCTAGACCCAATTAATTGAGAATTATGCCAACCCTTACAATCAAGCCTTGAGCTTCCAACCATAACGAACCTAGGATGGTGTTGCCAACCACTACCCATCTCCCTTTTACTCTTAATGCCACAAAGAGCTCTAAGTTGACCATCTATCTCAAGTAAACCATATTCAAGTGGGAAAGTAAAGGTCAAGGATAAGAATTTTACCCACTTGAATGTTGTATTGGATGGTAATGGCTTTGGGAGAGGTGTTTCTAATGATCTTGCAAGCTCCACTCCCTTGTGCTCTTCTTTGAATTCTTCCACCTCCTTGTAAGCTTCTTCAATTTCAACCTCTTCCTCTTGGTAGCTGACATGGCGAAAATTGGCGAATTAAGAATTGTTATAAGATATGCGTTGCAAGTATAGTTCTCAACCAACCAGAAATTCGCTTATCAATTTAAAAGTATGTCACAGAAATTAAAGTTAAAATACTGGGAGTATGAATCCCAGGTCGTCTCCCAACGAGTTGCAGGAAAGTGTGCTATTTTATTAATCAGATGGTTTTCAAAAAAGATTTGAGTTGAATGACAGGAAACTAAATCAGAGAATTAATGTAATTTAAATAAAAGCCTTGACTGGGAGTAGATTAGTTGGAAGCCCTATTCTTGTTGCAGTACTTTCAAGATTAATTGATAATTGGAGGTTGTTCTGTTTAGTTATCCCTTACTAGGTAAGGGAAAGTCAAACAAGTTGGAATGCTGTTTCTATTCACAAGTTCCAATCCGCTTACTTGGAAGGACTGGCGTTAGTGACTAGAGAGCAAACCAATAATAAACCCAATTACAATTTCTCCCTTGAGCACTCCAACTCAAGGGTTCCTTTCAATCAACTCCCCATCAAGTTAGGGAACTACTCACTCATTGTGAATGTGGAATTCATAACATAGGAAAGGAAATTAAAGGAAGACATGATAAATAAAACTCAAAGGAATCAATTAAAAATAAAAATAACTCTTGTATTGATAAATTCTAAAATAATCCAACAGTAAGATTGAAATAAATTAAAGGACATGGAAGAGTAAAGCCAAGTAAAGAAAACGAACTAGAATGACGAAGTCTTGATGAGGTAACAACTCTTCTCAATATCCCAATGCAAAAAGCAATTAAAAATAAAAATCCTAAGAACTATGAATGTGTAGAGAAAAAACCTAGAGGAGAGGAAAACTAGATCTGAAAAAACTAAAACTATGCGGAATGAATGTTGTTGTTGGTCTTTGCATGTTCCCTGGCTCTAGTATGCTTTTCTAGGCCGAAAAATGTGTCGAAATAGGGCCCAAATCGCTCCCAGCAATTCTGCAGATTATGCAGATCGCGCATATCACGTGATCGCGTCATTCATGCGGACGCGTCATTCGGCGTTTTGCTTCTCCACGCGGGCGCGTCGTCCACGCCTCTGCGTCACTTATGCTATTCCAATCCGCGCGGTCGCGTGAGCCATGCGGCCGCGTCACTTCTCGCTGGTCATCTCCTTAATTTCTTGTGTTCCTTCCATTTTTGCAAGCTTCCTTTCCAATCTCTAACTCATTCATGCCCTATAAAGTCTGAAACACTTAACACACAGATCACGGCATCGAATGGAATAAAGGAGAATTAAAATAAATAATCAAAAGTCTCTAGGAAGCAAGTTTTCAATCATGTAATAAATTTTGGAAGGAAATATAAATGCATGCTAATCATATGAATAAGTGGGTAAAGATCATGATAAAACCACACAATTAAACACAATATAACCATAAAATAGTGGTTTATCAATCTCCTCACACTTAAACATTAGCATGTCCTCATGCTTAGTTGAAGGAGATAATATGAATGAGTAGGAACATGTAGAACTCATGCAATGCAATGCAACCTATATATGTGAATGCATCTATATGATTATTGTCTACTTGATCAAAAGTAAATAATCTCTTCAAAACAATTACAAACCAAATTTCACTAACTCAATTCTTATATAGTAAGAACAGATAAAAATGCAAGAAGATATCTCATGAAAGCAGAGAACATAGAAATTCAAGCAAGGAACCCTCACTGATGATGTATGTACACTCTAGTCTCTCTAGTGTATAGGGTCATCACTCTATCCTTCTCTAATCATGCTTTCTAATTTTTGTTCTTCTCCTGACCAATCAACAACATTTAATATACCAATGCAAACATCATGAGGTCTTTTCGAGGTTGTAATGGGGCCAAGGTAAGGGTAAGGATGTATATATGGCTAAGTAAGCTTATAAATTGAATCTTTATTTAACCCAAGCTTTCACCTAACCTCTATGTATATTCTATATAACTTTAGAATGCATACCTAGCTACCCAGAAATTTCTTTCACATTCCATACTCATGCATCAACTTTTTATTTTAATTTTATCATACATGCATTGATCCTTGAATTCTTAACTTAAAATTGGGGTAATTTTGTCCCCTTATTTATTTATTGAAATTTTTTTTCATAAACATAAAAATAAACATAGCTTATCAATGCACATAGATTTTTAATTCTTATAGTTTCACATGAGTAGGTATCCAAATTCCCATTATATTATCATGACACATTCCCTTATTATCTTTTGTTCTCACAATTTCTCATACTTGATTGACACACACAATTCTATCTTAAGCTAACCAAAGATTCAATTTGGGATATATAATTATTTTTCCGCTTAAGGATAGTAATGTGGTAAAATATAGAACAAATGGGATTTAAAGGCTCAAAGTGGCTAACAAAGGTAATTGAAAGGGGTAGGCTTAATTTGGATAAGTGGGCTAAACAAATAATGGCCTCAATCATATGCAAACATATAAATATAATAAACATTGGACATATAGGATGAAACAAAATATAGATTACAATTATAGAGAAGTAAACACACATGAATAAAACAATTATGTTTAAATAATGTAACCATTCATAAAGGCTCAAATCTCACAGGTTGTGTATTCTTTAGCTCAAAAATTATGTTCCAAATACAACTTCAAGCAAATTTAACATAGAAGTTTTGATTAAAATTAGTGAAATTTTGTTCCAAAGATAGGGTCTTAGAAGAAACTTATTGCCTTTTCAATCAAGCAGAAAATGCATGCAACTAACCTATTACTATGCAATTTATCCTATTCTACATAAGAAAAATCTAACTAAATATCCTAATTTATTGGTGTTTAGGGAAGAGAAATTACCTCCGAAAGTCAGGTACTGACCGACCTCCCCACACTTAAGGCTTTGCACCGTCCTCAGTGCCATCTTTTAGGAACAAAGGTCGGTTGGTAGCAGTATCTCCATTGTCGGGACCATCATGGCTCCCTGTGCTGGTAAAGGAAGTGGAGTCCGGGGTGTCTGAGTCCTTGAATTTTCCCAAAATCAGCTCCTTGAGGTATGTGAATCGGCACTTGTTACGGTGCTCTCTCATCTTAGCTTTCTGTTCCTGCCGATCCAACCTTGCAAGTATCTGCTGGAGCAGTTGGTCTGTAGTAGGTGCTTGTGGTGTTGAAGAAGGAATATCTTCAACTAGTTCAGTAGGCTGGCTGATAGTGGCGGCTAGAGGTCTGGTATATTTCCCATTAGGGACGTATTGATCATCCCGTGGAAGTATGGCTTTGGTGTCCCCAGCTCTGTAGGAGACTCCGGCTGCTGAGACAAGATCTGAGACCAGGGCGGGGAAAGGTAAGTTGCCCGCGATTTGTACGTGTCTCATGGCATTCCGGATATGTCTAGGTAGATTCAGAGGTTGGTCTGTAAGGATGCACCATAGAAGAACGGCCATGTCTGCAGTGAAGGATGATTCGTGAGTGCTCGGAAAGACGTAATGGGACATGATCTGTGCCCATACGCGAGCCTCCATGGTAAGTGCTGAAGCCGATATTCCCTTAGGGCGAGTGCGATGGTATCCGTAGATCCAACGGCTGCCAAGTAGTGCGATAATTCTGAGAATGTCGTCCCAGTCAAAGTGGTACATCTGGCGCTTGAGTGCGGCTTCTTGAAAGGCGTCTAATCCTTTTGGAACAGGGGAAAGACCTAGAGCTTTTAGAATGGCCTCTTCTGTAATGGGAACTTGCTTCTGGCGAACGTAGACAGATTGCAGGATTGGTAGGTGGAAGTTGGAGTAGAACTCGACTACCCAAGAAAGATTGACCTGCCTAGGCTGTCTCTGTAGGAAATCCCATTGTCTTCGTGCAATCTGCGGCTCAACAAATATAGCAATGTGGTTTGGGAGGAGAAGAAAGTATTCGTTGTTGTAACTCCTTTCTGCCAGGATGGGGAACATCTGCTCACAGTAGCGATTGGGGAATCGCGTAGTGTCCTTTGCTGGGAAGGTTCTTTCTTTATCATCAACTTTTATAATCCTCTTAAATTCTTTTATTGAGGGCTTAACCGCAGTTGAAGAGGGTTCTGCCACTAATGCTCTTTTTGTTCCTCTTCTTGCTGGTTGTTTGGGAGTAGCTTTCTCCTTTCCTTTCTTGGTGGCCATCCTGAAAAAGAAAAGAGAAAGTAAATTAAATTCAAAGAGATAGAGCAAGGAAGAGGGCGGGAAAAGTGGTAATCAATGCACAATAAAGAAGAACGACGTTAACACATGGTCATGACTACATGTGAAAAGTTCATCAATGAAAATAAGCAAGTGCATGTGGGGACAATTAAATGCAAGGGGTTTATTGGCATGCAGGCAAAGGCATGAGTAGCATAGATCAAGCATTCAATGTCCAAGTGAGATTACCAAGTCTTTCAAACTAACAATTTGTTT
>NC_029785.2:47921985-47924799 GCF_000816755.2 Arachis ipaensis | reverse complement strand
GTGAAAAGGTCATCAATGAAAATAAGCAAGTGCATGTGGGGACAATTAAATGCAAGGGGTTTATTGGCATGCAGGCAAAGGCATGAGTAGCATAGATCAAGCATTCAATGTCCAAGTGAGATTACCAAGTCTTTCAAACTAACAATTTGTTTGTAATAACAATTATATTAAATTAATAAAATATAAAAAAAGTTTTGTGAAAAGCAAGCACTGAAAAGTAGAATAAAGTAGAAAAAATGCTTAATGCCATATGGGCCTTTTCACAAACACATAGCATGCATGATAGTTAAGTTATTGAAAGCATAAATTTAAACATGCAAGCATCCCTTGAAAAAGTAATATATAATTATCAAACAAATTTATAACAATCCACAAGCATATAATGACTCACATAAATTTATAACACCAAATAAAAAGGAAAAAGAAAGGAAAAAAAAATATGAATAATGAAGGTAAAACGAAAAGAAAAGAAGATAACATATAAAAATAAGAGGAATAATAGAAAAGTAAGGGGGGAAGGAGAAAAAGAAAAACCTTGTTAATGGGAGTGAGAGAGAGAGAGAGAAAGTGTAAAAAGTGAGAAAGAAGGAAGAAGAAAGAAGGGAAGAAAAAGAAATAAGGAGGAAAAAGAGAAAATAGGATTTGGGGAGAAAAAGATAAGAGAATTGGCAAATCAGGAAAACTGTGCTGCGCAAGTGACGCGGTCGCGTGAGGCACGCGGTCGCGCGACTTGCGTTGAAACTGATTGACGCGGTCGCGTCGGTCACGCGGTCGCGTGACCCGTTTTAGGCTAATGGCGCGAGGGCAGCTTCGCGCTCGCACAACTCTCTGTTCAAAATCATTAATTGCCAAATATTGGGTGACGCGATCGCGTGGGGCATGCGATCGCGTGAGTGGTCAATTGTTGCGAGGTGACGCGGTCGCGTCGGTCACGCGGCCGCGTGGAAAGGATTATGCGTTCACACCAATCCAGCACCACTCTAGCACAACTTTCTGTTGTGCACCTTTGTTACGTCGAAGTCCAGGTCACGCGGCCGCGTGGGGCACGCGGTCGCGTGAGGCGATTTGTGCCATTGGCACGCCTCCAGCCACGCTCCTGCATGACTCTCTGTTCGTTTATTATTTTCTCCCATCTCCTTGCGACGCGGACGCGTCAATGATGCGGTCGCGTCGCGTAACATTTTTTTTTGTTTTTTTGTTTTTTTTTTGTTTTTTTTTGTTTTTTTTTTGCTTTTTTTAAATAAAAATATACAAATGCAGATGCACGAAATGTACTAATAAAGAGAAGAGTTATTGAATAAGAAAATTAAAAATAAGGAAAAGAATGATCATATCATGGTGGGTTGTCTCCCACCTAGTACTTTGCTTTAACGTCCGTAAGTTGGACGCTCCACTAGCTCAGTCTTCGGCTATGTGGGGATCTTCTAAGAGGAAGATCTCGAGCTCCTTATTTTTCTTTAGCTGCTCGCCATGGTACAGCTTTAAACGATGTCCATTAACTTTGATAAGTTCAGAGCTTGAAGGATGGCTTAGGTGATAAACTCCGTACGGTTCAGCCTTCTCTACTCTGTATGGACCTTCCCATCTTGATCTCAACTTGCCTGGCATGAGCCTCAGTCGAGATTTGTAAAGGAGGACTAAATCCCCAGGTTGGAACTCTTTCCTCCTGTTGTGCTGATCATGTACAACCTTCATCTTCTCCTTGTATAGTCTTGAGTTCTCATAAGCTTCCAGGCGAAGGCTTTCCAATTCTTGCAGTTGCAATTTCCTTTCAACTCTGGCTTCCTCAATTCCCATGTTGCACTCCTTTACTGCCCAAAAGGCTTTGTGCTCTACTTCAACAGGGAGATGACAAGCTTTGCCATAAACTAAGCGGAAAGGATTCATCCCAATGGGTGTTTTGTATGTTGTTCTGTATACCCAGAGTGCATCTTGTAGCCTGGTGCTCCAGTCTCTTCTATGAGGTTTGACTATCTTCTGCAAGATACGCTTTATTTCTCTGTTTGACACCTCGGCTTGTCCATTAGTCTGAGGGTGGTATGCTGTTGCAACCTTATGAATTATCCCATGCTTCTTCATTAATCCGGTTAGTCTCCTGTTACAAAAATGGGTGCCTTGATCGCTCACGATTGCTCGTGGTAATCCAAAGCGACAAATAATATGATTTCTCACAAAGAAAACAACAGTGTTAGCATCATTAGTACGGGTAGGAATTGCTTCCACCCATTTGGAAACGTAATCTACAGCGAACAATATATAAAAATAACCATTAGAATTTGGAAATGTACCCATGAAATCAATGCCCTAAACATCAAAAATTTCACAGAAAAGCATAATTTGTTGAGGCATCTCATCCCTCCTGGATATATTACCAAATTTCTGGCATGGGAAACAAGATCTACAAAATTCATCAGTGTCTCTAAAAAGAGTAGGCCACCAGAATCCATAGTCTAAGATTTTTCTAGCAGTTCTTTGAGGGCCAAAATGTCCTCCACTCTCAGATGAGTGATAGGCCTCTAAGATGGACTGGAATTCTGATTGAGGCACACACCGTCTAATTACCTGGTCAGTGCCACATCTCCATAAATATGGGTCATCCCATATATAATATTTAGACTCGCTTTTCAGCTTGTCTCTTTGATGCTTAGAAAAGTTCGGAGGGAAGGTGCGGCTAACTAGATAATTAGCTACAGGTGCATACCAAGGGACTATCTCAGATACTGCTTGCAGGTTATCAAATGGGAAATTATCAACTATAGGAGTGGAGTCATCTGTGATATGCTCAAGGCGACTCAAGTGGTCTGCCACTAAATT
>NC_029785.2:47908720-47908861 GCF_000816755.2 Arachis ipaensis | reverse complement strand
CACATCTCCATAAATATGGGTCATCCCATATATAATATTTAGTTTCAGCTTTCAGCTTGTCTCTTTGATGCTTAGAAAAGTTCGGAGGGAAGGTGCGGCTAACTAGATAATTAGCTACAGGTGCATACCAATCTCAGATAC
>NC_029785.2:47904910-47908619 GCF_000816755.2 Arachis ipaensis | reverse complement strand
ATTTCTAAATCAAATTCTTGTAATAGCAGTATCCAACGTATAAGCCTTGGTTTGGACTCCTTTTTAGCTAATAAATACTTTAGAGCTGCGTGGTCTGAATACACTACTACTTTAGTACCAAGTAAATAGGCTCGGAATTTATCCAGAGCAAAAACAATAGCAAGAAGCTCTTTCTCAGTAGTAGTGTAATTCGACTGAGCGGCATCCAAAGTTTTAGACACATAAGCAATAACAAAAGGATCCTTACCTTCACGCTGAGCCAGTGCTGCTCCTACGGCATGGTTGGAAGCATCACACATTATTTCAAATGGTTGGCTCCAGTCTGGTCCTCTCACAATTGGAGCTTGAGTCAGGGCGGTCTTCAGCTTATCAAACGCTTGTTTGCAATTTTCACTGAACTCGAACTCAATATCTTTCTACAGTAGTCTGGATAAGGAAAGTGCTACCTTACTGAAGTCCTTAATGAATCTCCTGTAAAAACCTGCATGGCCAAAAAACGAACGGACTTCCCTCACAGAAGAGGGGTAAGGTAAACTAGAAATGACATCCACCTTTGCTGGATCTACAGAAATGCCAGTATTAGACACAACATGTCCTAGTACAATACCTTATTTTACCATAAAGTGACATTTCTCAAAATTTAATACAAAATTTGTACTGACACATCTATCTAATACTCTAGATAATCCATCTAAGCAAAGGCTAAAGGAATTGCCGTATACACTAAAATCATCCATAAAAACCTCTATACAGTCCTCAATAAGATCAGAGAAAAGACTCATCATGCACCTCTAAAAAGTAGCTGGTGCATTGCACAAGCCAAAGGGCATTCTCTTGTAAGCATAAGTCTCAAAAGGACATGTAAAAGTGGTCTTTTTCTGATCCTCAGGAGCTATATGAATCTGGAAATAACATGTATACCCATCTAAAAAACAATAATGTGATTTACCTGACAGGCGATCCAGTATTTGATCAATGAATGGAAGAGGATAGTGATCCTTGCGGGTTGCTTGGTTGAGGCGTCTGTAGTCAATGCAGACCCTCCAGGCATTCTGAACTCTGGTTGTCAGGAGCTCTCCATGCTCATTCTTCACTGCAGTGACTCCAGACTTCTTTGGCACCACTTGTACTGGGCTTACCCATTCACTGTCTGAGATGGGATAGATGATATCTGCCTCTAGTAGTCTGGTCACTTCCTTTTTGACAACCTCGAGGATAGTGGGGTTCAATCTTCTCTGGAGTTGACGGACAGGTCTTGCTCCCTCTTCTAAAAATATTCTATGCTCACAGACTTGAGGGTTGATGCCTACTATGTCTACCAAACTCCAACCAATTGCCTTTTTGTGCCTCCTCAGCACACCAAGTAACTGCTCTTCTTGTTGAGAAGTAAGTTCCCTTGCAATGATAACTGGAAACCTCTGCCCATCTTCAAGATAAGCATATTTGAGGTGGAGAGGAAGGAGTTTTAATTCTAACTTCTGATCATGGTCAGGCTCTGGGTTGTCTGGAGCTGGTAACAGTGGTAGAGCACTGTCATTGTCCTTTGAGAATGTCCCTACACTTGGACCTTGTCCTGCGTGCTTCTCTTCAAATTCCTCCTAATGGACTTCAGCCACGGTTTCATCTATAATGTCACACTTGAGGATAGAGTGATTGGTGCACGAAATTGTGATCTCAGGCAACGGCGCTAGAAACTCTGTACGCACATCTTAATAAATTGTTTTTTATTCACAACTTCGATACAACTAACCAGCAAGTGCACTGGGTCGTCCAAGTAATAAACCTTACGCGAGTAAGGGTCGATCCCACGGAGATTGTTGGTATGAAGCAAGCTATGGTCACCTTATAAATCTCAGTCAGGCGGATATCAAATAGTTATGGAGTTTTCGAATATTAATAATAACTAGATAGAAAATAAGGATAGAAACACTTATGTATATCATTGGTGAGAATTTTAGATAAGCGTATAGAGATGCTTTCGTTCCTCTGAACCTCTGCTTTCCTGCTGTCTTCATCCAATCAGTCTTACTCCTATCCATGGCTGGCTTTATGTAAGGACACCACCGTTGTCAATGGCTACTTTTTATCCTCTCTGGAAAATGGTCCGATGCGCTGTCACTGCATGGCTAATCGTCTGGAGGCATCACCCTTGTCAATGGCTGTATCCCATCCTCTTGTGAAAATGGTCCAAATGCTCTGTCACAGCACGGCTAATCATCTGAGGTTCTCGATCATACTGGAATAGGATTCACCCTCCTTTTGCGTCTGTCACTACGCCCAGCACTCGCGAGTTTGAAGTCCGTCACAGTCATTCAATCCCAGAGTCCTACTTGGAATACCACAGACAAGGTTTAGACTTTCCAGACTCTCATGAATGCCGCCATCAATCTAGCTTATACCACGAAGATTCTGATTAAGAGATCCAAGAGATACTCATTCAATCTAAAGTAGAACGGAAGTGGTTGTCAGGAACGCGTTCATAGGGAATGATGATGATTGTCACGTTCATCACATTCAGGTTGAAGTGCGAATGAATATCTTAGAAGCGGAATAAGTTGAATTGAATAGAAAAATAGTAGTACTTTGCATTAATCTTTGAGGAACAGCAGAGCTCCACACCTTAATCTATGGAGTGCAGAAACTCTACCGTATGAAAATACATAAGTGAATAGAGGGTAAGCATGGCCGAGTGGCCAGCCTCCCATGGAGGTCTAGAGATCTCAAAATGATCAAAAGATGTCCAATACAATAGTAAAAAGTCCTATTTATACTAAACTAGTTACTAGGGTTTACAGAAGTAAGTAATTGATGCATAAATCCACTTTCGGGGCCCACTTGATGTGTGCTTGGGCTGAGCTTGAATGTTACACGTGAAGAGGTTCTTTCTGGAGTTGAACGCCAGGTTGTAACATATTTCTGGCGTTCAACTCTGGTTTGTGACTTGTTTCTGGCGTTTAACTCCAGACAGCAGCGTAGAACTGGCGTTCAACGCCCTTTTATATCGTCTAAACTCGGCCAAAGTATGAACTATTATACATTGCTGGAAAGCCCTGGATGTCTACTTTCCAACGCAATTAGTAGCGCGCCATTTTGAGTTATGTAGCTCCAGAAAATCCACTTTGAGTGCAGGTAGGTCAGAATCCAACAGCATATGCAGTCCTTCTTCAACCTCTGAATATGATTTTTGCTCAAGTCCCTCAATCTCAGCCAGAAAATACCTGAAATCACAGAAAAACACATAAACTCATAGTAAAGTCCAGAAATGTGAATTTAACATAAAAACTAATGAAAACATCCCTAAAAGTAACCAGATTCTACTAAAAACAAACTAAAACAATGACAAAAAGCGTATAAATTATCCGCTCATCACAACACCAAACTTAAATTGTTGCTTGTCCCCAAGCAACTGAAAATCAAATAGGATAAAAAGAAGAGAATATAATATAAATTCCAAACTATCAATGAAACATAGCTCCAATTAACTGAGCGGGACTTGTAGCTCTTTGCCTCTTGAATAGTTTTGGCATCTCACTTTATCCATTGAGGTTCAGAATGATTGGCATCTATAGGAACTCAGAGTTCAGATAGTGTTATTGATTCTCCTAGTTCAGTATGATGATTCTTGAACACAGCTATTTTATGAGTCTTGGCCGTGGCCCTAAGCACTTTGTTTTCCAGTATTACCACCGGATACATAAATGCCACAGAC
>NC_029785.2:47896702-47903477 GCF_000816755.2 Arachis ipaensis | reverse complement strand
AGAAAACGAAAAACAGAGAAAGTAAGAACAAGGAATGAGTCTACCTTAGTGATGGTGGCGTTTCCTTCTTGAGGAACCAATGATGTCCTTGAGCTCTTCTATGTCTCTTCCTTGTCTTTGTTGCTCCTCCCTCATTGCTTTTTGATCTTCTCTAATTTCATGAAGGATGATGGAGTGCTCTTGATGTTCCACCCTTAATTGTCCCATGTTGGAACTTAATTCTCCTAGGGAGGTGTTGATTTGCTCCCAATAGTTTTGTGGAGGAAAATGCATTTGAGGCATCTCCGGGATCTCATGGTGATGAGCTTCATGCGCCTCTTGAGCTCCATGAATGGGCTCTCTTGCTTGCTCCATCCTTTTCTTAGTGATGGGCTTCTCTTCCTCAATGGGAATGTCTCCTTCTATGGAAGCTCCAGCTGAGTAACATAGATGGCAAATAAGATGAGAAAAAGCTAGTCTTGCCCCAGGAGAGGGCTTTTCGGCTATTTGGTAGAGTTCAAGGGAGATGACTTCATGAACTTCTACTTCCTCTCCTATCATGATGCTATGAATCATGATGGCCCGATCCACAGTAACTTCAGATTGGTTGCTAGTGGGGATGATGGAGCGTTGGATGAACTCCAACCATCCTCTAGCTACAGGCTTCTGGTCCAGTCTTCTCAGTTGAACCGGCTTGCCTTTGGAGTCAATCTTCCATTGAGCTCCTTCCACACATATGTCCATGAGGACTTAGTCCAACCTTTGATTAAAGTTGACCCTTCAAGTGTAGGGGCGTGCATCTCCTTGCATCATGGGCAAGTTAAACGCCAACCTCACATTTTCCGGACTAAAATCTAAGTATTTCCCCCGAACCATTGTAATATAATTCTTTGGGTTTGGGTTCTTACTTTGATCATGGTTCTTAGTGATCCATGCATTGGCATAGAACTCTTGAACCATTAGGATGCCAACTTGTTGGATGGGGTTTGTTAGAACTTCCCAACCTCTTCTTTGGATTTCATGTCGGATCTCCGGATACTCATTTCTCTTGAGTTTGAAAGGGACCTCGGAGATCACCTTCTTCTTGGCCATAACATCATAGAAGTGGTCTTGATGGGCTTTAGAGATGAATCTTTCCATCCCCCATGACTCGGAGGTGGAAGCTTTTGTCTTCCCTTTCCCTTTTCTAGAGGATTCTCCGGTCTTAGGTGCCATCAATGGTAATGAAAAAACAAAAAGCTTATGCTTTTACCACACCAAAATTAGAATATTGCTTGCCCTCGAGCAAGAAAAGAAAGAATAGATGAAGAAGAAGAAGAAATGGAGAAGAGGGAGAGAGAGATGTGTTTCGGCCAAGAAGAGAAGAGAGGGTTGTGTTGTGTGAAAATGAGGAAGAATGGAGGGATTTATATAGGGAAGGGAGGGGGGTAAAGGTTCGGCCATTTAGGGTGGGATGGGTGGGAAATTGTTTTTGAATTTTGAAGGTAGGTGGGGTTTATTAGGAAGTGAAGATGGATGTGAGTGGTGAAGAGGTGATAGGGAAGAGAGATTGAGGTGATTGTTGAAGAGTTTTGGGGAAGAGTGTTTATGGGATTGTGTGAAAGAGGGGTGAGAAGAAGTGAGTGGAGGTAGGTGGAGATCCTGTGGGGTCCACAGATCATGAGGTGATCCTGTGGGGTCCACAGATCCTGAGGTGTTCAAGGATTTACAACCTTGCACCAAATTAGGCATGCAAAATGCCCTTGCACACAACTCTGGGCGTTCAGCGCCAGATTGGTGCTTGTTCTGGGCATTGAACGCCCATTTGTTGCCCATTTCTGGCGTTGAACGCCAAAACCATGCTTGTTCTGGGCGTTCAGCGCCAGCTCTTCTCCAGGGTGCAATTCTGGCGTTCAAACGCCCAGATGCTGCCCATTTTGGGCGTTCAGCGCCAGAACCATGCTCTGTTATGGCGTTGAACGCCAGCCAGATGCTTCTTACTGGCGTTTAAACGCCAGTAAGGTCTTCCTCCAGGGTGTGATTTTTTCTTCTGCTGTTTTTGATTCCGTTTTCAATTTTTATATTTATTTTGTTACTCCATATGATCCTGAACCTAAGAAAACATGAAAAACAAATAAAAAGAAAATTAGATAAAAATTGAGTTGCCTCCCAACAAGCGCTTCTTTAATGTCAATAGCTTGACAGTGAGCTCTCATGGAGCCTCACAGATGTTCAGAGCATTGTTGAGACTTCCCAACACCAAACTTAGAGTTTGGTTGTGGCCTCCCAACACGAAACTTAGAGTTTGACTGTGGGGGCTCTGGTTGACTCTGTTTTGAGAGAAGCTTTTTATGCTTCCTCTCCATGTTTACAGAAGGATAACCTTGAGTTGTAAACACAAGGGACTCCCCATTCAATTGAAGGACTAATTCACCTCTGTCAACATCAATCACAGCTCTTGCTGTGGCTAGGAAGGGTCTTCCAAGGATGATGAATTCATCCTCATCCTTCCCAGTATCAAGGACTATGAAATCAGCAGGGATGTAAAGGTCTTCAACCTTTACTAATACGTCCTCTACTTGTCTATAAGCCTATTTTCTTGAATTGTCTGCCATCTCTAATGAGATTTTAGCAGCTTGCACCCCATAGATTCCCAGTTTCTCTATTACAGAGAGGGGCATGAGGTTTATCCCTGAACCAAGGTCACACAGAGCCTTTTCAAAGATCATGTTGCCTATGGTACAAGGTATTACGAACTTTCCAGGATCCTGTTTCTTCTGAGGCAATGTCAGTTGATCCAGATCTCTTAGTTCATTGGTGAACAAGGGAGGTTCATCTTCCCAAGTCTCAATACCAAATAATTTGGCATTCAGCTTCATGATTGCACCAAGAAACTTGGCAGCTTACTCTTCAGTAACATCCTCATTTTCTTCAGAAGAGGAATACTCATCAGAGCTCATGAATGGCATAAGAAGGTTCAATGGAATCTCTATGGTCTCTAGATGAGTCTCAGATTCCTTTGGTTCCTCAGAGGGAAACTCCTTATTGATCACTGGACGTCCCAGGAGATCTTCCTCACTGAGATTCACGTCCTCAACCTCCCTTACAGGTTCGGCCATTGTGGTTATGTCAATGGCCTTGCACTCTCCATTTGGATTTTCTTCTGTATTGCTTGGGAGAGTACTAGGAGGGGTTTTAGTGATCCTTTTACTCAGCTTGCCCACTTGTGCTTCCAAATTTCTAATGGAAGACCTTGTTTCATTCATGAAACTTACAGTGGCCTTAGACAAATCAGAGACTAAGTTTGCTAAATTAGAGGTATTTTATTCGGAGTTCTCTGTCTGTTGCTGAGTGGATGATGGAAAAGGTTTACTATTGTTAAACCTATTTCTTCCACCATTATTAAAGCCTTGTTGAGGCTTTTGTTGATCCTTCCATGAGAGATTTGGGTAATTTCTCTATGATGGATTATATGTGTTTCCATATGATTCACCCATATAATTTACCTCTGCTATTGCAGGGTTTTCAGAATCATAAGCTTCTTCTTCAGAAGATGCCTCTTGAGTACTGTTGGATGCAGCTTGCATTCCATTCAGACTCTGAGAAATCATATTGACTTGCTGAGTCAATGATAAACCACTATTTTATGGTTTATCTTGTGCTTAATTGAGTGGATTTTATCAACTCTTTACCCACTTATTCATACTATTTGCATGGTTTTACATTTGCCTTCCTAATTATGTGCTTTGATTGAAAACATGCTTCTTTGGACTTATAATTGCTACTATTAATCCTCTCTTATCACCATTAGATGCCTTGATATGTGTGTTAAGTGTTTTCAGATATTATAAGGCAGGAATGGCTCAGAGGATAGGAAGAAAGCATGCAAAAGTGGAAGGAATGCAAGAAGTTGGAGAAATTGCTAAGCTGTCCAGCCTGATCTCTTCGCACTCAAACGGCTATAACTTTAGCTACAAAGGTCCAAACGATGCGGTTTCAGTTGCGTTGGAAAGCTAACGTCCGAGGCTTCGATTTGATATATAATATGCTATAGTTCCTCTGAAGCTAGGTAACACGACCGCGTGATCCATGCGGCCGCGTCGCAAGTGACGGAAACCAGCGCATTTGAATTCGCAACCAGCGAATTCTGGGCTTTTTCTGACCCAGTTTGCGGCCCAGAAAATACAGATTAGAGGCTATAAGGTGGGGGAATGCATCCATTCATAAGGAGGCTTACACAATTCACAATTTTAGGAGTAGATGTAGTTTTTAGAGAGAGAGGTTCTCTCCTCTCTCTTAGGATTAGGATTTAGGATTTCTCTTAGTTTTAGGAGTGCCTCTAAATCCCAGGTTTAATGTTCCTTTAATTTATGTTTCTCTTTTATTTTGATACTTTTATTTGCATTTGATTTATGTTGCCCAATTGGCTTATGAACTTTTCATGATTAAGATTTGAATGTTCTATTTATTATAATTCGAGGTATTTCAAATTCAAGATTTCTTTCTTTTATTTATGTTACTGTTGCTTCCCATCTGAAGGCATTTTTATTCCAGCAAATTTACTTTTCCTCTTTTGGTCTTGGTTAAGGAATCAGTAACTCAGGAATTATCCAACTCAATAGCATAATTGTTATCTTGCCAATTGGCTTGAACTTCAATAATCCCAATCTTTTCTTAGGAAATAAATAGGATTCGAAGATCAAACCAATTTGTCTCTTGATCTTCCTTTGCTTTAGTAAAGGTTAACTAAGTGAAATTAAGATTCAATTTTCATTACTATTGATAAGGATAATTAATTTGGAATTCAAATTTCTTATACCTTGCCAAGAGTTTATTTTATAGTTATTTATTTATTTTTATTGCTCGAAAATATACCTGTGCGCATTGCCCAAACTTCCAAAACCCCCAATTTACAATCTTCATAAACAATAATAAGAACATACTTTCCTGCAATTCGTTGAGAAGACGACCCGAGGTTTGAATACTCGGTTATCAATTTCAAAGGGGTTTGTTACTTGTGACAACCAAAACGTTTGTACGAAGGGATTTTTGTCGGTTTAGAGACTATATCTACAACGTGACTGTTTTTATGACATTCTTTTCTGGCAAAAATCCTAACGTCAAAATGGCGCCGTTGCCGGGGAATTATAAACGTGTGCCTTATTATTGGTTATTGTAAATATTTTATTTTTGCTTGTTTATTTGTTTTTATTTTTATTTTTATTTTTGCTTTTTCTTAAGTTAAGAGGTTATTGGTTTTTTTTTATTTTAAAATTTTTATTTTATCTTATCTTATTTCAAAAATCAAATTTAAAAATTCAAATTTAAAAATTTTTTTAAAATTCAAATTTAAAAATTTTCAAATTTCAAATTTCAAAAATTCAAAATTCAAAAATTTAAAATTCAAAATTTTAAAATTTAATTTTCAAAAATTTAAATAACCTTTTAATTTAAATTTATTTTTATTTTTGTTTTTAATTTTTTATTAGCTACTATGAATTCTCACCCTTCTCGCTTCAAGTTTGATTCCAATGTCGTTGTTAGGAATGGAAACTATAATGAGAACAGGCATCAAGGTTGGAAGAATCAAAGATGGGAGGAGCCACAAGGATTTAATCAACCCTCATGGCAACAACCACCTCCAATGGACTATCAACAACCATTCTGTGATGCATATCAAGGCAATGGCTATGGTGAGCACTCTTTTGATTATCAACAACCACCACCATATGCCTATGAACCCTCTCCTCAACATAACTTTGGACCACCAAACTCACAAGCCCCTTTCTGCCATTCACCTCCATATGACCCTAACCCTCAACCACCATACCAACCACCTTATGAGCCATATGAACCATATATAAAACCACCCCAATTCCAACCCAATTACTCACAAGAACCACCACTTCAATATTCACCATCTCCATATCCATCAATCCAAGAGCACTATGATCTTATTTATGAAAGCCGAGTGCATCAAGAGGCAAAGGATCGTCTCAAGGAAACAGTGGATCGATGTCAGGCAACCGTTCAACAACTGGGGCAAGTATTAATTCAATGGGCTTCTAGACGCTTAAATACACAAGGATCAGCCACAGCCCCATGTGGACAGTTTAGTGAAGAGCGTAGCATAAAGGAGATACAAGAAACCCCAATGGACAAGACAGAGAATAAATTCGTACTAGAACAAGTAGAAGATGCTGTCATTGTTCAAGAAGAAGAAGAAGTGATTGAAGACTTAGGAGATGCAGAACCTCCATGGGAAAGTCCAGTCATAGAACCCCCTTCCAAGACGTTTGAAATTGATGCTAAGGAAGGTGTACAACCTCTAAGGCATATCACAGTTGAAGACTTGGAAGAGGTTGATCAAGAGATGGAGATTCAAGAAGAAGAAGCACAACCTCCCATGCCCTTGGAAAGCAATGAAGAGGAGATTGAATTGAAAGAGAGCTACCAAGAGGAAGAGGTTGAAATTGAAGAAGCTTGCAAAGAGGTGGTAATTATCAGAGAAGAGCACAAGGGAGTGGAACTTGTAATTTCATTAAAAATACCTCCCCCTAAGTTGCCATCATCCTTCACAACATTCAAGTGGGTAAAATTCATATCCCATAGCTTTCTAATTCCACTTGAATATGGGCTACTGGAGACGGATGGTCAACTTAAAGCTCTTTGTGACATTAAGAGTAAGAGGAAGATGGTCAGTGGTAAGAATTGTCCTGCAAGGTTCATTATGGTTGGAAGCTTTAAGTTTAAACGCAAAGGTTGGTATAAAGCTCAACTGAATGGGTCTAGGAAGTTGTTTGGACACTTCAGCGAT
>NC_029785.2:47875228-47896677 GCF_000816755.2 Arachis ipaensis | reverse complement strand
ACATTGGTGGAGATTCCTGGATGAATACAAGCATAAGCCACCATAACAGGAAGCTCATCAAATGTCCAACTTAAGGACTCTAACTAAAAGTGCTAGGTGGGAGACAACCCACCATGGTATAATCATTCCTTTCTCAATTTTAATTTTATTTAGTTTTGTTTGTTTTTGAATTTTATTTTATTTTGTCATATTGAACCTGGAGTTTTGCATCACATTCATATTAACACTGCATTCTGCATTTTTCAGATTATAAAAAAAAAAAAGCAAGCACGCGACGCGACCGCATCAGCGACGCGTCCGCGTCGCAAGGAGATAAGAGAATAATAAATTGAACAGAAAGTTACGCAGGAGCAGCGCTGGAGGCGTGCCAATGGCACAAATTGTCCCACGCGACCGCGTCGCTGACGCGTCCGCGTCGTAGGGGAATAATGGCCTCCCACGCGACCGCGTGCCCCACGTGACCGCGTGCCCCACGCGGCCGCGTGACCTGAAAATCGACGTCAACCAGGTGCATGGCCGAAAGTTGAGCTGGAGTTGGGCTGGACTCGTGCTGGTAGCCCAAACCTCACCACGCGAACGTGTGCCTCACGCGTCCACGTCATATCCCCATGATGGACACTCACGCGATCGCATGCCCCACACGATCGCGTCACCCAGAATTTTGGCAAAAAGAGTTTCGAACAGAGAGTTGCGCGACCACGAGGCTGCACTTGCGCCGATCGCACAAAACAGGCCACGCGATCGCGTGACCCACGCGTCCGCGTCACCTGACCTTCTTGCGCACCACGCGACCGCGTCCCTCACGCGTCCGCGTCACAAGCGGCGCACAGAATATCCAGATCAGCCAATTTTCTTATCTTTTCTTCTCTAATCCTTATTTTTCTTATCTTTTCTTATTTCTTTCTTCTTCCTTTCTTATTTTCTTTCACTTCCATTTTATTTTATTTAATTCATTTGCATACTTTCATTCATTGCATATTTTTATTTTTCTAAAATTATTATTGGTGTTCAAATATTCTTATTCAACTGTTACATCTTTTCTGGTATTTTCTTGATGCTTAGTGACTTGTTTTATTTTGAATAGGTAATATTATTTATATCAATCCCAATCTTTTATACCTGTATTACTTTTACATTGATATGAATTTATATTATCTCTCCTTACCCACACTCTCTCCCTCATTGTTGCAATATTTTGCACCACTAGTATGCCATGTGCTTCTATTATTTTCTCACTTGCATGTTGTAGCTACCATGTAATTGAGACCCTCACTTTTGGCATTAACCAACCCATATTTTATTTGTTTTCTATCTTTGCTTTGGGTTACTTTCCTTCCCTTTTTCTTTCAGGATGGCCACCAGGAAGAGAACCGGAAGACGTTTACATGGGAGAGACAAACAAGTTCCTATGCACATTCCTTGATGAGAAAAGCATCAGTTGAAATAACCCGTCCACCTGCACATCTCAGCATGCACCGAGGACGGTGCAATCTTTAAGTGTGGGGAGGTCGATACCGATCTCCATGGGTTAGTACTTTCCTGTCTCAAACACCAATATTCTATTTTCTTTGTTAATTGTTGCATTTGCATATTTAATTGCATGTTTATTTGATTTTTGCATTTAGTTACTGCTTGGTTAAAATAATAAGTTTCTTCTTAAGATCCTTTTTTTTTTAAATTTTCACTAATTTAAAACCAAAATTTTTGTGTTAAACTTGTTTGAAGTTGTATTTGGAACATGATTTTTGAGCCAAAGAACACACAACCTGTGAGATTTGAGCTTATTTATATGGTTACATTATTTAACCATAAATATTTTATTCCTGTGTGTTCCCTTCTCTATGATTGTAATCTATATTTTGTTCCAACCTATATGTCCATTATTTAGTGTATTTACATGTTTGCATATGATTGAGGCCATTATTTGTTATTAACTCACTTATCCCAAATTAGCCTACCTTTTACATCACCCTTGTTAGCCCCATTGAGCTTTTAATCCCCTTCTGTTCTATAATCACATCACTAGCCTTAAGCGGAAAATAAATTAATTATCCCAATTGAATCTTTGGTTAACTTAAGATAGGGATTGTGTAGCAAATAAGTGTGGGGAAATTTTGGGAACATGGGTTGATAAGGGAATGTAACATGTTTCTAATTTATTTGAATATTAGGAATTTGGGAACCTACTCATGAAAAAACCAAAATAGAAAAATAATAGAAAAATCCATGTGCATTGATAAGTTATGTTTATTTCTCTAAAAAAAAAGAAAAAAAAAGAGAAAAAGAAAAAAAATATACATATAATATAAATAAATAAATAAGGGGACAAAATTACCCCAATGTTAAGTTAATGAAAAATTAATGCACATGTGATAAATTAAAAAGAAAAATTTGGTACATGAGTATGGGAATCATACAAAAGTGGGAATTATGGGTAGCTAAGTATGAATTTAAAAGTATATAGAGTATATGTATATTAGGTGAGAGCTTAGGTTAATTGAAGATTCATATTATAGCTCACTTGGCCATACATATATCCTTACCTTTACCTCAGCCCCATTACAACCTTGAAAAGACCTCATGATGTTTGCATTAGTACATTAAATATTTGTTGATTGGTTAGATGAAGAACAAGGTTTAGAAAGAATGACTAGAGAAGAGTAGAGTGAATAACCCTATACACTTGAAAGATTAGAGTGATATACACTACCAGTGAGGGTTCAGTGCTTAATTCTATGTTCCCTGCTTTCATAAGCTATCTTCTTACAAGTTTACTTGTCTTTTACTGTATAATTTGAATTAGTGGAATCTGATTTATATTTATCTTGGAGAATTTATTTATTTTTAACCAAGTAGGTAGAATCATTTTGCATGTAGTTGCATTCATATAGATAGGTTGTATTTCATACATTCTTACATCCCTCTTCATCTTTATAGCTTCTCTTGAGCTTAGCATGAGGACATGCTAGTGTTTAAGTGTGGGGAGGTTGATAAACCACTATTTTATGGTTTATCTTGTGCTTAATTGAGTGGATTATATCAACTCTTTACCCACTTATTCATACTATTTGCATAGTTTTACATTTGCCTTCCTAATTATGTGCTTTGATTGAAAACATGCTTCTTTGGACTTATAATTGCTAATATTAATCCTCTCTTATCACCATTAGATGCCTTGATATGTGTGTTAAGTGTTTTCAGATATTATAAGGCAGGAATGACTCAAAGGATAGGAAGAAAGCATGCAAAATTGAAAGGAATGCAAGAAGTTGGAGAAATTGCTAAGCTGTCCAGCCTGACTTCTTCGCACTCAAACGGCTATAACTTCAGCTACAGAGGTTCAAACGACGCGGTTCCAGTTGCGTTGGAAAGCTAACGTCCGGGGCTTCGATTTAATATATAATATGCTATAGTTCTCTTGAAGCTAGGCGACGTGACTGCGTGATCCATGCGGCCGCATCGCAAGTGACGGAAACCAGCGCATTTGAATTCGCAACCAGCGAATTCTGGGCTATTTCTGACCCAGTTTGCGGCTCAGAAAATACAGATTAGAGGCTATAAGGTGGGAGAATGCATCCATTCATAAGGAGGCTTACAAAATTCACAATTTTAAGAGTAGATGTAGTTTTTAGAGAGAGAGGTTCTCTCCTCTCTCTTAGGATTAGGATTTAGGATTTCTCTTAGTTTTAGGAGTGCCTCTAAATCCCAGGTTCAATGTTCCGTTAATTTATGTTTCTCTTTTATTTTGATACTTTTATTTGCATTTGATTTATGTTGCCCAATTGGCTTATGAACTTTTCATGATTAAGATTTGAATGTTCTATTTATTATAATTCGAGGTATTTCAGATTCAAGATTTCTTTCTTTTATTTATGTTACTGTTGCTTCCCATCTGAAGGCATTTTTATTCCAGCATATTTACTTTTCCTCTTTTGGTCTTGGTTAAGGAATCAGTAACTCAGGTGTTATCCAACTCAATAGCATAATTGTTATCTTGCCAATTGGCTTGAACTTCAATAATCCCAATCTTTTCTTAGGAAATAAATAGGATTCGAAGATCAAACCAATTTGTCTCTTGATCTTCCTTTGCTTTAGTAAAGGTTAACTAAGTGAAATTAAGATTCAATTTTCATTACTATTGATAAGGATAATTAATTTGGAATTCAAATTTCTTATACCTTGCCAAGAGTTTATTTTATAGTTATTTATTTATTTTTATTGCTCGAAAATATACCTGTGCGCATTGCCCAAACTTCCAAAACCCCCAATTTACAATCTTCATAACCAATAATAAGAACATACTTCCCTGTAATTCCTTGCGAAGACGACCCGGGGTTTGAATACTCGGTTATCAATTTCAAAGGGGTTTGTTATTTGTGACAACTAAAACGTTTGTACGAAGGGATTTTTGTCAGTTTAGAGACTATATCTACAACGCGACTGTTTTTATGACATTCTTTACTGGCCAAAATCCTAACGTCAGTCAATATTTTATTCTGAGGCAGTATGGTATTCAGAGTATCAATTTCAAGAACTCCTTTCTTCATAGGCGTCCCATTACTCACAGGATTCCTCTCAGAAGTGTACATGAACTGGTTATTAGCAACCATGTCAATGAGTTCTTGAGCTTCTGCAGGCATTTTCTTTAGGTGAATGGATCCACCTGCAGAAGTATCCAATGACATCTTAGTTAATTCAGATAGACCATCATAGAATATATACAGGATGGTCCATTCTGAAAGCATGTCAGAAGGACACTTTTTGGTCAGTTCTTTGTATCTCTTCCAAGCTTCATATAGAGGGATTCACCTTCTTTCTGTCTGAAGGTTTGAACATCCACTCTAAGCTTACTCAGCTTTTGAGGAGGAAAGAACTTGGCTAAGAAAGCCTTGACCAGCTTATCCCAAGAGTTCAGGCTATCCTTAGGTTGAGAGTCCAACCATATTCTAGCTCTGTCTCTTACAGCAAAAGGGAAAAGCATGAGCCTATAGACTTCAGGATCTACTCCATTAGTCTTAACAGTATCACATATCTGCAAGAATTTAGTTAAGAACTGAAAAGGATCTTCAGATCGAAGTCCATGAAACTTGCAGTTCTGCTGCATCAGAGAAACTAATTGAGGTTTCAGCTCAAATTTGTTTGCTCCAATGGCAGGAATGGAGATGCTTCTTCCATGTAAATTGGAATTAGGTGCAGTAAAGTCACCAAGCATTGTCCTTGCATTATTATTATTTTCGGCTGCCATCTCCTCTTCTTGTTCGAAAATTTCTGAAAGGTGCTTGCTGGATTGTTGTAATTTAGCTTCTCTTAGTTTCCTCTTCAAAGTCCTTCCAGGTTCTGGATCTACTTCAACAAGAATATTCTTGCCTTTGCTCCTACTCATATGAAAAAGAGGGCCAGAAAAATAATAATAATAGTAGGGATCCTTTTTACCACAGTATAGAGGTCCCTGTGTGAATAGAAGAAAAGAAGAAGAGAAAATCTGAACTCAGAGAGAGAGAGAGGGGGTTCGGATTTTTGGTGAGTGAGGAAGAGATGTTAGTAAATAAATAAACAAATAGAAGAAGATGAGAGGAGGAAGTGAATTTTCGAAAATAATTTTTGAAAAAGAGTTAGTGGTTTTCGAAAATAGTTTTTGAAAAAGGTTAGTAATTTTTTTGAAATTTTAAAATCAGAAGTTAAAATATTTAGTTAATTAAAAAGAAATTTTGAAAAAGAGGGAAGATATTTTCGAAAATTAGAGAGAGAGGGAGTTAGTTAGGTAGTTTTGAAAAAAAATAAGAAACAAACAAAAAGTTAGTTAGTTAGTTGAAACAAATTTGAAAATCAATTTTGAAGAGATAAGAGGATAAGAAGTTAGAAAGGATATTTTAAAATCAAATTTTGAAGAAGATAAGATAAAGAGATATTTTTGAAAAGATATGATTGAAATTAGTTTTGAAAAAGATTTGATTTTTAAAATCACAATTAATGACTTGATTCACAAGAAATCACAAGATATGATTCTAGAACTCAAAGTTTGAATCTGTCTTAACAAGTAAGTAACAAACTTGAAATTTTTGGATCAAAACATTAATTGATGATGTTATTTTCGAAAATTAGGAGATAAAGATAAGAAAAATGAAAAAGATTTGATTTTTGAAAAAGATAAGATTTTTAAATTGAAAATTTGATTTGACTCATAAAAACAACTAGATTTTAAAAATTTTTGAAAAAGTCAAATCTAATTTTCGAAATTTATGAGTGAAAAAGGGAAAGATATTTTTTTGATTTTTGAATTTTTTTATGATGAGAGAGAAAAACATGAAAAAGACTCAATGCATGAAAATTTTGGATCAAAACAATGAATGCATGCAAGAATGCTATGAATGTCAAGATGAACATCAAGAACACTTTGAATGTCAAGATGAACATCAAGAACTTATTTTTGAAAAATTTTTAATGCAAAGAAAACATGCAAGACACCAAACTTAAAAATTTTTCATGTATAGACACTATGAATGCAAGAATGCATATGAAAAATAAGAAAAGACACAAAACATGAAAACATCAAGATCAAACAAGAAGACTTACCAAGAACAACTTGAAGATCATGAAGAACACTATGAATGCATGAATTTTTCGAAAAATGCAAGATGAGTATGCAATTGACACCAAACTTACAATTTGACTTAAGACTTAAACAAGAAACACAAAAATATTTTTGATTTTTATGATTTTCTAATTTTCTTGTATTTTTCAAAAATTATTTGAAAAAGAAAAAATAAGGATTCCATAATTTTTAATATGAATTCCAGGAATCTTGTATTCTTATTCTAAAGCTCCAATATGAGGGTTAGGCATGGCTTAATAGCCAGCCAAGCTTTAGTATGCCATTAAATGCATTGAAGTGATTAGTTGAAGACCAGTCCCAAAGCAGTTTGGGTATGGCTTTACAGCCAGATAGGATTCAACATGTTTCATGAAACACTAGAATTCATTCTTAAAAATTCTGAAGAAAAATATATTTTTGAAAACATTTTTTTTTCGAAAACAAAGGAGAAGTTTTTTGAAAAATTCTGAAAATAAAACAAAAATAAAATTACCTAATCTGAGCAACAAGATGAACCGTCAGTTGTCCAAACTCGAACAATCCCCAGCAACTGCGCCAAAAACTTTGTGCACGAAATTGTGATCTCAGGCAACGGCGCCAGAAACTCTGTACGCACGTCTTAATAAATTATTTTTCATTCACAACTTCGATATAACTAACCAGCAAGTGCACTGGGTCGTCCAAGTAATAAACCTTACGCGAGTAAGGGTCGATCCCACGGAGATTGTTGGTATGAAGCAAGCTATGGTCACCTTGTAAATCTCAGTTAGGCGGATATCAAATAGTTATGGAGTTTTCGAATATTAATAATAAATAGATAGAAAATAAGGATAGAAACACTTATGTATATCATTGGTGAGAATTTCAGATAAGCGTATAGAGATGCTTTCGTTCCTCTGAACCTCTGCTTTCCTGCTGTCTTCATCCAATCAGTCTTACTCCTTTCCATGGCTGGCTTTATGTAAGGACATCACCGTTGTCAATGGCTACTTTTTATCCTCTCTGGAAAATGGTCCGATGCACTGTCACTGCATGGCTAATCGTCTGGAGGCATCACCCTTGTCAATGGCTGCATCCCATCCTCTTGTGAAAATGGTCCAAATGCTCTATCACAGCACGGCTAATCATCTGAGGTTCTCGATCATACTGGAATAGGATTCACCCTCTTTTTGCGTCTGTCACTACGCCCAGCACTCGCGAGTTTGAAGTCTGTCACAGTCATTCAATCCCAGAGTCCTACTCGGAATACCACAGACAAGTTTTAGACTTTCCGGACTCTCATGAATGCCGCCATCAATCTAGCTTATACCACGAAGATTCTGATTAAGAGATCCAAGAGATACTCATTCAATCTAAAGTAGAACGGAAGTGGTTGTCAGGCACGCGTTCATAGGGAATAATGACGATTGTCACGTTCATTACATTTAGGTTAAACTGCAAATGAATATCTTAGAAGCGGAATAAGTTGAATTGAATAGAAAAATAGTAGTACTTTGCATTAATCTTTGAGGAACAGGGTTGTAACGTATTTCTGGCGTTTAACTCTGGTTTGTGACTTGTTTCTGCTCTAGACCTCTAGACAGCAGCGTAGAACTGGCGTTCAACGCCCTTTTACGTCATCTAAACTCGGCCAAAGTATGGACTATTATACATTTCTGGAAAGTCCTGGATGTCTACTTTCCAACGCAATTAGAAATGCGCCATTTTGAGTTCTGTAGCTCCAGAAAATCCACTTTGAGTGAAGGGAGGTCAGAATCCAACAGCATCAGCAGTCCTTCTTCAACCTCTAAATCTGATTTTTGCTCAAGTCCCTCAATTTCTGCCAGAAAATACCTGAAATCACAGAAAAACATACAAACTCATAGTAAAGTATAGAACTGTGAATTTAACATTAAAACTAATGAAAAAATCCCTAAAAGTAACTAGATTCTACTAAAAACAAACTAAAAACAATGCCAAAAAGCGTATAAATTATCCGCTCATCAGTGATCCTCCGGAGGATGCTTCATAACTCCATTCAGATTGAAGATCACTACTCGGCCATCTATTTCAAAAGAGTATGTTCCTGAAAAAGCATCTAATTTAAACTTTGAGGTCTTCAGGAATGGCCTTCCGAGTAGGATTGATGATGGCTTGTCTGAGTCATTTTGGGACATTTCCAGGATATAAAAATCAGTGGGGAACGTGAGTCCCTTAATGCCCACTAATACAGCTTCAGCAACTCCAGCCACTGTAATAATGCTTTTATCTGCTAACACAAAATGAGCTGCCGACCTTTTTAAGGGGGGAAGCCTCAAAATATCATATATAAACAAAGGCATTATACTCACACATACTCCTAAATCACACATGCAATCAGAAAATACTACACCACCAATAGTATAATTAACCATACAAGGACCTGGGTCACTACACTTTTCAGGTAAACCACCCATTAAAAGCAGATATGGAACTTCCTAAAAGAATAGTTTCTAATTCATTAATTTTGTCCTTATGTATACATAAATCTTTTAGAAACTTTGCATACTTAGGTTCCTGTTGAATAACATCAAAGAGAGGAACAGTTACCTCAACCTTTTTGAATATCTCTATCATTTTTGGATCAGGTTCCAGCTGCTTCTTGGGCTTCCTTGCAAGTTGTGGAAATCGAATAGGAGTGGTGTCTTCTGCAGTGTCTACGCCTTTTGATGCTTCCTCCTGTGGTTGAACTTCTTCTTTTTCAGTTATGTCCTGTATGTCTTCTTCCTCTTCAACATCTTCTATTTCCACTACCTCTTCAGCTGAGGCGTGTTCTGGTAGGCTTGGCTCCTCCTGAGTCCTCTCCTACAGTGTGGTTCCGGACCTTAGGGTGATGGCATTAATACAGCCCTTGGGATTGGGTAATGGTTGAGAGGAAATTCCACTGAAACTCAAAGGTTGGTTATTGAAGTTATTCATTGATCCAATCTGGGAGACAAGAGCTTGCAAAGTAGCGTTCAGACCATTCAGAGTAGCATTAATGTTATTTTCTATGGTCTGCTGTCTCCGATCAATAGATTGTAGTAAGTCATCATTAGCAGAAGAAGAAGGATAGGTAATTTGAGAGGTGTGCTGTTGGGTATTCTGTGGTCCTTGGGATTGCCTCAGGTGAGGTGCTCTGTAAGGCTGGTACTGGTTCTACTGCCTGTTGTTGTTGTTATTCCACCTCTGATTTCCCTGATTATCTCTGCCTCCTCTGTTGTTGTTGTCCCTCCAATTTTGGTTAGAATTGTCCTGCCATCCATGGTTGTAATTGCCACTTTGATTGTACCCTTGGTTGGGGCGGTCATAGAAGCTATGAGTGGCTGCCACGGTGTTGTCTTCCTGCTGGAGCTACGGACATTCATCAGTATAGTGGCTATAATCAGTACAGATTCCGCAAACTCTCTGTGGGACTAACTGTTGGTTTTGCTGTGGTGAAGAAGGTTGAGCTTGCTGAACTTGTTGTTGGTTCAATTGCATCTGCTTCAGCAAGTTGGTCATTTCACAGATACTCTGAGATAAAGCAGCAGTCTCTCTGCTAGAGGATACTTCTGCAATGGCTTTTGCACGACCTTATTTCTGCCTGTGATTCCTAGTAGATTCAGCTAAGTCGCTGATCAATTGCCATGCCTCATCAGTGGTCTTGTACTTTTTCAAAGACCCATTGCTAGCACTTTCCAATGTGGTCTTATCTTGGGGCCTCATGCCCTGTGTGACGTAGCCGAGTAACACTATCTTGTCAATCATATGGTGGGGGCAAGCTTTCAGAAGATTATTGAAGCGCTCCCAGTACTCATAGAGAGTTTCAGATTTATCTTGAACAATCATGGAAATATCATTCCTCAGTTTATCAGTAACTTCAGCTGGAAAGAACTTTTCCAAAAATTCTCTTCTGAGTGTATCCCAGTTGGATACAGTTGCAGCGGGTTGAGTGTAGTACCACTCTCTTGCCTTTCCCTTAAGAGAAAACGGGAAGGCTTTCAGCAAAATTGAAGTTTCATCTGCACCATCATGCCTGACAGTAGAACAGGCTGCTTGAAAATCTCTGAGGTGCTTGATAGGCTCTTGAGCAGGTAAGCCAAGAAACTTGGACATCAAATTGAGCAGTGCGGTCTTTATTTCAAAGTCTGTAGCCACCGCTGGATGATGCGCTTGAAACGGTTGCATTGTAAAATCAGGGGCTCCAGCCTCCTGGATAGTAACTCTCCTAGGTGCTGCCATGTCACCTATACGTAAATCAACCGAATCAGTAGAACGGGGGCTGGTTTCTTCCTCAAATGACGTTTCAGATCTGCCCTCAGAGAGGACTAACCGACGCCGAGCTTGCCTTATTCGTGAAATAGTTCTTTCAATCTCAGGATCGAATACTGGCAAGCTTGGATCAGGAAGTGAACGCGTCATCTAACGAAAGAAACAAGCATCTCATAGTAGTAAAATGAAATAAAATGCAAATAAATAAATTCCAATTAATAACTTTAGCACTCTATTGCAACTCCCCGGCAACGGCGCCAAAAATTGACGTGGCGAAAATTGGCGAATTAAGAATTGTTATAAGATATGCGTTGCAAGTATAGTTCTCAACCAACCAAAAATCTGCTTATCAATTTAAAAGGATGTCACAGAAATTAAAGTTAAAATACTGGGAGTATGAATCCCAGGTCGTCTCTCTCCGTGGGATCGACCCTTACTCGCGTAAGGTTTATTACTTGGACGACCCAGTGCACTTGCTGGTTAGTTGTATCGAAGTTATGAATGAAAAACAATTTATTAAGACGTGTGTACAGAGTTTCTGGCGCCGTTGCCTGAGATCACAATTTCGTGCACCACAGACGTTGGCTGGTCTCACAGTATATACATATAAACAGAGAACGATATTCACCATAGACTCAGAAGACTATCTAGAGCAGAATCCTCTTCTTGCGAACGGTCATCAGCGAACTATGGTAAGGTACTCTTACTTCCATCTGAAGGAGGAAGGGAGAGAGAAGGGGTAAGAACTGGGGAGTTCTTAATAGGGTCAGGGTTATTAGTTATGTTCATTAATTCCATGTTATTTAGCAGATAAATAGCAGAATACAAGGAAGCAGTAATTAGAAAACACAGATAAGTAGAGAAGATAGAGAAAACAGATAGCAGAACACAAATAGAAGAATACAAGAAAATAACACAAGCACAGAGAATGGAATACAAACAAGGAAAGGATACATTCATACCACAATCATAACAAAGGAAATGCGCAACCAAGTATGATGCATGTCTAGCCCTAGTGCAGGTAATGAGCTCATCTGTCGGTTACTAACCCGCTCCCGATGTTATCCAGCAACCTCTGTCTGGATAAGGCTTTCCTATTGGCTATACCCCTGTGTATAGGAAATAACCCCTCTGCCACCACAGGGTCCACTGCATGCAGGAAATAACACATCTGCCACTGCAGGGATGTACGCCGACACACCTTCTGTATACAGGAAATAACCCCTCTGCCACTACAGAAATGGAACAGGTGGTCACGATACTTCTGTAGCAGGAAATAACCCCTCTGCCTTACAGAAATAAAATATGGAACTGTACCGTAGGAAAGCATTCTCAGTGATCACACCATTATCTATCTGACTGCCTCACTACAGCAGATGATCATACAAGTATATCTGGAGTTGCCTTAACGCAACAAATGAATAAACACATCTCTTGGGTTGTCTCAAGCAACAAATAAATATCTCTTAGGTTGCCTCAAGCAACAAATCATCACATAATCATTCTCATTATCATCATTCATCATCATTCTCATTATTCATCATCATTTTCATATTCTTATGCAGTACCTCTTTCTTTCTCTGTTCAATCATACTGTACAAACTTTACATCTTTCACTTTTACAACGTCTTAATTCAAACCATTTCTTTTTATCACATTACTCTTTTCTCTTTGTCTTTTTACTTTGCTCTGATTACTCTTTTCTCTGTATCCCTTTATTCTGCTCTGGTTATTCTGTTCTCTGTATTTCTTTACTCTGCTCTGATTTCTCTGTTTAACGTATGTATTTAAAGCTTATGTAAATTTCGGTATGAATAGTTAGTCTGCCCCAAGTATAGGTTCATTAAGTCTATACTGAAACAGTTTAACTTTTCATATAATACCTAACCCTATTCGCAATTCCAGGACTAACTATGTTACCCTAGTTCGTTCACTAGTCTCTGTCTGTTTTTCTGTCATTAAAACTTTACAGACTTTTTCTTCGATTTTTTTATCTTTTCTTCAACTTTTTATCTTTTATTTATCTTTACCTCACTAATATGTTTTACCACTCCCTAAGTATTTTATGAAAGTAATTATGAAATTCTGCGTTTAAAGTTGTCTTTCTAAAGCTTTTACAAAAAACTGCCTTTTCCACATTATTTTATTATTTTTATTAAAATATTATTTTAATTAAATATTATTATTTAATATTTTAATATTTTTTATTATTTTATCATTAAATTTTCGAAAATTAACTTACTTTTACTTTTAACCTTTAAAATTCACTTTTTACCACCCGTAACTTTTAATATTTCTACTTTTACCACCCTAACTTTCAGAAATTACTAAATAACCCCCAAACACCAAATTAATTACTTCCTTGCCCTTTTATGAATCAAAAAGGTGTTCTTCATTGTTCTTCATCACACTCAAAGTGTTCTTCATGTTCTTCATAAATTCTTCAGATTCCTTCTCTGTTTTTACCCATTTTTCAGTCTTTTCAGCAACCGATTTTTACTATAATTCATAATAAAATTGCAGCCACTAAAACCCCATATTTTCTACATGATTTCAACATAAACTGAACCTCAATTTAAGCTTATGGTTTCGTTTTTCCAGCAGCCCAAGAACATGAACTTTAAAGCTTGAATTTCATCAAATTTCATCAAAATTTCACCAAATTTTCACCAAGAATCAATCATATATGCAACCAATTTTTAGCACATCCAAATAATACAACATTCACACAAATCAAACACAAATAATCAAGATTAATTTCGTGACACCCTACCTGGTTTTGCTGCTCCTAATTCAGTTAGACTTTCAGGTGGTCCTTTAGCACTTTTTCCTCCTAAATCACATCAAGAACAACTTTAAAACTCTAAACTATCAACTAAACAAACTTCAGCAGCATCTTAGGAAGGTTATACTCACCTTAAACGTGCAGGAAATCAAAGATCTTTGGCCCACAAGTCAAGCTAAGCAAGAGATCTAAGGAAGAACATCAAGAAAACACTTGTTTAAGCATGTTTCCTTGAAAACTGAATTAAAAGGGGAAAGGAACAGCCATCTCACCTTATTTCCAGCCTTGATAAGTCACATGGTTATGTAGAGGAAGAAGAGAGGATCATTTTGGTGAAATCCAAGTTTTGATTTGAGTTTTGGTTCAGAAGAAATCAAGCTTTGAAGATTAAGTATTCATGAAGTTTTCTCTCTTTTCTCTCCTTTCAATTTCGGCCAAAGGGAGTAAATGACCAGCCTTGGAGTGTCTTGGGAGTGTAAGGTGAGTTGTGATTGGTTGGCTTGGAGGTGGGTTAAAATAATATTAAAATATCTCAGGTGTATAACTACTAAAACTAGATGTATCGGAACACTTGTAAAAACATCTCTAAAAATTATTTTCTGAGCTACTAGCATAAATGACACTAGTAACATATTTATTATGAGAATAAAACATGTATAATGAGGCCTTAGCATTGCTAAATTCATCAGAGAGTGTTGGTGCTAAGCTGCACCAGTAAACCGTAAACTCGGTTAAACCGATTTTCTGTTTTTAACTAAAACTGACCAGGTAACCTTATAATATTATTCAAGAAGCTTATAATACTAATATAATAATAACATCATCCTATTATCTCTCTTCTCTCATAAATCGAGTCCGGTTCGTCAAACTAAGACTATTTACAAAAACCAAATCAAAACTTCTAACCGATACGGTTCAAAAACTAGATTCTTCGTGACCGCGTTATCGAGCTTGTCTCGAAAAAGATTCTAACTTAAAGATGACATAATGACAATGAGGATTGAGATACTTGATGATATATCAAAGGTTTTCCCTTTACTGATCTTCCGGAGAAATCTGTACTTTCAAAAAAGATTTCGCGTTCTCGAAAACCGGGGTTGTTACAGTATGAGAACTGGAAATCCCATCCTAGTTATCCTTATCAGGTGTGATGAGAATTGTTTATTGCTCCCACTTAGTTAACCCTTACTAAATAAAAGAAATTCAAGTGGACTAATTAACTTGATTCCTCAAGTCCTAGTCAACTCCTATGGAAAGACTAGCTTTAGAGGGATCCAAATCAATCAGCAATTTCTAATTTTCAATCAACTGCTGAGTTTGACAACTCAAGTGTCATCAATTACTCAACCAAAGCCAAAAGGGAAAAAATCTAAATTATTTATAATATAAATAGAAGAAAACAATCATAAATCTAAAATTCCTCAAATTGTATTTAAACATAAATTCAAATCTAACATGGGAAGCTTCATAAGCCAATTTGGCAACATAAGTAATTAACAAGTAAAAGCATTAGAATAAATAAAAGTAGAAGAGAAACATAAATTAAAGAAACATTGAACCTGGAATGAAGAAGAAGTAAACCTAACCTTTAAGAGAAATCCTAATCCAAAATCCTAAGAGAGAGGAGAGAGCCTCTCTCTCAGAATCTACATCTAAAACCTACAATTATGAATTATGAAAGTTGTTTAATGAATGAATGCATTCCCCCACTTTATAGCCTCTAATCTGTGTTTTCTGGTCTGAAAATTGGGTCAAAAATAGCCCAGAAATCGCTCCCAGCAATTTCTGATACGTCCAGCACGCGGCAAAGTCACGCGTGACCGTCGTCCACGCGTGGGCGTATATTGGATTTTTCCCAGGTCACGTGTGCGCGTGATCCACGCGTGTGCATCGCTTGGCTTTGAAGCAGCTATTTCAAATTATATTTCTTTGCGAAGCCCCGGTTGTTAGCTTTCCAACGCAACTGGAACCGCATCATTTGGACCTCTGTAGCTCAAGTTATGGTCGATTTAGTACCAGGAGGTCAGGCTGGACAGCTTTAGCAGTTCCTTCAGTTTCTTGTATTCCTTCCACTTTTGCATGCTTCCTTTCCATCCTCTAAGTATTCGTGCCCTATAATCTCTGAGCGGATGATTTATACGCTTTTTGACATTGTTTTTAGTATGTTTTTAGTAGAATCTAGTTACTTTTAGGGATGTTTTCATTAGTTTTTATGTTAAATTCACATTTCTGGACTTTACTATGTGTTTGTGTGTTTTTCTATGATTTTAGGTATTTTCTGGCTGAAATTGAAGGACTTGAGCAAAAATCAGATTCAGAGGTTGAAGAAGGACTGCTGATGCTGTTGGATTCTGACCTCCCTGCACTCAAAGTGGATTTTCTGGAGCTACAGAACTTGAAATGGCGCGCTTTCAATTGCGTTGGAAAGTAGACATCCAAGGCTTTCCAGAAATGGATAATAGTCCAAACTTTGGCCAAGAATAGATGACGCAAACTGGCATTCAACGCCAGCTTTCTGCCCAAATCTGGCGTCCAGCGCCAGAAAAGGAGCCAAAACCAGAGTTGAACGCCCAAACTGGCACAAAAGCTGGCGTTCAACTCCAAGGAGGACCTCTACACGTGCAACACTCAAAGCTCAGCCCAAGAACACACCAAGTGGGCCCCGGAAGTGGATTTATGCATCAATTACTTACTCCTGTAAACCCTAGTGACTAGTTTATTATAAATAGAACTTTTTATCATTGTATTCATAGTCTTAGTTACTCCAGTTCCCCTCTGGGGCCGAGACCAATGAACTCTATTATCACTTATGTATTTTCAACGGTAGAGTTTCTACACTCCATAGATTGAGATGTGGAGCTCTGCTGTTCCTCAAAGATTAATGCAAAGTACTACTATTTTCTATTCAATTCATCTTGTTTCGCTTCTAAGATATTCATTCGTACTTCAATCTGAATGTGATGAACGTGACAATCATCATCATTCCCTATGAACGCGTGCCTGACAACCACTTCCGTTCTACATTAGATTGAATGAGTATCTCTTAGATCTCTTAATCAGAATCTTCGTGGTGTAAGCTAGAATGATGGCGGCATTCAAGAGAATCCGGAAAGTCTAAACCTTGTCTGTGGTATTCCGAGTAGGATTCAATGATTGAATGACTGTGACGAGCTTCAAACTCGCGATTGCTGGGCGTAGTGACAGACGCAAAAGGATAGTAAATCCTATTCCAGCATGATCGAGAATCGATAGATGAATAGCCGTGCCGTGACAGGGTGCGTTGACCGTTTTCACTGAGAGGATAAGATGAAACCATTGACAAGGGTGATGCCTCCAGACGATTAGCCGTGCCGTGACAGGGCATTTGGATTATTTTCCCGAGAGAAGACCGAAAGTAGCCATTGACAATGGTGATGTATCACATAAAGCCAGCCATGGAAAGGAGTAAGACTGATTGGATGAAGATAGCAGGAAAGCAGAGGTTCAGAGGAACGAAAAGCATCTCTATTCGCTTATCTGAAATTCTCACCAATGAATTACATAAGTATTTCTATCCTTTATTATTTATCTTTTAATTATCTAATCTAATCACATTTAACCATACCTGACTGAGATTTGCAAGGTGACCATAGCTTGCTTCATACCAACAATCTCCGTGGGATTCGACCCTTACTGACATAAGGTATTACTTGGACGACCCAGTGCACTTGCTGGTTAGTTGTGCGAAGTTGTGAACCATGGTATTGGCATCATGTTTTTGGCGCCATTACCAGGGAAAGAAAGAGCGATGAATTTTACATAATCAGAGTGTAATCACAATTTCTGCGCACCAAGTTTTTGGTGCCGTTGCCGGGGATTGTTCGAGTTTGGACAACTGACGGTTCATCTTGTTGTTCAGATTAGGTAATTTTCTTTTTGTTTTCTTTTCAAAAATTTTTCAAAAATCTTTCAAAAAAAAAAAAAATTTCTCATCAGTTTTCAAAAAAAAAATAAAAAAATAAAAATGTTTTCAAAAAAAAAAATTTTTTTCTTCAGAATTTTTAAGAATGAATTCTAGTGTTTCATGAAGCATGTGAAGCCTGGCTGGCTGTAAAGCCATGTCTAAATTCTTTTGGACTGAGGCTTCCAAACCATCAGCATAGAGGCAAGTTACATATTTGACAAGTAATGAGTAGTATATTCTGATATCTTGCTGAAGCTTGGCTGGCCATTGGCCATGTCTAGTGTTTTGGACCGGAGCTTTCATTGAAAGCTTGGTTGGCTAGTGAGCCATGTCTAATTCCTGGACTGAAGCTTTAGACTAAGAATGCAAGATTCCTGGAATTCATATTAAAAATTTTGAATCCTTATTTTTCTTTTTCATAATAATTTTTCGAAAAATCCAAAAAAAAAAAAATTAGAAAATCGTAAAAATCAAAAATATTTTTTTGTGTTTCTTGTTTGAGTCATGTGTCATGTTATAAGTTTGGTGTCAATTGCATGTGCATCTTGCATTTTTCGAAAAAAATCATGCATTTATAGTGTTCTTCATGATCTTCAAGTTGTTCTTGGTAAGTCTTCTTGTTTGATCTTTACATTTGCATGTTTTGTGTCTTTTCTTATTTTTCATATGCATTCTTGAATTCTTAGTGTCTAAGCATTAAAGAATTCTAAGTTTGGTGTCTTACATGTTTTCTTTGCATTAAAAATTTTTCAAAAATATGTTCTTGATGTTCATCATGACATTCAAAGTGTTCTTGGTGTTCATCTTGACATTCATAGCATTCTTGCATGCATTCATTGTTTTAATCTAAAAATTTCATGCATTGCATCATTTTTCTTGTTCTTCTCTCTCATCATAAAAATTCAAAAATAAAAAAAATATCTTTCCTTTTTTTTTTCTCTTAAAATTTCGAAAATTAGATTTGACTTTTTCAAAAATTTTTTAAATCAAGTTGTCTCTTATGAGTCAAATCAAATTTTTAATTTGAAAATCTCATCTTTTTCAAAATCTTTTTCAAAAATCAAATCCTTTTTTTAAATTTCTTAGTTATTTTCGAAAATTCCAAAAATATTTTTCAAAAATCTTTTTCTTATTTTTATTTCAAATTTTCAAAATAACAAAAACAATTAATGTTTTGATTCAAAAATTTCAAGTTTGTTACTTACTTGTTAAGAAAGATGCAAACTTTAAGTTATAGAATCATATCTTGTGATTTCTTGTGAATCAAGGCATTAATTGTGATTTTAAAAATCAAATCTTTTTCAAAAACTAATTTCAATCATATCTTTTCAAAAATATCTTTTTATCTTATCTTTTTCAAAATCATATCTTTTTCAAAAATTTGATTTCAAAATATCTTTTCCAACTTCCTAACTTCTTATCTTTTCAAAATTTGTTTCAACTAACTAACTAACTTTTTGTTTGTTTCTTATCTTTTTCAAAACTACCTAACTAACTCTCTCTCTCTAATTTTTGAAAATATCTCCCCCCTTTTTCAAAATTTCTTTTTAATTAACTAATGAATTCAATTTTAAATCTTAATTTTCGAAAATCACTAACCTTTTTCAAAAACTATTTTCAAAAATCACTAACTCTTTTTCAAAAATTATTTTCGAAATTTCCCCTCTCTCATCTTATTCTATTTATTTATTCATCTACTAACATCTCCCCCTCACCCACCAAAAATCCGAACCCTCTCTCTCTCTTTCTGAGTTCAGATTTTTCTCTTCTTCTTTTCTTCTACTAACAATAAGGAACCTCCTTACTGTGACATAGAGGATTCCTCTTCTTTTCTTTTTCTCTCCTCTTTCTTATGAGCAGGGACAGAGAAAAAGGCATTCTTGTTGAAGCTGATCCTGAACCTGAAAGGACTCTGAAGAGGAAATTAAGAGAAGCTAAATTACAACAATCCAGAGACTACTTGATTGAAAATTTCGTGCAAGTAAAGGAGATGGCAGCCGAACATAAACCTCATGCTCCTCTCTGTAATAGAGAAACTGGGAATCTATGGGGTGCAAGCTGCTAAAATCTCATTAGAGATGGCAGACAATTCGAGAAAACAGGCTTATGGACAAGTAGAGGACGTGTTAGTAAAGGTTGAAGGCCTCTACATCCCTGCTGATTTCATAGTCCTGGATACTGGAAAGGAAGAGGATGAATCTATCATCCTAGGAAGACCTTTCCTAACCACAGCAAGAGCTGTGATTGATGTGGACAGAGGAGAATTGATCCTTCAATTAAATGAGGACACCCTTGTGTTTACAACTCAAGGATCTCTCTCTGCATCCATGGAGAGGAAGCATAAAGAGCTTCTCTCAAACCAGAGTCAACCAAAGCCCCCACAGTCAAACTCTAAGTTTGGTGTTGGGAGGCCACAACCAAACTCTAAGTTTGGTGTTGAACTCCCATATCCAAACTCTAAGTTTGGTGTTGGAGAGTCTCAATAAAGCTCTGCACATCTGTGAGGCTCCATGAGAGCCCACTGTCAAGCTATTGACATTAATGAAGCGCTTATTGGGAGGCAACCCAATTTTTATTTATCTAACTATATTTTTCTTAGTTATATGTCTTTATAGGTTCATGATCATGTGGAGTCACAAAATAAACAAAAAAATCAAAAACGGAATCAAAAATAGCAGAAGAAAAATCACACCCTGGAGGAGCATCTGTCTGGCGTTCAACGCCAGAACAGAGCATGGTTCTGGCGCTGAACGCCCAAAATGGGCAGCATCCTGGCACTGAACGCCCAGAACAAGCATGGTTCTGGCGTTCAACGCCAGAAATGGCAGCAAATGGGCGTTGAACGCCCAAAATGGGCACCAACCTGGCGCTGAACACCTAAATTTGCGTGCAAGGGCATTTTGCATGCCTAATTTGGTGCAAGGGTGTAAATCCTTGAACACCTCAGGATCTGTGGACCCCACAGGATCATCTCAGGATCTGTGGACCCCACAGGATCATCTCAGGATCTGTGGACCCCACAGGATCATCTCAAGATCTGTGGATCCCATAGGATCCCCACCTACCTCCACTCACTTCTTCTCACCTCTCTTTCACACAATCCCATAAACACCAACTCGAATCCAAAGAACTATGTTACAATGGTTCGGGGGAAATACTTAGATTTTAGTCCGGAGAATGTGAGGTTGGCGTTCAACTTACCCATGATGCAAGGAGATGAACGCCCCTACACTAGAAGGGTCAACTTTAATCAAAGGTTGGACCAAGTCCTTATGGACATATGTGTGAAAGGAGCTCAATGGAAGATTGACTTCAAAGGCAAGCCGGTTCAACTAAGAAGATTGGACCTCAAGCCTGTGGCTAGAGGATGGTTTGAGTTCATTCAATGCTCAATCATTCCCACTAGCAACCGATCTGAAGTTACTGTGGATCGGGCCATCATGATTCATAGCATCATGATTAGAGAGGAAATAGAAGTTCATGGAGTCATCTCTAATGAACTCTACAAAATAGCCGAAAAGTCATCCCCCATGGCAAGGCTAGCTTTTCCTCATCTTATCTGCCATCTATGTTACTCAGCTGGAGCTTTCATAGAAGGAGACATTCCTATTAAGGAAGAGAAGCCCATTACTAAGAAAAAGATGGAGCAAGCAAGAGAGCCCATTCATGGAGCTCAAGAGGCGCAGGAAGCTCATCACCATGAGATCCCGGAGATGCCTCAAATGCATTTTCCTCCACAAAATAATTGGGAGCAAATCAACACCTCCCTAGGAGAATTAAGTGCTAACATGAGACAATTAAGGGTGGAACATCAAGAGCACTCCATCATGCTTCATGAAATAAGAGAAGATCAAAAAGCAATGAGGGAGGAGCAACAA
>NC_029785.2:47848713-47875108 GCF_000816755.2 Arachis ipaensis | reverse complement strand
AAAGCTGAGTCACAATCTGAAAAGGTTCACCCAATTATGTGTCTGTGGCATTTATGTATCCGGTGGTAATATTGGAAAACAAAGTGCTTAGGGCCACGGCCAAGACCCATAAAATATTTTTGTTCAAGAATCATCATACTGAACTAGGAGAATCAATAACACTATCTGAACTCTGAGTTCCTATAGATGCCAATCATTCTGAACCTCAATGGATGAAGTGAGATGCCAAAACTATTCAAGAGGCAAAAAGCTATAAGTCCCGCTCATTTGATTGGAGCTATGTTTCATTGATAGTTTGGAATTTATAGTATATTCTCTTTTTTTTATCCTATTTGATTTTCAGTTGCTTGGGGACAAGCAACAATTTAAGTTTGGTGTTGTGATGAGCGGATAATTTATACGCTTTTTGACATTGTTTTTAGTATGTTTTTAGTAGAATCTAGTTACTTTTAGGGATGTTTTCATTAGTTTTTATGTTAAATTCACATTTCTGGACTATGCTATGAGTTTGTGTATTTTTCTGTGATTTCAGGTATTTTCTGGCTGAAATTGAAGGACTTGAGCAAAAATCAGATTCAGAGGTTGAAGAAGGACTGCTGATGCTGTTAGATTCTGACCTCCCTGTACTCAAAGTGGATTTTCCGGAGCTACAGAACTTGAAATGGCGCGCTTCCAATTGCGTTGGAAAGTAGACATCCAGGGCTTTCCAGAAATATATAATAGTCCATACTTTGGCCAAGAATAGACGACGCAAACCGGTGTTCAACTCCAGCTTTCTGCCCAAATCTGGCGTCCAGCGCCAGAAAAGGAGCCAAAACCAGAGTTGAACGCCCAAACTGGCACAAAAGCTGGCGTTCAACTCCAAGGAGGACCTCTACACGTGGGTGATGCCTCCAGACGATTAGCCGTGCTGTGACAGGGCATTTGAATCATTTTCCCGAGAGAAGACCGAAAGTAGCCATTGACAATGGTGATGTATCACATAAAGCTAGCCATGGAAAGGAGTAAGACTGATTGGATGAAGATAGCAGGAAAGCAGAGGTTCAGAGGAACGAAAAGCATCTCTAATCGCTTATCTGAAATTCTCACCAATGAATTACATAAGTATTTCTATCCTTTATTATTTATCTTTTAATTATCTAATCCAATCACATTTAACCCTACCTGACTGAGATTTGCAAGGTGACCATAGCTTGCTTCATACCAACAATCTCCGTGGGATTCGACCCTTACTCATGTAAGGTATTACTTGGACGACCCAGTGCAATTGCTGGTTAGTTGTGCGAAGTTGTGAACCATGGTATTGGCATCATGTTTTTGGCGCCATTACCAGGGAAAGAAAGAGCGATGAATTTTACATAATGAAAGTGTAATCACAATTTCTGCGCACCAACACACATATCAAGGCATCGAATGGTAATAAGAGAGGATTAAAATTAGTAAAATTTAAGAGCAACGAAGCATGTTTTCAATCATAGTACAAAATCAGGAAGGAAAATGTTGTTTGCACCTATATTTATTAGAATTTTGCATATATAAATTAAAACAATTTGTACTTATATTTTTCAGAATTTGTATACATAAATTAATAAAAATAATTTAGTATTTGTATTGACCAAATAATAATAAAAAATATTAAAAATTGTTGCCCCAAAATTTTCACAAGTAAACATTAGTTAGCTTAGCGCTGGAAGTGGATAGCGAGGAAATGAGAAATGAAACCGTGGAGGAAGTGGGCAAAATTTGAGGAAGCTGACATCACATATAACGCTAACAACGAGGAACTTAGGAAGTCGCTGTTGCACATGACGCCAATGCCGCTGCCAAGCATGCGTCTGAGAAATAATAGAGATGCGCAAAATGACAGCATTTTGCTAATTCATTAGAAGACGATTTGTCCCTTTAAATAGTTGCTTAACACATATTGAATTAACAGTACACGTAAGTAAAATTCAGCTCTAGATGGAGACATTAATAGAGGCGGTAGAATATCTGGCGGAGTTAATAAGAAGCTGCAATGTTATTTTCTAATCGATGAGAGGTAAAATGAGAGTTCGTGAAATAATTAGGGGCCGTGTTGAAATTTTACTCATTAAAAAAAATATACAACTAGCTTACTATATTAAAAGAAGTTATACCATTTTGGCTCTTGTCTTCATGAACGTGGTCGAACCCCTGTGTACTTCGAACAAAAGAAGACAAGAACAAACCTTAGAATGGGAGGGCGAGGGGAGAATCACGCACGACAAGCGCAGCAGCAGCGGCCAAGCTCGGTGGTGGCAACGGTGACGTCACACATAGAGAAGGAAGAAGAGGATGACGGTGGCTCTTACAACAACAACATCGACGACAGAGAAGAGGATAGTGGTAGCAACGATGCTTCAAAGAGGAGGTCGCAATATAACTTCTCATCAGCGACAATAGTGACTGGTGGTGAGAGAAGAGGGAATAGAATAGAGAGGGTGGTGCAAAAATGAGGTGGGAGGGCTTTGAATTCAAATTTAGGGAAATAATACTAACGGAAAAATATGACGGTAACGAGTGCACCAATTTAAATAGAATTCACGTCATTAATTACCGTCAGATTTGTTAGTAATTTTATTCTAGTTGAATGCATGTTTATTATCTTGCATGATATGCATGCCTATGTGTTTTGGTGAATGACAAACATGTGCTTATGATTCTTGTTATAACTAGTGTTTTAAAAAGTAATAAATCTATATCTTTTGCATGGTTTTAACCTAATCTATTCATTGACTATATAGAAATGGAAAAATAAATGCATGACATATATTCCATGATATAACATCTAGTTTGATGAATAATTTTAATAGATGTAAAGTTGTGACGAATATTCGATATAAAACATTTTTATCATTTTACCGTAAGTAAAAATGAATTTTTACATGAAGATTCATGCACCAAATTCAAACACAAGCTCATAAAAGAAGCAATCATGCATGTAATGAGGATGACATGACAAGGAGAAGTCCAACAAGCAAGATTTAGTTGTAGAACTTTAACTTTTATTTATCAAGGGTAAATCAAGTTTATCTCTCAAGTTAAATTTATGTTTTAATTAAAATAAAATAAGTTTTAACCTATAATTTCAAAAATTCATGATTGAAGGGGAATATGGGTCATGTTATGATAATACTAATTTGTTTATAGTGGAATATATGTAAGAACTTGGCTTTGCAGTAAAACAATTTTTGGGTATTTTGCGACTAAAATTTGCAAAACTCGAGAGTCACGGTTCACTTTAGTTTAAGGAAGCGGGTCCAAATTAAAAAAATAAATTAATTAATGAATAAATGAATAATAGTAGTAATAAATGCATGAATAGTAATAAATACTAGTAATTAATAACTACTAATTACTGAGATCAAATTTAATCGGTAATAAATTATTATGAGTATTTTTTGACCTATTTATCCTCACCAAAATGTTCTAGAAATATTTTAGAGTTGAGATAATATATGATACTGACATTGCTCGTACCTGTATAATTATCCATTTTTATCTAATATGGTAAAAATAAGTGGCTAAATAATTACCACCTTGATAATTATCTTTTAAGAAGCAACCTCAGCCGCAAGTTCTCTTTGTCCACATTCACCCCTTCTTATAAAACAATACCCACCACGTGCTAATTCACCATGTTGTGAATTCACCTAGGATAACCATGAGGGAAATCATCCAAACCACATCATTTAGACACAAAATCTTTATGCTCCCCTCCTCACCATGACCAAATTCTCTCTCTCTTGGAAAAGATAAAAAAGAGAATTAAATTCAACCTTATCACTCCACTCTCTCCAAACGTGTATACATCCTTACTCATACAATCCTTCCTTCCAAAACTCAAGAGCATTTACGGCCCATCCTAGTTAGGTGTGTAGACCGACCCGTTCCGAAGACCTACCGACCCGGTTGGGCGAGTCACCGTACCCACTTGCCTGGTGACCCGGCCACGCACCCTCCTTGCCAGCTGCATAAAAGTTGGGGAGAAGGAAACTTCCTGGAAGGAGGCCTTCTCCTTTGGGGCCCACTTTTGTGACAAGGTATACAAGGGGAGGGTCCTACCCCTCCCCCAAGGTACGTCACACATATCACCTTACCCACTTTTCGCATGCACACCTGACTGACTAGAGCGTCAGAGTGTCTTTGCAGGTGGCACCCCTCTCTCCACACCAAGATCTTGGGACGTCGGCTTCTCCAGCTCCAACCCCGCAACTTGGAACCAGGCGATACCCCACCTTATCAACCGAAGGACCTCCCCGAACCGTCCAGTACCCGAGCAACTGAACATTGGTGCTGTCTGTGGGGACCGCCTAAATGGACGTCGTACAGGGTCCTGGAGAACCAGGCCGCGGGGCCGAGCCCAGAGGGGAAGCCTCCGTGGCTTCCTCTCGGGAGCGCACGAGGTCTCCTCCACGACGACCCGAGCCGTCTTCACAATCTCAAGAGAGATGCCCCTTTGGGGGGACAGGTAGCAATAGCGCCAGAATAATGTAGGAATTGCGTCACAGGATGCAGAACTTGGAGCGCCAGCTGGCAGATCAGGAACATCGTCAACGAACTCCCGAACCAAGCTATTCCCGTTCTCCCGGGCGACGTGCCACAGGGTGCGACCGGGAAGACGGCGAAGAAAGGCCGAGGAGAATGCGGTGACCCGTGATAATGGGCACAACCCCGTTTCATCGTTCCATCCTCGAGGTCCGGCTACCAAAGCACGTTGATAAGCTGACGAACATGAGGTACGACGGAACCCAATACCCGTAGGAGCATCTTACGGCCTTCGAGGCCAGAATGAACTTGGAGGGAGTAGGAGACGAAGTAAGGTGTCGCGCTTTCCCGGTCACTCTGGCGGGACCTACAATACGGTGGTTTAACAGCCTCCCGCAAGGCTCCGTTGCTAGGTTTTTGGACATAAGCCACACTTTCTTGGCCCAATTCACTACCCAAATTGCGAAGGCAAAACACCCGATCAACTTACTCGTGGTGACACAAAGGCCCGGCGAGCCGACCAGAAAATACTTGGACCGGTTCAACGATGAATGTTTGGAGATCGACAGGATAACTGATTCGATGGCCAGTTTGTGTTTGACGAATGGACTCTTGAATGAGGATTTCAGGAAGCACCTCACCACGAAGCCGGTATGGACGATGCAAGAGATCCAAAGCGTGGCCAGGGAATATATCAACAATGAAGAAGTCAGTCAAGTCGTGGCAGCCAACAAACGGCAGCCCGCCTACAATCAACCTCGGCAGCACGGTGGCGGGAAAAGGCCGAAGGAGCATGCCAGAGACGGCGGGCTGAGCAAGACATCCAGGCCATTTCCCCAAATCGGAAAATTCACCAACTACACCCACCTCACCATTCCCATCATAGAAGTTTATCAGCAGATAGCTGAGAAAGGAATTCTATCGAAGCCCCGACCTCTCAAGGACAGAACCGGGGGGAACAAAAGCCTCTATTATGATTATCATAAGGGCTACGGACACAAGACACAGGACTGTTTTGACCTGAAGGACGCGCTAGAACAAGCGATCCAGGACGGAAAGCTGGCTGAATTCTTCCACCTCATCAGGGGGCCGAGGAGACGAGATCGTGACCGCGAGGGAGAGGACAAGACCCGTGCAGTGAAGCTACGTCATGAGCCAGAGGACAACGAGCACGGCCTTAACATAGTGAACGTGGTAACAGCAAGAGACGCGGCTCCAAGGTGGAGGTCGGCACACAAGAAGGACGTCAAGGTCTTGGCGGCCTCCTCGTCTCCTGCGCGAAGCTCCAAGAGGGTTCCGCCTATGTCGTTTGGTACAGAGGACCAATGGTTTGACGAGGTGTCAGAAAACCCTCCCATGGTCATCACGGCCAGAGTGGGGACCGGCCTCATCAAGCGGATCCTCGTAGACACCGGGGCTGACTTGAATATCATGTTCCGTAACGTGTTCGATGCCTTGGGTCTCCGGGATGCCGACTTAAGGACTCACCAGCACGTTGTCGTAGGCTTGGGAGACTACTTCATCAATCCCGACGGGACAATCTCCCTACCGATATCCGTAGGACTAGGACAGGGAAAAAGATCGGTAATGGCTGAGTTCGTGATTCTGCGAGACTCCACGGCCTACAACGTCATCCTAGGAAGAAAGACTATCAACGATCTCGGGGCAGTGATCAGTACAAAGATGTTGATAATGAAGTTCATCGCTGATGATGGATCTGTCGGATCCATAAAGGGAGACTTGGAAACGGCAGTCACTTGCGACAATGCAGTCTCTCCTTAAGGAAGAAATCCAAAGAAGCATCGGGAGTATTCCTCGCCGACCTGGACGCTAGAGTCGACGACAAACCCAGACCCGAACCCGAACCAGAAGGGAACTTAGAAAGATTCAGGGTTGGCGACACAGAGGAAAAGTTCACTTTTGTGAACAGGAATCTCCCACATGACCTGAAGGAACCTTCAATGGAAATGATTAGGGCTAACGGCGACCTATTTGCCTGGACGCCAGCCGATATGCCGGGGATAGACCCGCAGCTCATGTCGCATCGTTTGGCCGTCAGAGCGGGGGCCAAGGAGGTCACTCAGAGGAGAAGGAAAATGTCACAAGAAAGAGCAGAGGAGGTGGCCAGGCAGACTGCCAGCCTTCTCGAAGCGGGATTTATCTGAGAACTCGACTACTCGACTTGGCTGTCGTATGTAGTTCTGGTTAGAAAGCATAATGGGAAATGGAGGATGTGCGTAGATTACTCCGATCTTAACAAAGCATATCCCAAAGACTCCTACCCCCTCTCCAACATAGATGCTCTCGTCGACGCGGCGGTGGGATATCGGTATCTGAGCTTCACGGATGCTTATTCTGGCTACAATCAGATATCGATGCACCGGCCTGACGAGGAGAAGACGACGTTCATAACACCAGGAGGAACATACTGCTACAAGGTAATGCCGTTCGGGCTAAAGAATGCAGGGGCCACCTACCAAAGGTTGATGAATAAGATATTCAACGACCTTATAGGCAAAACAGTGGTAGTATACGTAGATGATATCTTAGTAAATACCACCTGACCTGATAATCTCATAGGTGATCTGGAAAATGTATTTGCCTGCCTCTAACAACACGGCATGAGGCTCAACCCACTTAAATGTGCCTTCACCATGGAAGCGGTGAAATTCTTGGGGTTCATGATAACCCAGAGAGGGGTAGAGGCCAACCCGGAAAAGTGTGAAACAGTACTCCAAATGAAGAGCCTGGTGTGCATCAAAGACGTTCAAAGGTTGATAGGGGGGCTCACCGCGCTATCACGGTTTCTCGGGGCATCGGCTGCTAGGGTGCTACCATTCTTTAACCTGATGAAAAAAGGGATAGCATTTGAATGGACCCCGGTGTGCAAAGAAGCATTCGAGCATTTCAAAGAGATTCTTGCAACACCACCTATTCTTGGGAAGCCTAAGGTTGGAGAACCACTATACCTGTACTTGGCCATAACGGATGAAGCAATGGTGGCGGTTTTAGTGCGAAAAGAAGGAAAGATTCAACAACCAATCTACTTTGTGAGCAAAGCGCTAGAAGGAGCAGAATTGAGATACATCAAATTAGAGAAGTTGGCACTTGCACTCATGACCTCTTCCCGTAGATTATGACAATACTTCCAGGGTCATCAAGTGGTCATGAGGACAGACCAGGGAATTTGCCAGGTACTCCAGAAACCCGACTTAGTGGGAAGAATGATGACTTGGGCTATCGAGCTCTCCCAGTATGACTTACAGTATGAACCCAGGCATGCGATTAAGGTGCAGGCCATGGCCGATTTCTTGGTAGAAGTAACGGGAGACCCAACCAAGGCAACGAACATACGGTGGAAGCTCCACGTAGACGGGGCCTCCAACCAAACGTTCGGAGGTGCCAGAATCATTTTGGAAAGCCCAGCCGATGTCATATATGAACAGTCGATCAAGTTCGAGTTCCCAGTGTCAAACAATTAAGCGGAGTACGAGGCCCTTCTGGGCGGCTTAATCCTGGCCAGGGAGGTCGGAGCCACAAGGCTAGAGGTGTGTAGTGACTCGCAGGTCATTACCTCTTAGGTCAATGGGACCTACCAAGCCAGAAATTCACTGTTACAGAAGTATCTGGAGAAGGTCAAAGAGTTGAGCAAACAATTTGAGGAGGTCACGATCCAACAATTTCCGAGAGAAAGGAACACACGGACAGACCTCCTGTCCAAGCTAGCAAGCACAAAACCAGGGGCCGGCAACCAGTCTCTCATTCAGGGTTTGGTAAAGGAATCATCTGTGGTCCTGCAACTGATTCAATCAGAACCCTCTTGGATAGACCCGATCATTGATTTTCTGGAGAAGGCAAGGCTCCCCAGCGACAACAAGCTGGCCAAAATGATAAGGCGAGAAGTGGTCAAGTATGCAATCATACAGGGCCAGTTGTTTAAGAAAGGAATCAGCCAACCCTTGTTGAAATGCCTACATCCCAACCAAACGGACTATGTGCTCAGAGAGGTCCATGAGGGGTGCTGCAGTCACCACATCGGGGGCAAAGCTTTAGCAAGAAAGCTCATCAGAGCAGGGTATTACTGGCCATCGATGATGAAGGACTCCAAAGTGTTAGTAAGAAAATGCGTCAAGTGCCGGGAGAATGCCAATTTCCACAAGGTGCCGGCAACCGAGCTAAGCCTATTGACGTCCTCCCGACCTTTCTCACATTGGGGAATCGACCTCCTGGGACCCTTTCCGGTCAGTCCAGGGCAAGTCAAGTACCTCATAATTGCTATTGATTACTATACCAAGTGGATAGAGGATGAGCCACTGGCCAGCATATCCTCATCCAATTGTCGCAAGTTTTTGTGGAGACAAGTGGTAACTCGATTCGGCATCCCTGAGGTCGTTATCTCTGATAACGGGACGCAGTTCACTAATAAGAAGTTCGTAGAGTTCCTCGTCGGTTTGGGCATAAAGCAAAAGTTCTCATCTGTGGAACACCCCCAGACGAACGGCTAAGTTGAGGCAGTGAATAAGGTCATCTTGGTAGGCCTCAAGAAGCGCCTGGAAAAGAAAAAGGGAGCATGGGCTGATGAACTCGCCTCTGTCCTCTGGTCCTACCGCACAACCCAGCAATTGTCCACAGGAAAAACCCCATTCCACTTGACATACGGGGTCGATGCTATGATACCTATAGAGGTCGGCGAGCCGAGCCCAGGGTTGCTTCTGGGAGGAGTAGAGGAAGCTGTAAAGAAAGACCTAGTAGACGAGGCTAGAGAGATGACCCATTTGTCAAAAGCAATGCCAAAGTACTCAGGAGAGAATTCTAACAACATGACCTGGTCCTGCGGCGCAACAATATCAGGATGCCGACTCAGTGGGAAGGTAAGCTGACGGCTAACTGGGAAGGCCCTTACAGGGTCAAAGAGGTGATTGGTAAGGGCGCCTACAAGTTGGAAAGACTCGACGGCAAGGAAGTCCCGAGAACGTGGAACGCGGGTAACTTAAGAAGATTTTATTCTTAGCCCAAACATGCCGAGTAGGCGACCTGACCAGCTCAGTAAGACCCGTGTTTCGCTTTATCATAAAATAATTTACTTCTATTAAATACTTATCCTTGCAATAGACTTGTTCAACTGCCGATTAATGTCCACTTATTAAATTTACTTTTTCCCTTTTATACATTCTACGACAACAAATTTCTTATGATACATGCTAAATGAAGTAACGACATGGTATCCCGGGACTGATCACCCCGGAAACCAACTAAGTTAACACCATAACAAACGGTTGTAGCAATAATGAAGCCACAACTTGGCTTTGTCAAATTACCAATGCAACGGTAAACAAATGCAATCGACAAGCCAATAATAACAAAACGGTAAGAAAATGCACTATCGAGTAAGCGAGGAAAAACAGTAATCATAAGCCGACCACGCGACTACTAAAGCAGTTCAAAGTTGCAAGATCCAACATGCACAACAACAAAGTTCATCAAACTACACGACAAGGTCCACAAAAACAAAAAATTAGAAAACTCATACAAGAGTACGGAGATCACTTCTTCGGCATATCGACAATCTTGCCGTCCTTGATGGTTTTAAAGACCCCGATTGCCGACGTGTCAAAGTCAGGAGCCACGAGCTTCATTTGGGCTTTAAGGGCCTCTGCAGTCATCAAGATAGCGCTCTTCCCCTGTTTCACGGTCTTTTTGTACCTCTTCTTAAATCCTTCATCTTCGGTTTGAGCAGTCTTGGCCAATGAGGTGGCCTCGTTGCGTTCTTTTTCCAAAGCAGCCACCCGACCCTGAGCAGTGTTGAGCTGGCTCTCCAGAGTAATCTCCCGCTTGGCTAGCCGGGAAACAGCTGCATCAGAAGTCTTCAATTTTTCCTCAGCTACTGTGGCCTTCTCCTCGGCAGCCTTGAGCTTCTCCTCTGCTTTGGACAGCTGCTCCCGAAGTGTTTCAACTTGCATCTTAAATTGATTGTTGGCCTTAACGGAGGAATCGAGCCTCCTCTGCACTAACTGCGTTCCCGACAGCTCAAACTCGGCCTTCCTGGCTATGGCGGTGCCACGTAGAAGAAATTGGTACATCCACCTCGCTTGCCCAGTGAGATCCGAGCCATGAAAATATTCCTCCGTGTTGGGAAGCAACTGGGAGTCTATAAAGTTCCCAGCATCAAAGTTCCTCTCCATCACAGTGAGGACTCCTTCAGGGCTGGAGGAAGACTTCCTCCTCTTTGGGTTGTGGATAACCTTCACATCATCCTCCTCAAATTGTGGGTTGGAGGTCGAGCCCTCGCTAGTACCAACCGCCTCACCATGAACGGGAGAGGCATGCGCTTCATCATCATTTTGGTCCGACATCTCGACATCATGGGGAGGAGACACCATCTGTTTCTCGTTATTTTCAGGTGGGGCCTCCTGCTTCCCGTCATCCGTTTCCTCATTGCTGTCACCAGCCAGAAAGGTGTTATATAAATTCTCAAGGCCTGTTACTTCGGCAGACATTCCCACTGCAGCAAAATAGTGAAACAGGTTAGTTGTGAAATTGGCTTAATAAATCAAAGAAACAGTAGCACAAGAAGTGCAAGTTAAAGCTACTCACAAATATAATTTATAGCGACCTCCCGGTCACCTATAAGGAGATGGGGGTTCACATGAATTTTCCCAAAAATAGCCAACAACATGTCGGCAATCTTTTTGTCCACATAGGACATTCCCTTGTATGTTACTTTAATAAAGGTATTGGACCCCGCCCCGAAACTCCAATATGTCGGGATGAGGCGCTGCCCCTCCAACAACAGCCGGAAGGGATGGCGACCTTTGACTGGGCGCACCTTGAAGTACTTGTCCTTGAACCCGTGGTAAGAGTCCTCAAACAAGCCAAAAATCTTCCGACCTTGGGCTGACCGGAAGGACATGAACCCTTTCCTCGCTTTCCCTTCTTTGGAAGGATTCGTAAGGTTAAAGAGATAAAGAAAAATGTTGATGGACACCGGCAGCTCTAAATATTCACACACTATCTCGAAACAGCGGATGGAAGCCCAACTGTTCGGATGCAGCTGCGACGGTGCCACGGAACACCGGTTAAGGAGCGCCATTTGGAAAGAATAAAAAGGAAGGCGAACCCCCAATTGGGTAAACATTGCCTTGTAGAACCAGATCCAGTCGGCAACTCGGGGGGGGGGGGAGGGAGGGTTGAGTTCGTATATCCGTTCGTGAGGGGCGGGGACGAAAACATCGTAATTAGACTCCTCATCGATACCGCCCCACAAGTACTCGGCTTGGCGGAACTCGGTCAGCTCCTCGTCACCCATTTGGTTTGGGAAATTCTTCACGTCGGAAGTCACCCAGGTATACCGGTCGTAAGCCATGCTTGAGGCGGAACCTCGTGTAACGTGACGTGGGGCCATACCTACAGTGGGGGCACCACTCAGTTAGTTACGAGGTCGGAAGTGCGAAAAAGGTCCAGAAACTACATTTTGCCTATTCAATAACTGCAATCAAGCATGGCTGAAGCAAATCCTAAGTAAGCCTAAAAACTAATACCCTGGAATGGTAACCCCCTAATGCACCTTCCTAACACTAATGTCATCCAACATACAAGTCAAATCAGGAGAACATCATGCATACAGGAGCATAGACAACGAAGATAAAATAAACATGAAACAGAGAGCGAGGGATGAGTACTTACCAGGAGAATTGCAGGAATTCGAAAGGAAGTAAGAAGAAGCGAATTCACAAGGTTACAGAAATCGCAGTAGAAAATTCGAGAGGGAAGAAGATGGAAGTAGAAAAGAACCAGGCATTGAAGAGAAAATGAAACGCAAAACTGGGGGAGGGGGAGTTAGAAAACTAACTCAAGAAGCGCAAAAGGCAAGGACAAAATAGTCTTTACTCGCAGGGTTTGAAACAACCCATTATGAGCATTAAATGCCTAACGCGAGGAACGAGGCGACAAAGGTTATCCCAACGACAAGGAGCAGACTCACTCACACAGGAGGCGCGTCCCCTCCACGAGCGGCCGACCAAGCGACAACGCACAAGAGAGAACATAACACGCCACCAACGGCACTCACGATCATTGCTAGCGCGTTGGGGGCACTGTTACGGCCCAGTCCAGCTAGGCGTGTAGACCGACCCGGCCCGAAGACCTACCGACCCGGTTGGGCGAGTCACCGTATCCGCCCGTCTGGCGACCTAGCCACGCACCCTCCTTGCCAGCTGCATAAAAGCTGGGGAGAAGGAAACTTCCTGGAAGGAGGCCTTCTCCTATGGGCCCACTTTTCTGACAAGGTATATAAGGGGAGGGTCCTACCCCTCCCCCAAAGTACGTCACACATATCACCTTACCCACTTTTTGCTTGCACACCTGACTGACTAGAGCGTCGGAGTGTCTTTGCAGGTGGCACCCCCCTCTCCACACCAAGATCTCGAGACATCGGCTGCTCCAGCTCCAACCCCGCAACCCAGAACCAGGTGATACCCCACCTTATCAACCGAAGGACCTCCCCAACCGTCCGGTACCCGAGCAACCAAACAGGATCATTCCTCTTATCCTCTTATTGAAATTCCTTTAAGATTCTCATGGTGAGTAAAGATAATATCTTTCCTTTTTTATTATTATTTTCGGTCATCATGACTCCTTTATGAAGAGTTTATTATTGTCTATTTCTTTTATAGCAAGTGAACATTACGAACTTCTAAACGAGTGATTAGACATCAAGAATCTAAGGTTAAAAAAGGAAAGAAATCTTTCATTTTTCTTTCACTACATGTTCAACCATATAACTTCAAGAAGCAAGAAATTGTGTTCGTCTTGTTTAACCATATTTCACTCATGTTTCATGTCATAGGATCTTTAGGAATAATCCACACACCAAAGCTCAAGCTTAAAAAGGCAAAAAACTAGTCTCATTTATTTTCCTAAAAGGTCTCGGCCATAAGGCCTAGTTTTCATTAATTGATGTGCTGCTCTTATTTGGGAACTTTTGGAAGCTAGAAGTGCTAAGAAAGTGATTTGAGGAGGCTCATAAAAAAATTAAGAGTTAGGATTAATTAGAAATATTTTCTTGTGAACAAAGTACCTTCCTTGATGCTTGATGACATTTTGATGACGATGAATGATTTTAATTGTTTATGATGATCTTGATGCAGGAATACATATTTAAAATATGATACTTATGCTTGTTATGAAAGTTTGATGAAAGTATGTAATGACGAAAGTGGATGAATGACTTAGAAGCTCTTGGGGGCAAATTGCAAGTTTTGGAAGATAAAGAATAAATAAAATACTTCATATGATAATGCTTAAAGAGATCGAAAGTATAAAGATTGAGAAACTAGGATAAAAGTGTGTAAAAAGAGTCTAAAAGAGACATACAAACAACAACAACAACAAAGCCTTGTCCCACTAAGTGGGGTTGACTACATGAATCAAATGACGCCATTGTGCTCTGTCATATGTCATGTCTACATAGAGACCATTTACATGTAGATCTCGTTTGCCCACCTCATGGATGGTCTTCTTAGGTCTTCCTCTGCCTTTCACCCCTTGTCCATCTTCCATCTCATCCACCCTCCTGACTGGATGTTCTATCGGTCTTCTTCTCACATGTCGAAACCACCTAAGATGCGATTCAACCATCTTTTCCACAATGGGTGCTACTCCAACTCTCTCCCTTATATCTTCATTCCTTATTTTATCCAATCGCGTATGACCACTCATCCATCTCAACATCTTCATCTCTGCCACACTCAGCTTATGTTCGTGCTCCCCTTTAACCGCCCAACACTCCGTACCATAAAGCATAGCCGGTCTTATAGCGGTGCGATAGAATTTACCTTTAAGTTTTAAAGGCACTTTTTTGTCACATATAAAACCAGATGCGCTCCGCCATTTTGACTACACTGCTTGGATCCTATGATTTACATCTTGTTCAATCTCTCCATTATTCTGTATGATGCACCCAAGATACCTAAAACTTTTAACTTTTCGTAGAGTGTTTTTTCCAATCTTCACCTCTATATTAGGGTTTGGGAGAGGTGTTCCTAATGATCTTGCAAGCTCCACTCCCTTGTGCTCTTCTTTGAATTCTTCCACCTCCTTGTAAGCTTCTTCAATTTTAACCTCTTCCTCTTGGTAGCTTTCTTCCAATTCAATCTCCTCTTCATTGCTTTCCAAGGGTATGGGAGGTTGTACTTCTTATTCTTTAATCTCCATGTCAAGTCCAATGGGAGAGGGTTTTATTTTAGATAAGGGTTCATCAATGATTGAGTCCATCTCTTGATCAATTTAAAATATGGTTGGGTTAATGCCAAATGATGAGAGTTTCAATTACATGGTAGCTACAACATGCAAGTGAGAAAATAGTAGAAGCAAGTTGGCATATTAATAGTGCAAAAGTTGCAACAATGGGGAACAAGGCAGTATAAATTCATGTCAATGCAAAAGAAACACATGTATCATAGAAATTGGGATTTGAAAAATAAATAATATTACCCAACAATGTAAAATAAGTCACTAAGCACCAAATTAATACCAGAAAAGAGACAACAATTAAATAAGAACATTTAACACCAATGGAAAAATAATAGACTTAGAAAAGAAAATAAAAATATGCACAAAATTAAAATACAATGAATGGAAGTATGCCAAAAAATTAAGTAAAATAGAATGAAAGTAAAGAAGGATGAGAAGTTAAAGAGATGAAGAAGAAGAAAGTAAGAAAGAATAAAGAAGAAAGAAGGAAGAAGAAAGAAATAAGAAGGGAAAAGAAAAAAAATTAGGATTAGGGAAGAAAAGATAAGAATTCTGGCACAGGTCTAGTTAAACTGTGCGTCGCATGTGACGCGGACGCGTGGGGCACGCGTTCGCATGGGTTGTGATATTTTCAAGTGACACGTATGCGTGGGTGACGTGTACACGTAACCTGATTTGTGCTATTGACGCGAGAGAAGCCTCGCGCACGCACAACTCTCTGTTTCATACGCACATTGCCAAAATTTAGGGTGACGCGCACGCGTGAATGGCCTTACTTTGAAAAATGACGCGAAAGCGTGATAGGACTTGTGCTTCCGGCATCATTCCAGCCCCACTCCATCATAACTTTCTGCCTTATACCTCTTTACGTTGATTTTGCAGGGTCACGCGTGCGCATGGGCGACTCGCACGCGTGGGAGGCTGAATTCGCCAAATGACACGGACGCGTAGGGCACGCATTCGTGTGGGCGTGCTTGTGCCTAAGGCATGCCTCCAGCCACGCTCCCGCGTGACTCTCTGCTTCTTTTCTTCTTTTTTTCGAATGCATATATGACACGGACGCGTCAGCGACGATCGCGCATCGCGTGCTTTTTTTTTTATGTAGAATTCAAATGCAAATGCAGACTATATGCAGAGATTATGAGAAGAGTCATTAAGAAAAATAGAATAAAATAAAACTAAGAATAAAACAAAACAAAATAAAACTAAGATGGAAAAGGAATGACCATACCATGGTAGGTTGTCTCCCACCTAGCACTCTTAGTTATACTCCTTAAGTTGGACATTCGGTGAGCTCCTTGTCATGGTGGCTTGTGCTTGAACTCGTCTTGAAACTTCCACCAATGCTTGGACTTCCAATAAGCTCTATCAATACCAAGTAAATTTCTCAAGCTTTGATGGAGTTTTTCACAAGCTTTGAGCTCCCAAATTTGATCCTCATATATTCCCGGATCCCAAATCTTTTTTCTACACCCGTCTTCAAGTTGATCACGATGATTCCATCCGGGTGGTTCAGCCTTAGAATTCTCATTTAGGCACCCAAACATCCTCCTAGACCTAATTAATTGAGAATTATGCCAACCCTTGCAATCAAGCCTTGAGCTTCCAACCATAACGAACCTAGGATGGTGTTGCCAACCACTGCCCATCTCCCTTTTACTCTTAATACCACAAAGAGCTCTAAGTTGACCATCCGTCTCAAGTAAACCATATTCAAGTGGAAAAGTAAAGGTCAAGGATAAGAATTTTACCCACTTGAATGTTGTATTGGATGGTAATGGCTTTGGGAGAGGTGTTTCTAATGATCTTGTAAGCTCCACTCCCTTGCGCTCTTCTTTGAATTCTTACACCTCCTTGTAAGCTTATTCAATTTCAACCTCTTCCTCTTGGTAGCTTTCTTCCAATTCAATCTCTTCTTCATTGCTTTCCAAGGGCATGGGAGGTTGTGCTTCTTCTTCTTTAATCTCCATGTCAAGTCCAATGGGAGAGGGTTTTATTTTAGATAAGGGTTCATAAATGATTGAGTCCATCTCTTGATCATCCCCTTCAAAGTCTTCAACCATGATATGCCTTGGAGCTTGTACACCCTCCTCAACATCAATTTCAAACGTCTTTGAAGGAGGTTCTATAAGTTGACTTTCCCATGGAGGTTCCGTATCTCCGAAGTCTGCAACCACTTTTTCCTCTTCAATAATTACGGCTTCCTCTAGTTGTTCTAGTATAAAATCAAACTCCTCCTTGATGTCTTCCACTTCATGACAACTCTGTTTGTAACAACCTCGATTTTTGAGTACGCGAGATCTTTTTTGAAAGTACGGAGAACTCCGGAAGATCAGTAAGGGAAAACCTTTGATATATCATCAAGTATCTCAATCCTCATTGTCATTATGTTATCTTTAAGTTAGAACCTTTTCCGAGGCAAGCTCGATAACGTGGTCACGAAGAACCTAGTTTTTGAACCGTATCGGTTAGGAGTTTGGATTCGGTTTTTCGTAAATAGTCTCAGTTTGACAAACCAGACTCAATTTATGAGAGAAGAGAGATAATAGGATGATATTATCATTATATTAGTATTAGAAGCTTCTTGAATAATATTATAAGGTTACCTGGTTTTAGTTAAAAATAGAAAATCGGTTTAACTGGGTTCACAGTTTACTAGTGCAGCTTAGCACTAGCACTCTCTGATGACTTTAGCAATGCTATGGCCTCATTACACATGTCTTATTCTCATAATAAATATGTTACTAGTGTTTTCCCGGACTCTCTGATGTTTTCCCGGACGACATACCTGAGTTTCCTCCTCAACAAGAGATGGAATTCAGCATTGAACTAGTACCTAGAACCGGACCAATTTCCATAGCACCGTACTGGATGTCACCACTGGAACTTGCGGAATTAAAGAAGCAGTTGGATGAGCTACTTGGAAAGAAATTTATTCGTCCCAGTGCATCACCTTGGAGAGCTCCGGTGTTGCTAGTAAAGAAGAAGGATGGTGGAATGAGACTCTGTGTAGATTATCGACAGCTAAATAAAGTCACTATTAAGAACAAGTATCCACTTTCACGGATAGATGATTTGATGGATCAGTTAAAAGGTGCAACTGTGTCCTCAAAGATTGATTTACGATCGGGCTATCACCAGATTCGAGTGAAAGAGTCAGATATACCGAAGACTGCATTTAGAACTCGATATGGTCACTATGAGTATACGGTTATGTCATTTGGACTAACTAATGCTCCTGCGATTTTCATGGATTACATGAATCATATTTTCCGTCCGTACCTTGATCAGTTCGTAGTAGTTTTCATAGATGATATTCTCATCTATTCAAAGATAGAAAGAGAGCATGAAGAGCATCTAAGGACTGTATTGCAGATACTGAGGAATCGGAAATTATATGCTAAACTATCAAAGTGCGAATTCTGGACAGAGAAGGTAGCATTTTTGGGACATGTTATATCACAGGGAGGAATTGCAGTGGATCCTTCAAAAATTGAAGCACTGGTGCAATGGGAACCACCTACGACTGTTACAGAAGTTCGGAGTTTTCTTGGACTTGCTGGCTATTACCGGAGGTTCATCAAAGAATTTTCACAGATAGCCTTACCTTTGACTTACCTTACACGAAAGGAAGTTCCATTTATCTGAACGGCTGAGTGTGATAGAAGCTTCAAGATGCTTAAGGAAAAGCTAACAACTGCACCTGTACTAGTACTACCCGATCCGCAGAAACCTTTTGAAGTATACTGTGACGCCTCTCATAAAGGACTTGGATGTGTGCTGATGCAAGACAAAAATGTGGTGGCTTATGCTTCCTGGCAGCTGAGACCTCATGAACGAAATTATCCGACACATGACTTGGAATTGGCTGTAGTAGTGTTTGCTCTGAAGATCTGGAGACACTATTTGTATGGCGCTCAACTAGAAGTTTTCTCTGACCACAAAAGTTTAAAGTATATCTTTGACCAGAAGGATCTTAATATGCGATAGCGAAGGTGGATGGAGTTCCTGAAGGACTATGATTTTAAGTTAAGTTATCACCCAGGAAAAGCGAACGTGGTGGCAGACGCCTTGAGCAGGAAGAATTTGAGTATCTCTTGGATGATGATAAAGGTAGAAAAGTTACTCGCGGAATTTGAGGACCTTAAGTTGGCTATGACTGAGATGTCAAGTAGAGTCCGTTTGGCGTAGTTGCATATAACACCAGATTTTAAGATTAGGATTCCGCAAGCACAAGCACAGGACTCAGAAATGATGACGATGCTGAGACAGATGAAAGTAGAGGAATCAGAGGCTGTAAGACTAGATCGTAGCAGTCTTTGGAGATACAAGAACATAATTTGTGTGCCTAGCTTTGGAGATTTGCGGCAAAGGATTCTTGCAGAAGCTCATCAAAGTAGATTTTCTATGCATCCTGGAGTAACAAAGATGTATCAAGATTTGAAACAAATGTTCTGGTGGCCGGGCTTAAAGAAAGAGGTAGCTGATTATGTCTCAAAATGTTTAACCTGCCAGAAGGTGAAGGTGGAGCATCAGAAGCCGTCAGGAACCCTGCAACCCTTGAAAATACCACAATGGAGATGGCAGCAAATCACTATGGATTTTGTCACGGGATTGCCAAGGACCTCAATAGGACACGATGCCATTTGGGTAATTGTGGACAGGTTGACAAAGTCATCGCACTTCCTTCCGATTCGAGTTGACTATACATTAGAAAGGCTGGCACGGATATATATTCAAGAAATCGTACGATTGCACAGAATATCTTCGTCAATTGTCTCAGATCGAGATCCGAAGTTTACTTCCAGATTTTTGGGAGCTTTCCAGAAAGCTTTAGGTACAGAATTGCACATGAGTACAGCATACCATCCTCAGACAGACGGACAATCAGAGCGAACAATCCAAACGTTGGAAGACATGTTAAGATCTTGTGTGATGGATAACCAGGGCAGTTGGGATAGATATTTGCCATTGGTTGAGTTTGTCTACAACAACAGTTACCAACAAAGTATCGGGATGGCACCATATGAAGCTCTCTACGGAAGGAGATGTCAGACACCATTGTGTTGGAATGACGACGGAGAAGCTAGTGTCTTAGGTCCAGACCTAGTGCAAGAAACTACTGAAAAGATAAAGGGGATTTGTCAGAAGATCTAGACAGCACATAGCCATCAAAAGAGCTATGCCAATAATAGACGTAGACCCTTAGAGTTTAGTGAGGGAGACCATGTTTTTCTTAAAGTAACCCCGACTACTGGAATAGGTAGAGCCCTTAAGACTAAAAAGCTTAACCCTCAATACATGGGACCTTTCCAAATACTTAAAAGAGTCGGTCTAGTAGCTTATCAAGTAGCCCTTCCTCCATATCTGTCAAACCTTCATGATGTTTTTCATGTCTCGCAACTTAAGAAATATATTCCCGACGAGAATCACATTTTACAACTAGAGACAGTACAGTTACGAAATGATTTAACATATCAAGCATCACCAGTTCAGATCGTAGAAAGAAGTGATAAGCAACTGAGAGGCAAGACTGTTCGCTTAGTCAAAGTAGCTTGGGGATAAAGAGGAGAAGAGTACACTTGGGAACTGGAAGATAAGATGAAAGATGATTACCCGCATCTATTCTCAGGTAACTAAAATTTTGAGGGCAAAATTTTCTTTTAGGAGGGTAGAATGTAACAACCCCGATTTTCGAGTACGCGAGATCTTTTCTGAAAGTACGGAGAACTCCGAAAGATCAGTAAGGGAAAACCTTTGATATATCATAAAGTATCTCAATCCTCATTGTCATTATGTTTTCTTTAAGTTATAACCTTTTCCGAGGCAAGCTCGATAACGTGGTCACGAAGAACCTAGTTTTTGAACCGTATCGGTTAGGAGTTTTGATTCGGTTTTTCGTAAATAGTCTCAGTTTGACAAACCGGACTCAATTTATGAGAGAAGAGAGATAATAGGATGATATTATCATTATATTAGTATTAGAAGCTTCTTGAATAATATTATAAGGTTAACTGGCTAGTTTTAGTTAAAAACAGAAAATCGGTTTAATCGGGTTCACAGTTTACTAGTGCAGCTTAGCACTAGCACTCTCTGATGACTTTAGCAATGCTAAGGCTTCATTATACAAGTCTTATTCTCATAATAAATGTTTTACTAGTGTCATTTATGCTAGTAGCTCAGAAAATAATTTTTAGAGATGTTTTCACAAGTGTTCCGATACATCTAGTTTTAGTAGTTATAGACCTGAGATATTTTAATATTATTTTAATCTACCTCCAAGACAACCAATCACAACTCATCCTACACCCCCAAAACCCCCAAGGCTGCCTCATTTGCTCATTGTGGCCGAAACTCATCAAGAGAAAAAGGAGAGAAAGTTCTTGGTTCATAAATCTTCAAAGCTTGATTTCTTCTGAACTAAAACTCAAATCAAAACTCCGATTTCACCAAAATGATCCTCTCTTCTTCCTCTAAATAACCATATAACATATCAAGGCTGCAAATAAGGTGATATGGCTGTCTCCCTCCCTCTTCAATTCGGTTTTCAAGGAAACATGCTTAAACATGTGTTTTCTTGATGTTCTTCCTTAGGAATCATGGTTAACTTGATTTAAGGGCCAAGAAATGTGAACTTCCAGCAAGTATAAGGTTAGAAATCACTTCCTAATGTGCTGAGGGAGATATGGTTAGTTGAGGATTTTTGGATTTAAAGTTGTTCTTGATGTGATTTAGGAGGAAAAAGTGCTTAAGGACCACCTGAAAGTTTAACTGAATTAGGAGCAGCAAAACCAGGTAAGGTTTGACGAAATTAATCTTGATTGATTGTGTTTGAGTTGTGTGATTATGATATGGTTTGGCTGTGCTTGAAATTGATGGTTTATATGAATGATTCTTGTTGAAATTTTGGTGAAATTTTGATGAAATTTGATGATATTTAAGCTATGAATGTTGTTCTTGAGGGATGCTGGAAAAACAAACCCTAGAGCTTAAATTGGGGTTAAATTTGTGTTAAAATAATGTAGAAAATATGGAGTTTTAGTGGCTGCTAATTTATTATGAATTATGGTAAAAATCGGTTGCTGAAAAGACTGATAAACGGGTAAAAACAGAGAAAGAATCTGAAGAATTTACGAAGAACACGAAGAACACTTTGAGTGTGATGAAGAACATTGAAGAACACCTTTTAGATCTTAAAAAGGGCAAGGTTGTAATTATTTTGGTGTTTGAGGGGTTATTCAGTAAATTCTGAAAGTTAGGGTGGTTAAAGTAGAAATATTAAAAGTTACGGGTGGTAAAAAGTGAATTTTAAAGGTTAAAAGTAAAAGATAAGTTAATTTTCGAAAATTAATAATAAAATAATAAATAATAATAAAATATTAAATAATAATATTTAATTAAAAATAATATTTTAATAAAAATACTAAAATAATGCGGAAAAGGCAGTTTTCTGTAAAAGCTTTAGAAAGACAACTTTAAGCGCAGAATCTCATAATTACCTTCATAAAACACTTAGGGAGTGGTAAGAACATATTAGTGAGGCAAAGATAAAAGAAAGATAAAAAGCTGAAGAAAAGATAAAAAACAAAGAAAAGTCTGTAAAATTTTAATGACAGAAAAACAGACAGAGACTAGCGAACGAACTTAGGCAACATAGTTAGTCTTTGAATTGCGAATAGGGTTAGGTATTATATGAAAAGTTAAACTATTTCAGTATAGACTTAATGAACCTATACTTGGGACAGGCTAACTATTCATATCGAAATTTACATAAGCTTTAAATACATAAGTTAAACAGAGAAAGCAGAATAAAGTAAGGAAGCGCAGAGAAAAGAACAAACAGAGCAGAATAAAGAGACAAAGTGAAGAGATTAATATGATAAATAGCAGAGGACCTATTGAGAGGTCATTTGTTGCATTAAGGCAACCTCAGAGATATCTATATGTTCATCTGCTGCATTGTGGCAGTCAGATAGATAATGGTGCGACCACTGAGAAACGCTTTACTGCGGTACAGATCCATATTTTATTTCTGTAAGGTAGAGGGGTTATTTCCTGCTACAGAGTACCGTGACCACCTGTTCCATTTCTGTAGTGGCAGAGGGGTTATTTCCTGTATACAGAAGGTGTTTCGGCATACATCCCTGCAGTGGCAGATGTGTTATTTCCTGCGTGCAGTGGACCCTGTGGTGGCAGAGGGGTTATTTCCTGTACACAGGGGTATTGCCAACAGGAAAGCCATATCCAGCTGGTAATGCTGGGTTACGTCGGGAGCGGGTAGAAACCAACAAATGAGCTCATTACCTGCACTAGGACTAGACATGCATCATTCTTGTCTGCGCATTATTCTCTGTTGCATTCCTACTTGTGTGTGATCTATTTCTTTATGTTTGTTTGCTTGAGTGCTATGTCTGTGCTTTATCTTCTTGTATTCTCCTGCTTGTGTTATGTTCTTTATTTTTCTATCTATTTTTAACTTTTGTTCACTACTTTACTATATTCTATTACCCATCTACTAATCGAGATCGAATAAATGAATGTAACTAATAACCCCGACCCTACTAAGGACTCCCCAGTTCTTACCCCTTCTCTCCCTTCCTCCCCCTCAGATGGAGACGGGCGTGATCTTCTATGAGTTTGAGGACCCTTACGTCTATAAGGATCCGGTACATCACAGTTACTTCATTATGGGTTTGGAGCCTCGTATTAGACGATATGCGTTACCTAATCGAGCTTTTCAACATCCTCTGTCTAGCCCGCATTTTGACCCTAATGCTCCTTACGACTTTCCCTTATCCTGGTTACATCCTGATGCACCTGTACATCCTTTTCCTGATGATCCTGAGCACCCTATACCAGCTCAACCTTTGAATGAGGTGGAACCTGAGCCTATCATTCTTGATGAGCCCGAGTTAGCTGGTGACTACGTACCTGTGATACCACCAGAGTAGGACTTTCCCTCTGAGCCGATCCCTGACATTCCACAGCCTGATGAGCTGGCACTACCGGACGGTGGGTTAGCCCCTATATACACGAACGGACCTGTGCTCGCCAATGGTTTTGTACATAGTGACAACAGTGTTTCTGGTAGATCTGAGGGTATAGTTGTAGCTGCGGATGATGATGAGGAGGAGGATCCTGAGATAGAGATAGAGCAGGATGAGGAGATGGATGAGCCTCACGATGATTCTCTGAACAACCACGTGTAGATATAGTCCAACAGCAGTAGGGGAATTCTTTTGATGACACTCTAGTCTAACATTATCTGTTAGTTAGTCTCTCATTTGTGTTAGTACACCTGAGAGCTAGGAGCTATATAGTGGTTAGGCTAGCCCGGGCGCCAGCTTAGCGGCTTTTTGTAAGGGCCAGACCCTGGGAGTGTCGTGTATATATTAGCTACGTAGGTTGACGAGGATGTAAACTGACTTAATCTTTTGTGAACACTATATGTTTTGTTATAGTATACATGATGTACAATATTAGCTGTATTTCTATGTTTCTTTATGCTTCTTTATTATTTCTATCATTCTGTGCTTATTTATTTTACTCCCTCGCTCGCAACGATATAAGTAAAAAAAATGTTACCCGTAAAATTGGCAACGTTCTAACAAGGAACAGGCTCATATATTAAGTAATAGTTAATAATTAGGAAGAACAAGTTGGTAACACTTGGCTTCTTGTATGACCATGGCATACTGGGAGTTGGGTCGTTACACTGTTCAACTATTCTTTCATCTTCAAGGGTCTCTCCTACCGCTACCCTTAGGGCCTCCTCTAGCTTCTTATGAAGTATGGATTCATGAAGATGATTCCTTCTTTCTTGTTCCATATCGATAGCATAATTGGGATCATCTTGCTCTTGGATTGGTGAATGTGGGTGCTCTTCCATGGAGGATGGTGATGGGATGGAAAGATCATTATGCGGTTGAAAAGGAAGTGCACTAGAGCTTGAGTGTTGAATATTGGAGGTAGAGGGTTGTAAGTATAGTTTCTAAACCAACAAAGAATCCTTTCGTACAAAAACTTTGGTTGTCACAAGTAACAAAACCCAATAAAATTTATAACCGAAGTATTTAAACCTCATGTCATCTCTTAAGGAATTGTAGGGAAGTATGATTTATTATTGGTTATGGAAAAAGGTATATTTTTGGGTTTTTGAATTAAAGAACAAGTAAATTAAATGACAAGAAAAATAAATTAATAATTAAGAAAACTCTTGGCAAGGTATGAGAACTGGAAATCCCATCCTAGTTATCCTTATCAGGTGTGATGAAAATTGTTTATTGCTCCTACTTAGTTAATCCTTACTAAATAAAGGAAAGTCAAGTGGACTAATTAACTTGATTCCTCAAGTCCTAGTCAACTCCTATGGAAAGACTAGCTTTAGAGGGATCCAAATCAATCAGCAATTTCCAATTTTCAATCAACTGCTGAGTTTGACAACTCAAGTGTCACCAATTACTCAACCAAAGCCAAAAGGGAAAAAATCTAAACTATTTATATCATAAATAGAAGAAAACAATCATAAATTTGAAATACCTCAAATTGTATTTAAACATAAATTGAAATATAACATGGAAAGCTTCATAAGCCAATTTGGCAACATAAGTAATTAACAAGAAAAAACATTAGAATAAATAAAAGTAGAAGAGAGACATAAATTAAAGAAACATTGAACTTGGAATGAAGAAGAAGTAAACCTAACCATTAAGAGAAATCCTAATCCAAAATCCTAAGAGAGAGGAGAGAGCCTCTCTCTCAGAATCTACATCTAAAACCTACAATTATGAATTATGAAAGTTGTTTAATGAATGAATGCATTCCCCCACTTTATAGCCTCTAATCTGTGTTTTCTGGGCCGAAAATTGAGTCAAAAACAGCACCAGCAATTTCTGATACGTCCAGCACACGGCAAAGTCACGCGTGACCGTCGTCCACGTGTGGGCGTATATTGGATTTTTCCCAGGTCACGCGTGCGCGTGATCCACGCGTGCGCGTGATCCACGCGTGCGCGTCACCTGGCTTTGGGGCAGCTATTTCAAATTATATATTTTTGCGAATCCCCGGTTGTTAGCTGTCCAACGCAACTGGAACCGCGTCATTTGGACCTCTGTAGCTCATGTTATGGTCGATTTAGTACCAGAAGGTCAGGCTGGACAGTTTTAGCAGTTCCTTCAGTTTCTTTTATTCCTTCCACTTTTGCATGCTTCCTTTCCATCCTCTAAGCATTCCTGTCCTGCCCTATAATCTCTGAAATCACTTAACACACATATCAAGGCATCGAATGGTAATAAGAGAGGATTAAAATTAGTAAAATTTAAGAGCAACGAAGCATGTTTTCAATCATAGTACAAAATCAGGAAGGAAAATGTACAACATGCGATTTCTATGAATAAGTGTGAGAATAGTGGATAAAATCCACTCAATTAAGTACAAGATGTTCCACAAAATAGTGGTGCATCACCCTCTCTCTGTAAACCCCCTACTTTACTAAGTAGGATGTCACCGAAACAATTATTTTGTATATATCAACATAAATTAGCTTTGCATCACAGTTAATTAAAGAAATAAAATTAAATAAAGAGTAATATTACATGGCTTGTAAATATTATCATTTTTTATTAGTACTTGACTA
>NC_029785.2:47828435-47848662 GCF_000816755.2 Arachis ipaensis | reverse complement strand
AAAACATATGTTTGCACCTATATTTATTAGAATTTTACATACATAAATTAAAACAGTTTGTACTTATATTTTTTAGAATTTGTATACATAAATTAATAAAAATAATTTAGTATTTGTATTGACCAAATAATAATAAAAAATATTAAAAATTGCTGCCCCAAAATTCTCACAAATAAACATTAGTTAGCTTAGCACTGGAAATGGATAGCGAGGAAATGAGAAATGAAACTGTGGAGGAAGTGGGCAAAATTTGAGGAAGCTGACATCACATATAACGCTAACAACGAGGAACTTAGGAAGTCGCTGTTGCACATGACTGATGCCAGGGCATTTTGGCCAGTTTTATGGAAACAGATCAGAAGGATCCTCCTGACATAAGGGTCAATGAAGAAATCCTCAAGAGAAAGGGAAGAGTGATAGGGAGATTGCCAAGAGGATGGAGAAACAAGAAAATTCCCACTGAAGGTTTTTCTCCGAGAGATAAAGTGATCTCAAGTCATTATCTGCCAATCCCACCTGGCCTCAAGACCATTCCTTCCCAGCTCCCTCAAGTGTTCACAATCAAGAAAGTTCTTTCTATGGAACATTTAGAGGTCATGAATGAATCAAGAGGGGACGTTTTCATAGTGAGAGGAGAGGACGTCAAGCACTACAATCCACCCTAACAAGGGACAACCATCAAGCTAGTGACGTTAAAGAAGCGCTTCATGGGAGGCAACCCATGTTTTTTAGTATCCTTAATCTTTAGTGCTTTGCTTTACATCTAATAAAGCATGGTTTCTTATGCATGAACTTGAATCCTCAGGACAACTATTGATTAAGTGCACTAAACCGTGCATGTAAATTACAATTGGTCTCTAAGTTTGGTGTGCCTGATGGCACTCCCAAATCTTACTCAAATTGAATTCCATCTTTCATTCAAGGTACAAAAGAAAAGACAAAAATGGAGGAAAAAGACAAAGGGAGGTACGTGCTTGGTCAAAAAGAAAATTCATAATTCTTTGAAACTAACACATGGGAAAAGGAAGTTCTGCAAGAAAAGAAAGCTACATGTACAACCTAATGCATCCAGAATACTTCCAAGAAAATGAAAAGCCAATCGTCCTTATCTACAATTCATATATTTACCATCAAGCCACCCTTCACAAACCACCCTAGCCGTTCATTTTTCACTCATGGGCACTATAAAGAACCACTTGGGGAACGAGTCCCACACCATCAATCCTCCTTCATACACTTTTTCCTTCATCATAGCATAACCATCTCTTGCCGAAAACAATCTCACCACACCTCCAACAACACTTCTTGCTTCACCGTGTCAACTTTAGTTGTCACTTACCAAAATGGCAGCTTCATCTAGCCACAAAAGAAGAAAAGACAAGCAGCCAATGGAGGAAAACAGGGGATTCGATGCATGGAGATACAGATCAGTGTTCCATGAGATTCAAGCCGAATGGATGAGACCTAAAACGGTACTAGCTGAGGTCCCCTTTGAACTTGAAAAGGATGAGTTCCCAGGTGTTTGGGAAAAGATCAAAAAGAGGAAGTGGGAGCTCCTAACTAAGCCAATCACTAGAATCAACATCAACTTGGTGAAGGAGTTTTATGCAAATGCAGTAAGGGAGAATCAAACCAAGAACCCCACATACAAAAGCTATGTGAGAGGGGTGGAAGTTGACTTCAGTCCCAAAGCAATCATGAAAACTCTTGGCCTGAAAAACATACATTTCAGCCAAGCAAGTTATGAAGAAAGGATGATAGGAGAACCTGACTATACAACTATTGCTGAAGACCTTTGTGCCATCAGAGCTGAATGGGTGAGAAAAACAAGAGGGGCTCCAAGAGTCTTGAGAAGGGGAGACCTAACACCTGAAGCTAAAGGGTGGTATGCAATAGTTAGGAGATCCATCCTACCCACTGCAAACTCTTCAGAAATAGTCCCTAAAAGAGCCATCTTGCTACATTGCATTATGGTTGGAGGAGAGATCAAAGTTCATAAACTCATTGCTGAACAGATACAAGAGTTTAGTGAGAAAAGTGACCCTGAATCCTGGCTCCACTTCCCTAGCACTATCATTAGACTATGCATCGATGCCCAAGTACCACTTGAGGATGAAAGACCTAATTGGCTATATCCGGGATTGGCCATAACTGCGCACAGAATGACTCTTGGCCCAACTCCTCCAAGACATACAAGAAGAAGAAATGAAGAAGGGCAACAAGTAGTTAACGTGAACTCTAACGTGGATGAGGAAGATAATGCCAACGTTAGTGACACTCACCTTTGTCACTAACGTTGGACTAAGCTCATATTTGCCACGTTAAGAGTCACGTTAACCTAGTTAACGTGAACTCTAACATGGAGGGAGCAAGGAATCACCAACGTTAGTGGCACTCACCTTTGTCACTAACGTTGGATTAAGCTACTATGAGCCACGTTAGTTGCCACGTTAATTACATTAACGTGGAAGCTAACGTGGAGAAGAGGGATGATGAGCCAATGTTAGTGACACTCACCTTTGTCACTAACGTTGGAGATGGCTATCATACCACGTTAGAAGTCACGTTAACCTAGTTAACGTGAAATCTAACGTGGGAAGTAGGGGCGTTTTGAAGCGTTAGTGACAAAGGTAAGTGTCACTAACGCTCTCAAAGATTTGGCAAGCCTACGTTAAAGGCCACGTTAACTATACTAACGTGAACTCTAACGTAGGGAGAAACGGGTACTCTCAACGTTATTGGAAAAGGTAAACCCCAGTAACGTTTGCAAATGGCCAAGAAGCAACGTTAGTGGTCACGTTAGTGCCACTAACGTTGAAGTTAACGTGGACCAATTTTGGGTTAGGAACGTTAGTGAAAAAGGTGATTGTCACTAACGTTCTCGACCCCACAGTTTCACTTAACGTTAACACCACTAACGCCCCAAGCTAAAGTCCATACCTACTGCACACTTTCTCTGCAAGTAAAGCTGAGCCCACTGAAGAAGATAACTGCTTCAACTCAAGATTCAAAGGCCCATATCCAATACTTGAAGAAGCAACTAGAAGATCAGAAGAATAGTATAAATAGGGAGAACTTTGGACTAGAAGGGAGCTTTTTGGCATTATTAGAATTACTCTCTATATTTTTTACTTTCTCTGCAACTTCTAGTTTAACTTTTTAGAATGCATTCTACATCTTTGTTTTCCATTCCCGGAGCTATGAACAACTAAACCCCTTTCATTGGGTTAGGGAGCTCTGTTGTAATTTGATGGATCAATAATAGTTTTCATTATTCTTCTTCTTTCTTTTCTCTTGATTTTACTAGAAAGCTTCCAATCTTCATCCTATTGAGTAGTTATCTTGGAAAAGAAGCTATTCATACTTGGATCTTTTCGGAACCTTGGAAGAGGAATGAAGAGATCATGCTAGAAATGCTTTCTCATGTTGGACCAAATTGGGGTTTGGATGGATATAGTGACATATAATCCTACCAACACTTTGATTTGGAAATACATGTGGTATAATCAGTGACCATACCTCATCTCTTCTCATGAGCAATTAGACCAAGGAATTGGCTATTGATCAAGATTTGAGAGATTGAATTACCAAGGAATTGGAATTCAATCACTTAAGATTGCCAAGGAGATCAATGAATGCATTGATTGAGGAAGAGATGAAAATGAACTTGATCCGGAGGATGCAACATCTCCTAAGCCCAATGAACTCCCCATTTCTGATCTTACCCATTCTCTTTAATTTCTACCAATTACTTTTATGATCATCTTCCCCATTCCCATTTAATATTCTGCAATTTATTTTCCGTCATTTATTTTCAGCTCTTTATTTCCAGCATTTACATTTTCTGCTATTTACTTTCCCGCCATTTAATTTCCTGCGACTCTCAAACCAAATTCTGCTTAGCTCAACTAGAACACTCCTCCAATTAAGGTTGCTTGACCAATCAATCTCTATGGGATTCGACCTCACTCTATTGTGAGTTTTTACTTGACGACAATTCGGTATACTTACCGAGGGAGATTTGTTAAGAGACAAGTTTCCATGCTTCAATGACGCCAATGCCGTTGCCAAGCCTGCGTCTGAGAAATAATAGAGATGCGCAAAATGACAGCATTTTGCTAACTCATTAGAAGACGATTTATCCCTTTAAATGGTTGCTTAACACATATTGAATTAACAGTACACGTAAGTAAAATTCAGCTCTTGATGGAGACATTAATAGAGGCGGTAGAATATCTGGCGGAGTTAATAAGAAGATGCAATGTTATTTTCTAATCGATGAGAGGTAAAATGAGAGTTTGTGAAATAATTAGGGGCCGGGTTGAAATTTTACTCATTAAAAAAATATACAACTAGCTTAGCATATTAAAAGAAGTTATACCATTTTGGCTCTTGTCTTCATGAACGTGGTCGAACCCCTGTGTACTTCGAACAAAAGGAGACAAGGACAAACCTTAGAATGGGAGGGGGAGGGGAGAATCACGCACGACAAGTGCAGCAGCAGTAGCCAAGCTCGGTGGTGGCAACGGTGACGTCACACATAGATAAGGAAGAAGAGGATGACGGTGGCTCCTATAACAACAACATCGACGACAGAGAAGAGGATAGTGGTAGCAACGATGCTTCAAAGAGGAGGTCGCAATATAGCTTCTCATCAGTGACAATGATGACTGGTGGTGAGAGAAGAGGGAATAGAATAGAGAGGGTGGTGCAAAAATGATGTGGGAGGGCTTTGAATTCAAATTTAGGGAAATAATACTAACAAAAAAATATGACGGTAACGAGTGCACCAATTTAAATAGAATTCACATCATTAATTACCGTCAGATTTGTTAGTAATTTTATTCTAGTTGAATGCATGTTTATTATCTTGCATGATATGCATGCCTATGTGTTTTGGTGAATGTCAAACATGTGCTTATGATTCTTGTTATAACTATTGTTTTAAAAAGTAATAAATCTATATCTTTTGCATGGTTTTAACCTAATCTATTCATTGACTATATAGAAATGGAAAAATGAATGCATGCCATATATTCCATGATATAACATCTAGTTTGATGAATAATTTTAATAGATGTAAAGTTGTGACAAATATTCGATATAAAACATTTTTATCATTTTACCGTAGGTAAAAATAAAATGTTACATGAAGATTCATGCACCAAATTCAAACGCAAGCTCATAAAAGAAGCAATCATGCATGTAATGAGGATGACATGACAAGGAGAAGTCCAACAAGCAAGGTTTAGTTGTAGAACTTTAACTTTTATTTATCAAGGGTAAATCAAGTTTATCTCTCAAGTTAAATTTATGTTTTAATTAAAGTAAAATAAGTTTTAACCTATAATTTCGAAAATTCATGATTGAAGGGGAATATGGGTCATGTTATGATAATACTAATTTGTTTATAGTGGATTATATGTAAGAACTTGGCTTTGCAGTAAAACGATTTTTGAGTATTTCGCAACTAAAATTTGCAAAACTCGAGAGTCACGGTTCACTTTATTTTAAGGAAGCGGGTCCAAATTAAACAAAAAAATTAATTAATGAATAAATGAATAATAGTAGTAATAAATGCAAGAATAGTAATAAATACTAGTAATTAATAACTACTAATTACTGAGATCAAATTTAATCGGTAATAAATTATTATGATTATTTTTTGACCTATTTATCCTCACCAAAATATTCTAGAAATATTTTAGAGTTGAGATAATATATGATACTAACATTGCTCATACCTGTATAATTATCCATTTTTATTTAATATGGTAAAAATAAGTGGCTAAATAATTACCACTTTAATAATTATCTTTTAAGAAGCAACCTCAGCCGCAAGTTCTCTTTGTCACATTCACCCCTTCTTATAAAACAATACCCACCACGTGCTAATTCACCATGTGGTGAATTCACCTAGGATAACCATGAGGGAAATCATCCAAACCACATCATTTAGACATAAAATCTTTATGCTCTTCTCCTCACCATGACCAAATTCTCTCTCTCTTGGAAAAGAGAAAAAAGAGAATTAAATTCAACCTTATCGCTCCACTCTCTCCAAACGTGTATACATCCTTACTCATACAATCCTTCCTTCTAAAACTCAAGAGCATTTCATCATTCCTCAAGCAAGAAACAAAATAGGATCTGTTACGGCCCAGCCCAGTTAGGTGTGTAGACAGACCCGACCCGAAGACCTACCGACCTGGTTGGGTGAGTCACTGTACCTGCCCGTCTGGCGACCCGGCCACGCACCCTCCTTGCCAACTGCATAAAAGTTGGGGAGAAGGAAACTTCCTGGAAGGAGGCCTTCTCCTTTGGGGCCCACTTTTCTGACAAGGTATATAAGGGGAGGGTCCTACCCCTCCCCCAAGGTACGTCACACATATCACCTTAGCCACTTTTCGCTTGCACACTTGACTGACTAGAGCGTCGGAGTGTCTTTGCAGATGGTACCCCTCTCTCCACACCAAGACCTCGAGACGTCGGTTGCTCCAGCTCCAACCCTACAACCTGGAACCATGCGATACCCCACCTTATTAACCGAAGGACCTCCCCGAACCTTCCGGTACCCGAGCAACCGAACATTGGTGCCATCTGTGGGGACCACCTAAATGGATGTCGTACAAGGTCCTGGAGAAGCAGGCCGCAGGGCTGAGCCCAGAGGGGAAGCCTCCGTGGCTTCCTCCCGGGAGCGCACGAGGTCCCCTCCACGACGACCCGAGCCGTCTTCACGATCTCAAGAGAGACGCCCCTTTGTGGGGACAGGTAGCAATAGCGCCAGAATAATGTAGGAATTGCGTCACAGGATACAGAACCTGGAGCGCCAGCTGGCAGATCAGGAACATCGTCAACGAACTCCCGAACTAAGCTACTCCCGTTCTCCCGTGACACGGGGAAGAACTCGTCAGAGAAGTCACTCCCGGCGCACGCCTAGCCGTGATCCCGTGATATATACCTGGCTTGAAAGGAGACGCGCCACAGGGCGCGACCGGGAAGACGGCGGAGAAAGGCCGAGGAGAACGCGGCGACCCGTGATAATGGGCGCAACCCCGTTTTATCATTCCATCCTCGAGGTTCGGCTACCAAAGCACTTTGATAAGCCGACGAACATGAGGTACGACGGAACCCAAGACCCCGAGGAGCATCTTACGGCCTTCGAGGCCAGAATGAACTTGGAGGGAGTAGGCGACGAAGTAAGGTGTCACGCCTTTCCGGTCACTCTGGTGGGACCTGCAATACGGTGGTTTAACAGCCTCCGACATGGCTCCGTTGCCAGGTTTTTAGACATAAGCCGCGCTTTCTTGGCACAATTCACTACCCGAATTGCGAAGGTGAAACACCCGATCAACTTACTCGGGGTGACACAAAGGCCCGGCGAGCCGACTAGCAAATACTTGGACCGGTTCAACGATGAATGTTTGGAGATCGACGGGCTAACTGATTCGGTGGCCAGTCTGTGTTTGACGAATGGACTCCTGAATAAGGATTTCAGGAAGCACCTCACCACGAAGCCAGTATGGACGATGCAAGAGATTAAAAGCGTGGCTAGGGAATATATCAACGATAAAGAGTCAGTCAAGTCGTGGCAGCCAACAAACGGTAGTCCGCCTACAATCAGCCTCGACAGCACAGTGGCGAGAAAAGGCCGAAGGAGCACGCGAGAGATGGCGGGCCGAGCAAGACATCCAGGCCGTTTTCCCGAGTCGGAAAATTCACCAACTACACCCACCTCACCGTTAGAGAGGAATTCTATCGAAGCCCTGACCTCTCAAGGACAGAACTGGGGGGAATAAGAGCCTCTGTTATGATTATTATAAGGGCTACGGACACAAGACACAGGACTGTTTCGACCTGAAGGACGCGCTAGAACAAGCGATCCAGGACGAAAAGCTGGCTGAATTCTTCCACCTCATCAGGGGGCCGAGGAGACGAGTTCGCGACCGCGAGGGAGCGGACAAGACTCGTGCAGTGAAGCTATGTCATGAGCCAGAGGACAACGAGCACGGCCTTACCATAGTGAACGTGGTAGCAGCAAGAGACGCGGCTCCAAGGTCGAGGTTGGCACACAAGAAGGACGTCAAAGTCCTGGCGGCCTCCTCGTCTCCTGCGCAAAGCTCCAAGAGGGTTTTGCCTATCTCGTTTGGTACGGAGGACCAATGGTTTGACGAGGTGTCAGAAAACCCTCCCATGGTCATCACAGCCAGAGTGGGGACCGGCCTCATCAAGCAGATCCTCGTATACACCGGAGCTGACTCGAATATCATGTTCCGTAACGTGTTTGATGCCTTGGGTCTCCGGGATGCTGACTTAAGGACTCACCAGCATGTTGTCGTAGGCTTGGGAGACCACTTCATCAATCCCGATGGGACAATCTCCCTACCGATATCCGTAGGACTAGGACAGGGAAGATGATCGGTAATGGCTGAGTTCGTGGTTCTGCAAGACTCCACGACCTACAACGTCATCCTAGGAAGAAAGACTTTTAACGATCTCGGGGCAGTGATCAGTCCAAAGATGTTGGTAATGAAGTTCATCGCTGATGACAGATCCGTTGGATCCATAAAGGGAGACTTGGAAATGGCAGTCACTTACGACAATGCTAGTCTCTCCTTAAGGAAGAAATCCAAAGAAGCATCGGGAGTATTCCTCGCTGACTTGGACGCTAGAGTCGACGACAAACCTAGACTCGAACCGGAAGGGAACTTAGAAAGATTCAGGGTTAGCGACACAGAGGAAAAGTTCACTTTTGTGAACAGGAATCTCCCACATGACCTGAAGGAACCTTTAATGGAAATGATTAGGGCTAACGGCGACCTATTTGCCTGGATGCCATCCGACAAGCCAGGGATAGACCCGCAGCTCATGTCGCATCGTTTGGCCGTCAGAGCGGGGGCCAAGGCGGTCACTCAGAGGAGAAGGAAAATGTCACAAGAAAGGGCAGAGGAGGTGGCCAGGCAGACAGCCAGCCTTCTCAAAGCGGGATTTATCCGGGAACTCGACTACTCGACTTGGCTGTCGAATGTAGTTCTGGTTAGAAAGCACAATGGGAAATGGAGGATGTGCGTAGATTACTCCGATCTTAACAAAGCATGTCCCAAAGACTCCTAGCCCCTCCCCAACATAGATGCGCTCGTCGACGCGGCGGCGGGATATCGGTATCTGAGCTTCACGGATGCTTATTCTGGCTACAATCAGATACCGATGCACCGGCCTGACGAGGAGAAGACGGCGTTCATAACGCCAGGAGGAACATACTGCTACAAGGTAATGCGATTCGGGCTAAAGGATGCAGGGGCCACCTACCAAAGGTTGATGAATAAGATATTCAGCGACCTTATAGGTAAAACAATGGAAGTTTACGTAGATGATATCTTAGTAAATACCACCCGACCTGATAATCTCATAGGTGATTTGGAAAATGTATTTGCCTGCCTCGGACAACACGGCATGGGGCTCAACCCACTTAAATGTGCCTTCACCATGGAAGCGGTGAAATTCTTGGGGTTCATGATAACCCAGAGAGGGGTAGAGGCCAACCCGAAAAAGTGTGAGGCAGTACACCAGATGAAGAGCCCGGTGTGCATCAAAGACGTTCAAAGGTTGACAGGGGGGCTCACCGCGCTATCACGATTCCTCGGGGCGTCGGCTGCTAGGGCACTACCATTCTTTAACCTGATGAAAAAAGGGATAGCATTTGAATGGACCCCGGTGTGCGAAGAAGCATTCGAGCATTTCAAAGAGATTCTTGCAACACCACCTGTTCTTGGGAAGCCTAAGGTCGGAGAACCACTATACCTGTACTTGGCCATAACGGATGAAGCAATGGCGGCGGTTTTAGTGCAAGAAGAAGGGAAGATTCAACAACCAATCAACTTTGTGAGCAAAGTGCTAGAAGGAGCAGAATTGAGATACATCAAATTAGAGAAGTTAGCACTTGCACTCCTGACCTCTTCCTGTAGATTACAACAATACTTCCAGGGTCATCAAGTGGTCGTGAGGACAGACCAGGGAATCTGCCAGGTACTCCAGAAACCCGACTTGGCGGGAAGAATGATGACTTGGGCTATCAAGCTCTCCTAGTATGACTTGCACTATGAACCCAGGCATGCGATTAAGGTGCAGGCCATGGCCGATTTCTTGGTAGAAGTAACGGGAGACCCAACCGAGGCAACTAACATACAGTGGAAGCTCCACGTAGACGGGGCCTCCAACCAAACGTTTGGAGGTGCCAGAATCATCTTGGAAAGCCCAGCCGATGTCATATATAAATAGTCGATCAAGTTCGAGTTCCCGGTGTCAAACAATTAAGCGGAGTACGAGGCCCTTCTAGGCAGCTTAATCCTGGCCAGGGAGGTCGGAGCCACAAGGCTAGAGGTGTGTAGTGACTCGCAGGTCATTACCTCTCAGGTCAATGGGACCTACCAAGCCAGAGATTCACTGTTACATAAGTATCTAGAGAAGGTCAAAGAGTTGAGCAAACAATTTGAGGAGGTCACGATCCAACACGTTCCGAGAGAAAGGAACACACGGGCAGACCTCCTGTCCAAGCTAGCAAGCACAAAACCAGGGGCCGACAACCGGTCTCTCATTCAGGGTTGGGTAAAGGAACCATCTGTGGTCCTGCAACTAACTCAATCAGAACCTTCTTGGATAGACCCGATCATTGATTTTCTAGAGAAGGCAAGGCTCCCCAGCAATGACAAGCTGGCCAAAATGATAAGGCGGGAAGTGGCCAAGTATGCAATCATACAGGGCCAGTTGTTTAAGAAAGGAATAAGCCAACCCTTGTTGAAATGCCTACATCCCAACCAAACGGACTATGTGCTCAGAGAGGTCCATGAGGGGTGCTGCAGTCATCACATCGGGGGCAAAGCTTTAGCAAAAAAGCTCATCAGAGCAGGGTATTACTGGCCATCGATGATGAAGGACTCCAAAGAGTTCATAAGAAAATGCGTCAAGTGCCAGGAGAATGCCAATTTCCACAAGGTGCCGGCAACCGAGCTAAGCCTATTGACGTCCTCCCGACCTTTCTCACATTGGGGAATCGACCTCCTGGGACCCTTCCCGGTCGGTCCAGGGCAAGTCAAGTACCTCATAATTGCTATTGATTACTATACCAAGTGGATAGAGGATGAGCCACTGGCCAGCATATCCTCATCCAATTGTCGCAAGTTTTTGTGGAGACAAGTGGTAACTCGATTCGACATCCCTGAGGTCGTTATCTCTGATAACGGGACGCAGTTCACTGATAAAAAGTTCGTAGAGTTCCTCGCCGGTTTGGGCATAAAGCAAAAGTTCTCATCTGTGGAACACCCCCAGACGAACGGCCAAGTTGAGGCAGTGAATAAGGTCATCTTGGTAGGCCTCAAGAAGCGCCTGGAAAAGAAAAAGGGAGCATGGGCTGACGAACTCGCCTCCGTCCTCTGGTCCTACAGCACAACCCAGTAATTGTCCATAGGAAAAACCCCATTTTGCTTGACATACGGGGTCGATGCTATGATACCTGTAGAGGTCGGCGAGCCGAGCCCACAGTTGCTTCTGGGAGGAATAGAGGAAGCTGTAGAGAAAAACCTAGTAGACGAGGCTAGAGAGATGGCCCATTTGTCAGAAGTAGTGCCAAAGTACTCAGGAGAGAATTCCAACAACATGACCTGGTCCTGCGGCTCAACAACATCGGGATGCCGACTCAGGGGGAAGGTAAGCTGACGGCTAACTGGGAAGGCCCTTACAGGGTCAAAGAGGTGATTGGTAAGGGCGCCTACAAGTTGGAAAGACTCGACGGCAAGGAAGTCCCGAGAACGTGGAACGCAGGTAACTTAAGAATATTTTATTCTTAGCCTAAACATGCCGAGTAGGCGACCTGACCAGCTCAGTAAGACCCGTGTTTCGCTTTATCATCAAATAATTTACTTCTGTTAAATACTTATCATTGCAATAGACTTGTTCAACTGCCGATTAATGTCCACTTATTAAATTTACTTTTTCCCTTTTATACATTCAACGATAACAAATTTTTTTATGATACATGCTAAACGAAGTAACGACACGGTATCCCGGGACTGATCACCCCAGAAACCAACTAAGTTAACACCATAACAAACGGCTGTAGCAATAATGAAGCCACAACTTGGCTTTGTCAAATTACCAATGCAACGGTAAACAAATGCAAGCGACAAGCCAATACCAACAAAACAGTAAGAAAATGCACTATCGAGTAAGCGGGGAAAAACAGTAATCATAAGCCGACCAGGCGACTACTAAAGTAGTTTAAAGTTGCTAGATCCAACATACACAACAACAAAGTTCATCAAACTACACGACAAGGTCCACAAAAACAAAAAATTAGAAAATTCATACAAGAGTACGGAGATCACTTCTTTGGCATATCGACAATCTTGCCGTCCTTGATGGTTTTAAAGACCCCGATCGCCGACGTGTCAAAGTCAGGAAGCACGAGCTTCACTTGGGCTTTAAGGGCCTTTTCAGTCATCAAGATAGCGCTATTCCCCTATTTCACGGTCTCTTTGTACCTCTTCTTAAATTCTTTATCTTCGGTTTGAGCAGTCTTGGCCAATGAGGCGACCTCGTTGCGTTTCTTTTCCAAAGTAGCCACCCGACCCTGAGCAATGTTGAGCTGGCTCTCCAGAGTAATCTCCCGCTCGGCTAGCCGGGAAACAGCTGCATCAGAAGTCTTCAATTTTTCCTCAGCTACTGTGGCCTTCTCCTCGGCAGCCTTGAGCTTCTCCTCTGCTTTGGACAGCTGCTCCAGAAGTGTTTCAACTTACACCTTAAATTAATTGTTGGCCTTAACGGAGGACTCGAGCCTCCTCTGCACTGACTGCATTCCCGACAACTCAAACTCGGCCTTCCTGGCTATGGCGGCGCCACGTAGAAGAAAACGGTACATCCACCTTTCTTGCCCAGGTAGATCCGAACCATGGAAATCTTCCTCCGTGCCGGGAAGCAACTGGGAGTCTATAAAGTTCCCAGCATCAAAGTTCCTCTCCATCATAGTGAGGACTCCTTCAGGGCTGAAGGAAGACTTCCTCCTCTCTGGGTTGTGGATAACCTTCACATCATCCTCCTCGAATTGTGGGTTGGAGGTCGAGCCCTCGCCAGTACCAACCGCCTCACCATGAACGGGAGAGGCATGCGCCTCATCAGCATTTTGGTCTGACATCTCGACATCGTGGGGAGGAGACACCACCTGTTTCTCGTTATTTTCAGGTGGAGCCTCCTGCTTCCCGTCAGCTGTTTCCTCATCGCTGTCACCAGCCAGAAAGGTGTTATATAAATTCTCAAGGCCTGTTACTTCGGCAGACATTCCCACTGCAGCAAAATAGTGAAACAGGTTAGTCGTGAAATTAGCTTAATAAATCAAAGCAACAGTAGCACAAGAAGTGCAAGTTAAAGCTACTCACAAATATAATTTCTAGCGACCTCCCGGTCACCTATAAGGAGATGGGAGTTCACATGGTTTTTCCCAAAAACAGCCAATAACACGTCGGCAATCTTTTTTTCCACAGAGGACATTCCCTTGTATGTTACTTTAATAAAGGTATTGGACCCCGCCCCGAAACTCCAATATGTCGGGATGTGATGCATGGAAACTTGTCTCTTAACAAATCTCCCTCGGCAAGTATACCGAATTGTCGTCAAGTAAAAACTCACAATAGAGTGAGGTCGAATCCCACAGGGATTGATTGGTCAAGCAACTTTAATTGGAGGAATGTTCTAGTTCAGCTAAGCAGAATTTGGTTTGAGAGTTGCAGGAAATTAAATGGCGGGAAAGTAAATAGCAGAAAATGTAAATGCTGGAAATAAAGAGCTGAAAATAGATGACGGAAAATGAATTGCAGAATCTTAAATGGGAATGGGGAAGATGATCATAAAAGTAATTGGCAGAAATTAAAGAGAATGGGTAAGATCAGAAATGGGGAGTTCATTGGGCTTAGGAGATGTTGCATCCTCCGGATCAAGTTCATTTTCATCTCTTCCTCAATCAATGCATTCATTGATCTCCTTGGCAATCTTAAGTGATTGAATTCCAATTCCTTGGTAATTCAATCTCTCAAATCTTGATCAATAGCCAATTCCTTGGTCCAATTGCTCATGAGAAGAGATGAGGTATGGTCACTGATTATACCACATGTATTTCCAAATTAAAGTGTTGGTAGGATTATATGTCACTATATCCATCCAAAACCCAATTTGGTCCAACATGAGAAAGCATTTCTAGCATGATCTCTTCATTCCTCTTCCAAGGTTCCGAAGAGATCCAAGTATGAATAGCTTCTTTTCCAAGATAACTACTCAATTGGATGAAGATTGAAAGATTTCTAGTAAAATCAAGAGAAAAGAAAGAAGAAGAATAATGAAAACTATTATTGATCCATCAAATTACAACAGAGCTCCCTAACCCAATGAAAGGGGTTTAGTTGTTCATAGCTCTGGGAATGGAAAACAAAGATGGAGAATGCATTCTGAAAAGTTAAACTAGAAGTTGCAGAGAAAGTAAAAAATACAGAGAGTAATTCTAATAATGCTAAAAGCTCCCTTCTAGTTCAAAGTTCTCCCTATTTATACTATTCTTCTGATCTTCTAGTTGCTTCTTCAAGTCTTGGATATGGGCCTTTGGATCCTGAGTTGAAGCAGTTATCTTCTTCAGTGGGCTCAGCTTTACTTGCAGAGAAAGTGTGCAGTAGGTATGGACTTTAGCTTGGGGCGTTAGTGGTGTTAACGTTAAGTGAAACTATGGGGTCGAGAACGTTAGCGGCAATCACCTTTTTAACTAACGTTCCTAACCCAAAATTGGTCCACGTTAACTTCAACGTTAGTGGCACTAACGTGACCACTAACGTTGCTTCTTGGCCCTTCGCAAACGTTACTGGAGTTTACCTTTTCCAATAACGTTGAGAGTACCCCTTTCTCCCTACGTTAGAGTTCACGTTAGTATAGTTAACGTGGCCTTTAACGTAGTCTTGCCAAATCTTTGAGAGCGTTAGTGACACTTACCTTTATCACTAATGCTTCAAAATGCCCCTACTTCCCACGTTAGAGTTCACGTTAACTAGGTTAACGTGACTTCTAACGTGGTATTGATAGCCATCTCCAACGTTAGTGACAAAGGTGAGTGTCACTAATGTTGACTCATCATCCCTCTTCTCCACGTTAGCTTCCACGTTAATGTAATTAACGTGGCAACTAACGTGGTTCATAGTGACTTAATCCAACGTTAGTGACAAAGGTGAGTGTCCCGAACGTTGGTGATTCCTTGCTCCCTCCACGTTAGAGTTCACGTTAACTGAGTTAACGTGACTCTTAACATGGCCAGTTGCCACTTTGGAACGTTAGTGGCACTTACTTTTACCACTAACGTTGGAGTTCTACTTTTCTTCCACGTTAGCTTCCACGTTAACATAGTTAACGTGGCAACTATCGTGGGCTATGATGGCTCACGAAGGCGTTAATGGCGATCACTTTTCTCATTAACATTGCAAGCTAGCCTCTATTCCACGTTAGTGGTCACGTTAGCTAGACTAACGTGGCTACTAACGTGGTTCTTCCTTGTTTCCTTTGTCCTGAAATCAAGCAATAAAGTGCATCAAAGCTCTAATCCAAGTTATGAGACATGCATCATTCAATTTTGTCATTTAATTCATGCATAATTCTCATGAAATCATGTAAAATTCACAATGTTTGCTTGAATCAAGATGTAAGTGATTATTTACCCAAAACTTGCTTATTTCCTAAGAAAGTGCATGAAACTACCCTAAAACCATAAAGAAAAGGTCAGTGAAACTGGCCAAAATGCCCTGGCATCAGGATGAGGCGTTGTCCCTCTAACGACAGCCAGAAGGGATGGCGACATTTTAGCCAGAAACTACATTTATCCTATTAAATAACTGCAACCAAGCATGGCCGAAGCAAATCCTAAGTAAGGCTAAAAACTAATACCCTGGAATGGTAACCCCCCTAATGCACCTACCTAACACTAATGTCATCCAACATACAAGTCAAATAAGGAGAACATCATGCATATAGGAGCATAGACAACAAAGATAAAATAAACATGAAACAGAGAGCGAGGGATGAGTGCTTACCAGGACAATTGCAGGAATTCGAAAGGAAGTAAGAAGAAGCAAATTCACAAGGATACAAAAATCGCAGTAAAAAATTCGAGAGGGGAGAAGATGGAAGTAGAAAAGAACCAGGCATTGAAGAGAAAATAGAACGCAAAACTGGGGGAGGGGGGAGTTAGAAAACTAACTCAAGAAGCGCAAAAGGCAAGGACAAAACAGTCTTTACTCGTAGGGTTTGAAACAACCCATTATAAGCATTAAATGCCTAACGCGAGGAACGAGGCGATAAAGGTTATCCCAACGACAAGGAGCAGACTCACTCGAACTTAAAACATGACACTAAACTTAAACAGAAAAACTCAATTATTAGTTAAAAAAAATTTCGAAAAATTTAAAAAGAGAAAATAAGGATTTAAAAAAAATAATTTCAACCAAAAACAATAATAGAAGACTCTAAACCAAAAAGAAAATTTTTCCTAATCTAAGCAACAAAATAAATCGTCAGTTGTCCAAACTCGAACAATCCCTGGCAACGGCACCAGAAACTTGGTGCACAAATTGTGAATCACACTTTTCAAAACTCGTACCACTAACCAGCAAGTGCACTGGGTCGTCCAAGTAATACCTTACGTGAGTAAGGGTCGATCCCACGGAGATTGTTTGTTTGAAGCAATCTATGATTATCTTGTAAATCTTAGTCAGGAAATTAATTATAATTATCAGTTTGAATTTCGAAGAATAAAAGAGTATGGATTAAATACTTGTTCTGCAGTAATGGAGAATATGTTGGAGTTTTGGAGATGCTTTGTCTTCTGAATCTCTGCTTTCTCTCTGTCTTCTTCTTCACGCACGCAAGGTTCCTCCTATGGCAAGCTGTGTATTGGTGGATCACCATTGTCAATGGCTACCGTCCGTCCTCTTAGTGAAAAAGGTCCAGGTGCGCTGTCAGCGCACGGCTAATCATCTGTCGGTTCCCACTCATGCTGGAATAGGATCCATTGATCCTTTTGCGTCTGTCACTACACCCAGCCCTTGTGAGTTTGAAGCTCATTACAGTCATTCAATCCATGAATCCTACTTGGAATACCACAGACAAGGTTTAGACTTTCCGGATTCTCATGACTGCTGCCAATGGATTCTAGCTTATACCACGAAGATTCTGATTAAGGAATCCAAGAGATATTTATTCAATCGAAGGTAGAACGGAGGTGGTTGTCAGGCACGCATTCATAGGTTGAGGATTATGATGAGTGTCACGGATCATCACATCCATCATATTGAAGTGCGAATAAACATCTTAGATAGAAACAAGTGTGTTTGAATAGAAAACAGAAATAGTTTCATTAATTCATCGAATCACAGCAGAGCTCCTCACCCCCAACAATGGAGTTCAGAGACTCATGTCGTCGAAGAGTACAAAGTTCAGATCTAAAATGTCATGAGGTGCAAAATAAATCTCTAAAAATTGTTTAAATACTAAACTAGTAACCTAGGTTTACAGAAAATGAATAAACTAAGATAATAGGTGCAGAAATCCACTTCTGGGGCCCACTTGGTGTGTGCTGGGGCTGAGACTTAAGATTCTCACGTGCCTAGACTGTTTTTGGAGTTTAACGCCAGGTTGTAACCTATTTCTGGTGTTCAACTCCAATTTGTAACCTGTTTCTGGCGTTTGACGCTAGACTGCAACATGGAACTGGCGTTGAACGCTAGTTTACGTCATCTATCCTTGAGCAAAGTATGGACTATTAAATATTGCTGGAAAGCCCTAGATGTCTATTTTCTAACACAATTGAGAGCGAACCATTTGGACTCATGTAGCTCCAGAAAATCCATTTCGAGTGCAGGGAGGTTAGAATCCAAAAGCATCTGCAGTCCTTTTTCAGCCTGAATCAGATTTTTGCTCAGCTCTCTCAATTTCAGCCAGAAAATACCTAAAATTACAGAAAAACACACAAACTCATAGTGAAGTCCAGAAATATGATTTTTATTTAAAAACTAATAAAAATATAATAAAAACTAACTAAATCATACTAAAAACATACTAAAAACAATGCCAAAAAGCGTATAAATTATCCGCTCATCACAACACCAAACTTAAATTGTTGCTTGTCCCCAAGCAACTGAAAATCAAATAGGATAAAAAGAAGAGAATATACAATGAATTCTAAAAACATCTGTGAAGATCAGTATTAATTAGATGAGCGGGGCTATTAGCTTTTTGCTTCTGAACAGTTTTGGCATCTCACTTCATCCTTTGAAGTTCAGAATGATTGGCATCTATAGGAACTTAGAATTCAGATAGTGTTATTGACTTTCCTAGTTCAGTATGTTGATTCTTGAACACAACTACTTTATGAGTCTTTCCCGTGACCCTAAGCACTCTGTTTTCCAGTATTACCACCGGATACATACATGCTACAAACACATAACTTTTTATGATTTTTCAGATTATCAAATAACATTTCTCCTTTTTCATCATTCTTTCAAGAGCCAACAATTTTAACATTCATAAACAACAAATTCAAAAGACATATGCACTGTTCAAGTATTCATTCAGAAAATAGAAAGTATTGCCACCACATCAAAATAATTAAACTATTTAAAATTCGAAATTTGTGTACTTCTTTTTCTTTTTCAGAAAACATTTTTCATTTAAGAAAGGTGATGGATTCATAGGACATTCATATCTTTAAGACATAGATACTTAGATACTAGAGATCATATAGTAAAGACACAATTATAAATAAAACATAAAGCATAATAAACGAAAAACAGGAAAATAAGAACAAGGAGATTAAGGAACGGGTCCACCTTAGTGAGGGTGGCGTCTTCCTCTTCTTGAAGAACCAATGGTGCTTTTGAGCTCCTCTATGTCTCTTCCTTGTCTTTGTTGCTCCTAATAGTTTTGTGGAGGGAAGTGCATCCCTTGAGGCATTAGTGGTTATGGAAAAACAAAAAAAGCAATGCTTTTTCCACACCAAACTTAGAAGGTTTGCTCATCCCCGAGCAAAAGAAGAGAGAAAGTAGTAGAAGAAGAAGAGAATGGAGGAGATAGGGGTTGTATTGTGTAAAAATAAAGAAGAAAGGTAGGGATCCTGTGGGGTCCACAGATCAAGTGAGGTCAAGGACTTAACATCCCTGCTCCAATTAGGCGTGTAAAACGCCCTTGCTGTGCAATCCTGGTGTTTAACGCCAGACCGCTGCCTGTTTCTGGCGTTAAACGCCCAAATGTAGCTTGTTTCTGGCGTTTAATGCCAGGTAGATGCTTGTTTCTGGCATTAAACGCCAGCTTGGTGCCTGTTTCTGGCGTTTAAACGCCAGAGTGCTCCTCCTATAGGGTGTGCTATTTTTAATGCTGTTTTTCATCCTGTTTTTGATTTTTTTTGTAGTTTTTGTGACTCCATATGATCATCAACCTAAAAAATAAAATAACAATAGAAAATAAATAATGAATTAACATTGGGTTGCCTCTCAACAAGCGCTTCTTTAGTGTCAATAGCTTGACAGTGAGCTCTCATGGAGCCTCACAGTTGTTCAGAGCAATGTTGGGACCTCCCAACACCAAACTTAGAGTTTGAATGTGGGGGTTCAACACCAAACTTAGAGTTTGGTTGTGGCCCCCCAACACCAAACTTAGGGTTTGACTGTGGGGGCTTTGGTTAACTCAGCAGTGAGAGAAGCTTTTCATGCTTCCTCTCCATAGTTACAGAAGGAGAACCTTGTGTCTTATAGTTTACAATGTGTGCAAACCACAGAGCTTACTGAATAGCAAACAATTGCTCATCCGGAAAGGTTTCAGAGATCTCAGTAGGAGGGAGGGATGCTCCTGCTACTGGTTCTATCCGGGACAGGTGATCAGCTATCTGGTTCCTCCAGATCAGGCTGAACATCTTTAAAAATGTCCTCTAGCTCTGATTCGAGACTCTCAGTCATATTGACCTCTTACACCAGGGAGTCAATAATATCAACGCCCAGGCAGTCGTCTGATGTGTCTGGATGTTGCATAGCTTTGACAACATTCAACTTAAACTCATCCTCATTGACTCTCAGGGTTATCTCCCCTTTTTGGACGTCAATGAGGGTTCGTCCAGTTGCTAGGAATGGTCTTCCTAGAATGAGAGTTGCACTCTTGTGCT
>NC_029785.2:47811113-47826999 GCF_000816755.2 Arachis ipaensis | reverse complement strand
CTCTGGTTCCTCCAGATCAGGCTGAACATCTTCCTCTAGCTCCTCTAGCTCTGATTCGAGACTCTCAGTCATATTGACCTCTTACACCAGGGAGTCAATAATATCAACGCCCAGGCAGTCGTCTGGATGTTGTTTAATGGAGCCATTGGAGCCATCAGCAAGTTGAAGACAGATCCTGGTTGGTTTGACCTCTTCAGTCAAGCCAAGCTTTCTGATAGTGGATGCAGGGATTAGGTTGATGCATGTCCTAAGATCACATAGAGCTGTCTTGGTACATAATATGCATAATGGCCCAACCTTGACAATCATGTCCTCAATTATGCCTGATGGATATTTAATGGAGCCATCAGCAAGTTGAAGACAGATCCTGGTTGGTTTGACCTCTTCAGTCAAGCCAAGCTTTCTGATAGTGGATGCAGGGATTAGGTTGATGCATGTCCTAAGATCACATAGAGCTGTCTTGGTACAGTTACCCTCTAATATGCATGGTATCATAAAGCTCCCGGGATCTTTAAGCTTTTTTGGGAAGCTTTTCAGAATGACTGCACTGCATTCTTCAGTGAGGAGAACTCTTTCAGTTTCTTTCCAATCCTTCTTATGACTCAAGATATCTTTAATGAACTTGGCATAAGAGGGTATTTGCTCAAGTGCCTCTGCAAACAGAATCTTTATTTCAAGAGTCCTGTGATAGTCTGCAAAGCGGGCAAATTGCTTATCCTACTCCTCTTTGCGGAGTTTTTGAGGATAAGGCATCTTGGCTTTGTATTCCTCAACCTTAGTTGCTGCAGGTTTATTTCCTACAGAGGCAGATTGAGAAGCCTTCTTGAAGGATTTATTATCAGCACTTGCAGGTGTCTGATCCCTCACTGGCATTTGAAAGCCAGGGTTGGAAGCTTGAGTGGCGTTGGACGCCAACTCCTTACTTGTTCTTGGCGTTTGAACGCCAGAACTGAGCTTCCATTGGGCGTTTGACGCCAACTCCTTGCCTGTTTTTGGCGTTTGAACACCAGAGTTATTCCTCTCTGGGCTCTTACTGTCCTCAGAGGGATTTTGGATAGCCGGTTGTTCATTTCTTGGCTTCTTGCTGCCTTGAAGTGAGGTATTTAATGTTTTTCTACTTCTTAATTGAACTGCTTGGCACTCTTCTGTTATTTGTTTTGATAACTGTTGTTCTATTTGCTTCAACTGTACTTCCATATTCAGATTAGCCATTCTTGTGTCTTGTAGTATCTCCTTGAATTTGGCCAACTGTTTTCTTAAAAAGTCTAATTGCTGATTGAATTCAGTAATTTGTTCTGTAGGATTTAGAAAAGATAAGATAAGCTAGGTAAGAGAAGATAAGGAATTTAAATTAAAAAGTGTTGAAATTTAAATTTTAAATTTGAAAATTAATTTTGAAATTTGAAATTTGAAATTTGAAAATTGAAATTTGAAAATTGAATTTTGAATTTTCGAAAAAGTCAACAATATTAAGATAAGGATTTGAAAAAGATTTAAATTTTGAAAAGATTTAAAATTTGAAATTTGAATTTTGGAAGTTGAAATTTGAAATTTGAAATAAGATAAGATAAGATTTTGAAAAAGATATGATTTATTTGAAAAAGATTAGAATTTTGAAATTTTAAAACTAAGATAAGATAAAATAAAAAGTTTTTAAAATAAACTCTGAATTTTTAAAAGAAAAATTCGAAAAATCAATTAAATAAAGGAAAAAGATATTTTTGAATTCAATAAGGAAAGAGAAAAACAATAAAAAGACACAAAACATAAAATTTTTAGATCTAATGCTCCTTATTTTCGAAAATTTTGGAGGGAAACACCAAGGAATACCAAACTTAAAAATTTTAAGATCAAAACACAAGGAAGACTCAAGAACACTTTGAAGACTCACAAGAATAACAAGAACATGAAGATAGAACACCAAACTTAAAATTTTTGAAAAACCAAAATAAAACTTTCGAAAACTAAAGAAAATTCAACAAGAAAGCACCAAACTTAAAGTTTGGCACAAGATTTATTCAAAGAAAAATTATTTTTGAAAAAGTTTTTATAAAGAGGATAGCCAATTACCAAGAACATAAGCACCACGCTCTAGCCAATTGAGCTAGGTATAAATAAATCTTTTTTTTTAGATGCTAATAATTCGAAAATGCACAAGAAAAACAAGAAAAATCACAAAACAAGAAAAACTAAAGATCAAACAAGGAAAATAAACAAGAACAACTTAAAGATTAAGAAAGAACAAAGAACATGCAATTCGAAAATTTAAAGGGAAATAAAAACATGTAGTTGACACCAAACTTAAAACATGACACTAAACTCAAACAGAAAAACTCAATTATTAGTTAAAAAAAATTTCGAAAAATTTAAAAAGAGAAAATCAGGATTTAAAAAAAATAATTTCAACCAAAAACAATAATAGAAGACTCTAAACCAAAATGAAAAATTTTTCCTCATCTAAGCAACAAAATAAACCGGCAACGGCGCCAAAAACTTGGTGCACAAATTGTGAATCACACTTTTCACAACTCGTACCACTAACCAGCAAGTGCACTGGGTCGTCCAAGTAATACCTTACGTGAGTAAGGGTCGATCCCACGAAGATTGTTGGTTTGAAGCAATCTATGATTATCTTGTAAATCTTAGTCAGGAAATCAATTATAATTATCAGTATCAATTTCGAAGAATAAAAGAGTATGGATTAAATACTTGTTCTGCAGTAATGGAGAATATGTTGGAGTTTTGGAGATGCTTTGTCTTCTGAATCTCTGCTTTCTCTCTGTCTTCTTCTTCACGCACGCAAGGTTCCTCCTATGGCAAGCTGTGTGTTGGTGGATCACTGTTGTCAATGGCTACCATCCGTCCTCTCAGTGAAAAAGGTCCAGGTGCGCTGTCACAGCACGGCTAATCATCTGTCGGTTCCCACTCATGCTGGAATAGGATCCATTGATCCTTTTGCGTCTGTCACTACTCCCAGCCCTTGTGAGTTTGAAGCTCGTTACAGTCATTCAATCCCTGAATCCTACTCGGAATACCACAGACAAGGTTTAGACTTCCGGATTCTCATGACTGCTGCCAATGGATTCTAGCTTATACCACGAAGATTCTGATTAAGGAATCCAAGAGATATTTATTCAAATTAATAAATAATTTAAATTTAATAAAATAAGTCATAATTAAATTAAATTTTAATAATTATAAAATTTTATTTAAATATGTTTATTAAAAAATAATTTTTTAAAAAAAAATTATTAGGCCTTTTAACAGGCTTCAGGTCAGGCCAGGCTGAATAACAGGTCAAGCTTAGTACTTTAAAAAAAAGTCTATAGCAGACTGCAGGCCAGGCTCAGGCCAATTGACTACATGATAGGCCAGGCTTGTTAAGAACAAAGCCTGACCTGACCTGGCCTATTTCCACCCCTAATGGTATCATATTAATTAAAATTCATAAGTTTTCAAAGTGATTTTTTCTCAACATTTGAGGGACATCCTTGAGCTTACTCATGTAGTTTGAATTGTAATCATACACTCAACATAGAGAGTTCACATATTTAGATTCTTATAATCTCAGGCTTAGAGTGTGATTTTCTTAGTTGTGAGACTTGTTATACATTATAATTGGTGAGAATACTAGGATTACGTTAAGCACTCAAGGCAAATTACTTGGAGTTGGTATTGCCTCAAGTTCTTAGAGAACGAGTCTCTAAGTAAGTGGAGTGTTTAATAAAAGTGGTGATCATATACCGTGAGGTGTACAACAAGTGCTCTAACTTGTAGTGGCTTATCAAGCGCCCTATAAGGTTAGTGATATGGTGAATATTTCCACACCTTAGTGGGGAGGAATGGATGTAGGTGAAGAGGTTATACCAAACTAAAATATATTATTCTTGCACATCTTCTTACCCCTTAAACTCTACATTTTTGCTATTTATGTTTCTAAAATGGTGTGGAAAGTTGGCTCCTTATAAGCTCTTGAAAACTTGTTCAAGCCCTTGAAAGAGTTCTAGTATGAAACTAGTTGCATTTAGGCTCTCATTTATTTTATATAAGTAGTAAAAAAAATATTAAGTACATGGTTTAAATACTTGAAGTTTGCTTATAAGGCCATGGAAAATAGAAGTACGTCGCCTTTACATTTTCGCAATTTAAATTTCTATATTCTACAAAGTTTTCTAATTTGTCACTAATACTCCATTTACCTCCTTCTTGTGTATATTTATCGATTAACAAGATTTTCTGGCGATAAAATTGCCAGTAAAAACCGACACAACATCCGACGGTAATTAGAGTATTTCTTGTAGTGACGGTTCAACGAAGTGGATCTGGCGAGCCTTTTTTGTTTTGCGGATTCAAAATCTCAATCCAACCCCTTTTTGTGAATTTGGTGGACTGACTTGCGGATTCGATTTGTTTTAGCCTCGAGATTGACTGATTTTTTGTTTGCACATAATATATATATAATCCCATGCCAACCTCAATAGTAATTAGAAACAGTAATTTATTATTTATCTATTTATTACCTATTATTTAAGATATTTTTAACTAATAATAAAATCAAATCAAATCATGTATTGAACCAAAATCAAATCTTGTAAAATAAGACTAAATTAAGATAAGATTATTTATTTAAATTAAATGCGTTAAATATAAATTAATTTTGGTATATAACTATTGTCTTCGTTGTTTTTTATATATATAAAGATGGCCAAATAAATTTATAAAATTTATTATTTTTAATGCTCTTGTTAAAATTGACTTTTTTTTTCTACAAATAATTTTATTTTGCTTTAACTTTATTTTTTATTGATAAATCTACTCACGTTAATTTATCATATATTAGTTAGGTTATTTTCTTTTATGTGTTTTGATTTATATATAATGGTTATTGATATTGTTGTTCTCATTTTCTTAAAATATTCTTTAATATGAATTTTCTTTCTTACGCATAATTATTAGCAATGATCTTTTTATTTTCTTCTCCAACTATAAAATATTCTTCTCCAACTTTATTTTCTTCCTTACAGTGACTCTGATAAAAATTTGTTTGTCTGGTAGATTTATTTTTTCTCTTTCTTTTGCCAAACACGATATATATTAGCGGTGCGGTTTGAATCGGTTATGAATCAAAAATTCATCTGATTCGAATATTAATTTTACTTACCGTGCGATTTGGATTGAATGCTTTTAAAAAGAAAAAATCAATCCGATCCGATCCAATTTCAAGCGGTTTGGATTTGATTGGATTTGCGGTTTTATAAATTAAAAAAATTAAATACATATAACAAGTCTCAATATCAAATTTAAATAATAATAATAATAATAATACTATAAATTCAGGGGCATAGCTTAATTAAGATAATGGGAGATATGACCTTCCAAATTTTTTATAAAAAAATTAGCAATACTTTTTTAAAAAATAAAAAAAGATTCAGTTGGTTTAAATACTTTATGATGACTTAAAACATCCAAATTTAATTCTCATTCCTTATTTTTATTACACAATAGTTTTTAGTTTTAAATATTAAAAATATGTTGGATTTAGACCGAACTCGATGGGCCTTTGTTGGCTTTCACAACACATTAAAATTAAAAGATAAAATCAAACCAAATAAAAAAAATTATCTATTCGCAGCTCTCTATTTAACAAGCAACACTCCCTCTACTTTTGAGTTCAAATATAAAAAATTAGATATTATTTATTTATTTAGTTTAATATTATTTTACATTTTATTATTTATTTAATTTAATTTTTAATATAATAAAAATATTAGAATATTCAAGAAGTATTGATATTATTGTATTTGTATAAATTGATAAAAAATTCAATAAATATTAATATTTATCATATTTATCATTCAAACTTCTTTTTTTACATATTTTACAGGATACATATTCAAATTTTTATATAAAATTATGATGAAAAATCAAATTGATGCATTTGTTAAGAGGAAGCCTAATATTTAAGAAGGAGAACATATAACTTCTACAATATCAACACTTGTAAATAGTTCTTCTACATTAATAAATCACGAAAAAAGTGAGATACAACCTTCAAAGGTTCAAAGAGTTGCATCTGATGAGTTTAACCTTAATTCTTTGAAACGAGACCCTAGAAAACGGTTTCAAATTTGGCAATATCACCCAAACTAGAGAGATAAAATTAGACAAGCTTATCTTAAATGGGGTCTATATCAAAAGCATCTTGACAATTATCCTCTATCTGGTACGATGCATCCAAGACGATTTCAATATGCTTGGTTTGGTATTTTTCCTTCATGGTTAGAGTATTTACCTTCTGAAGATGCTGCATATTTTTTTTATTTGGTTAGTAGAAAATTCAATGAACGTAATGGGTCAGATGTTTTTATTAGTAAAGGGTTTAGAAATTGGAAAAAGGTTAATGATGGAAATTATTGTGCTTTTCTTAAACATATTAGAGATCCTTGCTCACCACACAATAATGCAGTTGGAGCGTGTCTAGATTTACTGAATCAGGCATGTCACATCCAAAATGTAATTGAGGATCATACTTCTAAGTAAATTCAAAAGAATCGATTGCATCTAAAATTCTTCATTAATGCAATTCGTTGGCTTACATTTCAAGCTTGTGCTTTCAGAGGCCATGATGAGACTCCAAAATAAAAAAATCGAGGTAATTTTCTTGAAATGATAAAACTCATAGCATCTTACATTGATGAAGTTGCAAAAACTGTGTTAGAAAATATTTTATATAATGCTAAATATATTTCACATCAAATCTAAAAAAAATCTTGCATATTCTCTCAAACAAGGTGAGAAAGCATATTTGTGAGGAAATTAGAGATTTCAAGTTTTGCATTGTAGTAGATGAAGCTCGTGATGAATCCAAAAGAGAATAAATGACACTTGTTTTGAGATTTGTTGATATACATGATTTTATTCAAGAGCGTTTTCTTGATCTTGTACATGTCAAAGATACTACATCATGAACACTGAAACAAGAATTGTGCAACATTCTTTCTCGACATGGTCTTGATGTCTCTAATATTTGTGGTCAAGGATATGGTGGCTGGTGCGGAATTTATAACCCACAAACTAACCGGCAAGTGCACCGGGTCGAACCAAGTAATACCTCAGGTGAGTTAAGGTCGATCCCACGAGGATTGATGGACTAAGTAACGATGGCTGATTAATTTACTTAGTTAGGCAAGCAGAAAATAGTGTTGAGAGTTCAAAAAGTATTAAATTAAAGACAGGCGAATAAATAAGTTGGGAATAAAATATGGAGAAGGCAGTTAAGGATTCAGAGTTATCTATTTTCCAGATTGACTTTTCTTACTAACTATTTTAATCATGCAAGATTTAATTCATGGCAAAGTATATGTGACTAGACCCTAATTTCTTAGACCTTTTTAGTCTCCTCTAAAATTCATCAACCGCCAATTTCTTGGTCAATTAATTCCAATTAAGGGGTGAAGTTTAATTCTAGTTTATGTGCCACAGAAACTCTAATTACCCAAATATAAAAGGATTATATGTCACGTATCCCGTTAAATCCAGACAATTAGAATTTAGGAGAATATGTTTTCAAGCTGTTGTTCAAGTAAATAACTTTTCCAAGTTATTGATGAGCGGATAATTTATACGCTTTTTGACATTGTTTTTAGTATATTTTTAGTAGGATCTAGTTACTTTTAGGGATGTTTTATTGGTTTTTATGTTAAATTCACATTTTTGGACTTTACTATGAGTTTGTATGTTTTTCTGTGATTTCAGGTATTTTTCAGAAAAGGATCCAAAACCAGAGTTGAACGCCCAAACTGGCACAAAAACTGGCGTTCAACTCCACAAATGGCCTCTGCACGTGCAACACTCAGGCTCAACCCAAACACACACCAAGTGGGCCCCGGAAGTGGATTTATGCATCAATTACTTACTCATGTAAACCCTAGTAGCTAGTTTATAATAAATAGGATTTTTTACTATTGTATTAGGCATCTTTTGATCATCTTAGGATCTTAGGATCATCTTTGAACGCATTGTTCTTAGATCAAGGGGGCTGGCCATCTCGGCCATGCCTGGACCTTCACTTATGTATTTTCAACGGTAGAGTTTCTACACTCCATAGATTAAGGTGTGGAGCTCTGCTGTTCCTCAAAGATTAATGCAAAGTACTACTGAGAACCGACAGATGAATAGCCGTGCCGTGACAGGGTGCGTGAGCATATTATTCACTGAGAGGATAAGATGAAGCCATTGACAAGGGTGATGCCTCCAGACGATTAGCCGTGCCGTGACAGGGCATTGGATCATTTTCCCGTGAGATGACCGAAAGTAGCCATTGACAGTGGTGATGTATCACATAAAGCCAGCCATGGAAAGGAGTAAGACTGATTGGATGAAGATAGCAGGAAAGCAGAGGTTCAGAGGAACGAAAAGCATCTCTATTCGCTTATCTGAAATTCCTACCAATGATTTACATAAGTACATCTATCCCTATTTTATTATATTAAATTCGAAAACACCATTATCCATTTATATCTGCCTAACTGAGATTTGCAAGGTGACCATAGCTTGCTTCATACCAACAATCTCCGTGGGATTCGACCCTTACTCACGTAAGGTATTACTTGGACGACCCAGTGCACTTGCTGGTTAGTTGTATCGAAGTTGTGACAATTATGAATTAAGATCAGAGCACCAAGCTTTGGAGCCATTACCAGGATTTGTTCGAGCCTGGAGATCACAATTTCATGCACCAAGTTTTTGGCGCCGTTGCCGGGGACTTAATTGTTCCTGGTTGGTCGACACCGACCTCTTCCCAAAGAGCTCGGCCAAATTGCTATAAGGGCCCAAGAAAGCCCAAAGCAGAAGATCACAGCCCACTTAAAGGCGGTTGGCCAAAGATAAGGGGATCCACCCACAAAAAATAAGATAAGATAACTAACTTTTCTCAAGGGAGGTCACTCCACACTACTATAAATACACTGGAGCACCCAGGTATAACTCATACTCTGATTCTACACAAAAAACCTGCTTAAAGCCCGTGCTGACTTAAGCATCGGAGTCAGGTACCACCACCCTCCGGTGATCAAGGATCCACAACATCTCAAGACTCAGCTAGTCGGACACGACAGCTCTGACCACAACAATAGATCTCCTCTGAGATCGATCTTTAGTTTCAGGTAACCCTCAGAACATTGGCGCCGTTGCTGGGAAACCTGGAAGTCATCCCACCATCATGGCGGACAACTTTGACAATGATCACAACTCTGGCTTGGAAGACAGAACACCTCACAAGAACACGGATACCATACCAAAGGATATGCCTCAAAATAAGGGAGATAAACAACCCCCAAACGCCGAAATCTTGGAAGCTATCCATAAGCAGCAGCATCGACTTAAACAACTTGAACAAGAAGCCGACCGGTAGCAACAGGCTGAACGAGACCTTCAAAGAGAAACCAAACAGCGTCGAGAGCTGGAAGACAAGCTCCTAAAGCTCGAAGCGGATCTCAAAACCAAGACCACTCGAACCAGCCATGAAGATAGCCCCCACAAATACCAAGATCCGTTCACAAAAGGAGATCATGAAAGTTAAAGTTCTAAAGGACTTCAAAGCCCCTGACATAACCCTGTACGATAGTACGTCTGATCCGAGCCATCATCTCAGTAATTTCAAAAGTCAGATGTATCTTACGGATGCCTCAGACGCAATCAGTTGCAAAGCTTTCTCGACCACCTTGACTAAGACGGCAATAAAGTGGTTCGACAGTTTGCCGCCAAGGTCAATAACAAGCTTTGATGACCTCGCCAAGAAATTTCTAGCTAGATTCTCTATCCAGAAAGACAAAGCCAAACATGCCCCAAGCTTGTTAGGGATTAAGCAAGGAGATCAGGAGAGCCTCCACAGCTACATGGAAAGATTCAATAGGGCATGTCTGGACATACAAAGTCTGCGAACAGAAGCAGCCATTATGGGTCTCATCAATGGCCTGCGAGAAGGACCCTTTAGCCATTCCATATCCAAAAAGCACCCAACATCTCTGAACAAGGTACAAGAAAGGGCGAAAAAGTATATTATTATGGAGGAGAACTCTCGACTAGGAGAAACCCCAAAATCCGAATTCTCCTATCCACCTCGGAACAAGGACAAAGAGTACAAGAAAAAAGAAGACCAGCCTATTGAAAAACCTAGAAAATACCACAATTACACTCCCCTCAGAGTGTCCCTTGTGGATGTCTACAGAGAGATATGCAACACTGAGAAGATTCTGCCCCCTCGTTCGATTAACCATGAAATAGGAGGAAGTTGGACAGATTATTGCGAATACCACTGAGTCTACGGGCACCCTACCAATGAGTGTTACAACCTGAAGAACGTTATAGAGTAGCTAGCCCTGGAAGGAAGACTAGACAGGTTCCTAGCCAACAAAACAGATGAACCGGAGAAGCGAAGAAGGGACGAAGAGGTCGGACGAGCTGAACGTCCCTCTCAAACCTCTGAGAGGCATGTTCACATGATAAATGGTGGATTCGTGATGAGCGAATAATTTATACGCTTTTTGGCATTGTTTTTAGTATATTTTAGTTAGTTTTTATTATGTTTTTATTAGTTTTTATTCAAAAATCATATTTCTGGACTTTACTATGAGTTTGTGTGTTTTTCTGTGATTTCAGGTATTTTCTAGCTGAAATTGAGGGACTTGAGCAAAAATCTGATTCAGAGGCTAAAAAAGGACTGCAGATGCTGTTGGATTCTGACCTCCCTGCACTCGAAGTAGATTTTCTGGAGCTACAGAAGCCCAATTGGCGCGCTCTCAATTGCGTTGAACGCCCTGGCTGGGCGTTAAACGCCCACAATGGCCAACTTATGGGCATTAAACGCCAGAATGGATACCATTCTTGGCGTTTAACGCCAGAAAGACAAGGGGAGAGGATTTTGTTTTCCACTTCAAAATTTTTTCAAATTTTCATGTTTTGACTCATAATTTTCTGCATCAACATGTTTCAAACTTTTGTCATTCACCCTCAATTTTCAAAAATTCAACAATTTTCTAAATCTCTTTTCAAATTACTTTCGAATCCTTCACAAATCTTCTTCAAAAACTCAAGTATCTTTTCAATTTTTTTCCAAATTTTTTCCAAACTCATCATATCATCTCTTAATTCTTAGATGCATAAACAAATTTTCAGATTTAACCTCTTTATATCTTTTTCATTTAAAAATCTCATCTTTTTCGTATCATGATTCTATTTTCTTCCACCAATCATTTCTTTATGTCATATCTTTTTCAAAATTTTCGAAATCCCTCCCCTCCACTTATAAATACACATTCGTCCATCCCCTCCTCTCCACCATTCAAATTTGCCTCTCCTCCTCTCTCTCCCCTTTCCTTTCTTTTGCATAAGGGCAAGCAAACCTCTAAGTTTGGTCTATTTTTCTGTGATCACTGAGCTAAGACTCATCAAGATCATGGCTCATAAGGGAAAACAAACCAATTTAAGAGGCAAGAAAGAGAATACTCCAAAGAGTCTTTGGAATCAAGAGAGGTTCTTCACCAAAGAACATGCATACCATTACCATAAAATAATGGGTCTAAGATCAGTGATCCCGGAATTTAAATTCGATCTGAAAGAAGACGAATATCCAGAGATCCAAGAGCAAATTCGAAACAGAGGATGGGACATTCTAGCTAATCCTGAAACAAGGGTTGGAAGAAACATGGTTCAGGAATTCTATTCATATCTGTGGCTGACAGATAAGCAGAGAATAACTGGAACCGCCTTTTATACCTACCGAACCATGGTCAGAGGGAGGATTATTTACTTCCATCTAGACAAAATAAGAGAGGTCTTCAAATTGCCTCAACTACAAGATGATCCAGAATCCTTTAATAGGAGAATGGTGAGAGAAGATAAGGGGTTGGACCAAGTTCTAGAGGACATATGCCTCCCTGGAACTAAGTGGATAACCAATTTAAAAGGTGTCCCAAACCAACTTAAGAGAGGAGATCTCAAACCAGTCGCAAGAGGCTGGTTGGACTTCATTGGGCGTTCCATACTACCCACTAGCAACCGCTCTGAGGTCACTGTTAAAAGAGCAGTGATGATTTATTGTATTATGCTGGGAAAAGAAGTGGAGATTCATCATCTGATTTCTTGTAGGATTTACACAATTGCAAACAAGAACTCTACTGAAGCCAAACTGGCATACCCAAGCTTAATTTCTCTGCTATGTAAAGATGTTGGGGTGAGGATGGGAGTAGATGAATTCATCCCAATCGAACACCCAATCACCAAGAAATCAATGAAAGGACAACAAGTGCAAGACAACTCCATCAAAAGGAGGGCGCAGGAGTTCCTCCCAGAAATCCCTGAAATTGACTACTGGACCCGCCTAGAAGCATCTGTCACCAAACTGCAAGAAGATGTGGATCAACTTAAGGAAGAACAACAGAATCAAAACTGCATGCTCTGCAAGCTGCTTAAGGAACAGGAGAAGCAGGGGCGTGAGCTACAGGAGCTGAAGCGCCAGAAGCTCTCCCTTGAAGGACCAAACACCCCACAAATTGAAGGAGCATCCACTGCTCAAAATCAAGGTTGTTGAGTTTGATGAGCGGATAATTTATACGCTTTTTGACAGTGTTTTTAGTATGTTTTTAGTAGGATCTAGTTACTTTTAGGGATGTTTTCCTTAGTTTTTATGTTAAATTCACATTTCTGGACTTTACTATGAGTTTGTGTGTTTTTCTGTAATTTCAGGTATTTTCTGGCTGAAATTGAGGGACTTGAGCAGAAATCAGATTCAGAGGTTGAAAAAGGACTGCTGATGCTGTTGGATTCTGACCTCCCTACACTCAAAGTGGATTTTCTGGAGCTACAGAACTCGAAATGGCGCGCTTCCAATTGAGTTGGAAAGTAGACATCCAGGGCTTTCCAGCAATGTATAATAGTCCATACTTTGGCCAAGAATTGACGACGTAAACTGGCGTTCAACGCCAGCCTTCTGCCCAAATCTGGCGTCCAGCGCTAGAAAAGGATCCAAAACCAGAGTTGAACGCCCAAACTGGCACAAATACTGGCGTTCAACTCCACAAATGGCCTCTGCACAGTATTACTTGGACGACCCAGTGCACTTGCTGGTTAGTTGTATCGAAGTTGTGACAATTATGTATTGAGATCAGAGCACCAAGCTTTGGAGCTACTACCAGGATTTGTTCAAGCCTGGAGATCACAATTTCGTGCACCAAGTTTTTGGCGCCGTTGCCGGGGATTGTTCGAGTTTGGACAACTGACGGTTCATCTTGTTGCTCAGATTAGGTAATTTTCTTTTCGTTTTGTTTTTCAAAAAAAAAAATCTTTCAAAAATATTTTCAAAAATCTCTCTTATGTTTTCGAAAAAAAAAATAAATAAAAATGTTTTCAAAAATCTTATTCAAGATTTTTAAGAATGAATTCTAGTGTTTCATGAAGCATGTAAAGTCTGGCTGGCTGTAAAGCCATGTCTAAATTTATTTGGACTGAGGCTTGCAATTTGCTATAAAGAGCAATATACTCTCGTGTTAAAGACTAAAGCTTGGCTGGCCATTGGCCATGTCTAGTGTTTTGGACTGGAGCTTTCATTGAAAGCTTGGCTGGCTAGTGAGCCATGTCTAATTCCTGGACTGAAGCTTTAGACTAGCATGGCAAGATTCCTGGAATTCATATTAAAAATTTTGGAATACTTATTTTTCTTTTTCATATAATTTTCGAAAAATATTAAATAAAAATTCAAAAAAAAAATTAGAAAATCATAAAAATCAAAAATATTGTGTTTCTTGTTTGAGTCTTGAGTCACATTATAAGTTTGGTGTCAACTGCATGTGCATCTTGCATTTTTCGAAAATTTCATGCATTCATAGTGTTCTTCATGATCTTCAAGTTGTTCTTGGTAAGTCTTCTTGTTTGATCTTGATGATTTTTTTTGTTTTGTGTCTTTTCATGTTTATCATATGCATTCTTGAATTCTTAATGCATAAGCATTAAAGAATTCTAAGTTTGGTGTCTTGCATGTTTTCTTTGCATTAAAAAATTTTTCAAAAATGTGTTCTTGATGTTTATCATGATCTTCATAGTGTTCTTGGTGTTCATCTTGACATTCATAGCATTCTTGCATGCATCACATGTTTTTTTTTTGAAACAAAGGAAGCTCAACACATTAAAGTGGAGCAAATAAAAGAAAGAAGAAGACACATAACCAGCTACCAACAAATTAACCAACCCCTACTATCCCCAGTACTCTCATTCTCCCCCAGGATCACCACCACTCCATGCCGTGTAGCTCATCAACGTCCTTGTGTGTATGACCTCCAAGCTTGCTCTTGCATTCTTGAAGATTCGTGCATTCCGTTCCAACCAGATGTTCCAAATCACTGCAAAGAACACTGACATCCACATCTTCTTCCCCTGTTGTCTATTATGCATTCCATGCCAACTTTCAAACATTTCTTTAACAGTTCCGGGAATCACCCACTCCCTTCCTAGTAACCTCAGCCACTTGCACCACACCTGCCATGTTACCTCACATCTAAGGAATAAATGCTCAACAGATTCTAATTCCTTGGTACACAGTACACACATACTATCCCCCAGAATGTTGACTCCTAGTTTAGTCAGCCGCTCCTTGGTGTTAACTCTACCCACTAGCACAAACCACCCAAAGAGCTCAATTCTCGGAGGGACGAAACCTTTCCAAATGGAACTTGTGAAGTTATAACTCGTTATCTCAGCTGATAATGTCTCCGCTTGTATAGCCTGGATCACAGAACTAGTAGAGAAAATACCTTTATTTTCAAACTTCCACACCACATTGTCCTCCCTACCTGATGACAACCTCACTGGCCTTAACCTCTCATGCAGTTGATTGACAAGCTCCAGCTCCCATTGGAACAGTGCCCTCCTCCATTGAAAATTCCAAATCCAATCAAGCCCATCCCAAAAACCACACTCCCCGATGACAAGTCCTTGCTGACTGGAAATAGAGTAGAGTCTCGGATGACTTCCTTTCAGAGTACCACCTTGAACCCAGTTATCTTCCCAAAATCGAGTCTGCATACCATTGCCTACTTCCATTGCCAGTCCACTTACACACTCCTTCACCCAGCTCCACCAAGACTGCATCACATGTTTTGATCTAAAAATTTCATGCATTGCATAAGTTTTATGTTTTTCATAAAAATTTCAAAAAATCAAAAAAATATCTTTCCCTTTTTCTCTCATCAAATTCGAAAATTTGAGTTAACTTTTTCAAAAATTTTTAAAAATCAAGTTGTTTCTTATGAGTCAAATCAAATTTTCAATTTGAAAATCTTATCTTTTTCAAAATCTTTTTCAAAAATCAAATCTTTTTCAAAATCCTTGGTTATTTTCGAAAATTCCAAAAATAATTTTCAAAAATTTTTTTATTTTTATACTAAATTTTCGAAAATAACATATTCAATTAATGTTTTGATTCAAAAATTTGAAGTTTGTTACTTATTTGTTAAGAAAGATTCAAACTTTAAGTTCTAGAATCATATCTTGTGATTTCTTATGAATCAAGTCATTAATTGAGATTTTAAAAACCAAATCTTTTTCAAAACTAATTTCTATCGTATCTTTTCAAAAATATCTTCTTATCTTATCTTTTTCAAAAATATCTTTTAAAAATATCTTTCCTAACCTCCTAACTACTTATCTTTTCAAAATTGGTTTTCAAAATTTGTTTCAACTAACTAACTAACTTTTTGTTTGTTTCTTAACTTTTTCAAAACCACCTAACTAATTCTCCCTTTCTAATTTTCAAAAATACCTCCCCCTTTTTCAAAAATTTCTTTTTAATTAACTAATTATTTTTATTTTCTATTTTTGATTTCAAAAATTTTCG
>NC_029785.2:47809035-47811037 GCF_000816755.2 Arachis ipaensis | reverse complement strand
TGCTGTTGGATTCTGACCTCCCTGCACTCAAAGTGGAATTTCTGGAGCTACAGAACTCGAAATGGCGCGCTTCCAATTGCGATGGAAAGTAGACATCCAGGGCTTTCCAGCAATTGACGACGTAAACTGACGTTCAACGCCAGCCTTCTGCCCAAATCTGGCGTCCAGCGCCAGAAAAGGATCCAAAACCAGAGTTGAACGCCCAAACTGGCACAAATACATACCAACAATCTCTGTGGGATTCGACCCTTACTCACGTAAGGTATTACTTGGACGACCCAGTGCACTTGCTGGTTAGTTGTATCGAAGTTGTGACAATTATGTATTGAGATCAGAGCACCAAGCTTTGGAGCCACTACCAGGATTTGTTCGAGCCTGGAGATCATAATTTCGTGCACCAGAGTTCTAACTCTGTGATAACCTTTATTATTAGGAATATATTTTAAGAGTCATTTATTTTTCTGTTTTTAATTTTCTGTCTTCTATTATTATTTATTTGCTCTTATATTTATTTTTGAGTCTTATTTTCATTCCATGATTAATAAAATTTAAAGTTTATGTCTTAAAGTTATGAATGTCCTATGAATCCATCACCTTTCTTAAAATAAAAAATGTTTTCTGAAAAAGAAAAAGAAGTACGTGAATTTTGAATTTTAAAACAGTTTAATTATTTTGATGTGGTGGCAATGCTTTTTGTTTTTCTGAATGAATGCTTGAACAATGCATATTTTTGAATTTTTTGTTTATGAATGTTAAAATTATTGGCTCTTGAAAGAATAATGGAAAAGGAGAAATGTTATTGATAATCTGAAAAATCATAAAAATGATTCTTGAAGCAAGAAAAAGCAGTGAATACAAAGCTTGCGAAAAAAAAAAGAGAAAGAAAAAGAAAAAGCAAGCAGAAAAAGCCAATAGCCCTTTAAACCAAAAGACAAGGGTAAAATAAAAAGGATCCAAGGCTTTGAGCATCAGTGGATAGGAGGGCCTACATGAATAAAATCCTGGCCTAAGCGGCTAAACCAAGCTGTCCCTAACCATGTGCTTGTGGCGTAAAGGTGTCAAGTAAGAAGCTTGAGACTGAGCGGTTAAAGTCATGGTCCAAAGCAAAAAGTGTAACACCCTACCATACAGAGTCTTATGCTTAAGTCATAATTCAGAGATGGCAAGGTATTACGACCTCTAAAACAAAAATTTAGTACGTATAGTAGTATGAATGATTGATTATAACTAGGAGCCTTATAGAAAAAAGGGGTAAACAAAAACCATAACTCGAAACGCAACACTCCGATCGATAACGTAACGAGCAAAGGATAAGCTAGTGCAAGATCATATATATAAAGAGTGTCAAAAACAGGAATATCAAGACTCAAAACCCGGTTGCGAAGATAACCGGTCCAAGCATAGTAATATATACATATAATAAAATAAGAAAAACCCCAAAGAAAACCCAAAGGGACACAAATACAGAAATCCAATCTCCAAAATCCCCTCTAGAAATTAGGAAGTTAGAAGAGATATTTTGAAAAGATATTTTTGAATTTAGTGATGAGAGAGAAAAACAATAAGATAGTACAAGATTTAAAATTTTTAGATCTAATGCTCCTTATTTTTGAAAATCTTGGAGGGAGAACACCAAGGAACATCAAACTTAAAAATTTTAAGATCAAGACACAAGGAAACTCAAGAACACTTTGAAGACTCACAAGAACACAAGAACATGAAGAAAGAACACCCAACTTAAAAATTTTTAGAAAACCAAATCAAAATTTTCGAAAACCAAGGGGAAATCAACAAGAAAACACCAAACTTAAAGTTTGGCACAAGATTTAATAGAAAAATATTATTTATGAAAAAGAAGGTTCTGAAAAGAATATAAAAGACTCTAACCCAATTACCAAGAACACAGATTCACGCTCTAGCCAAATGAGTTATGAAAATTTTCGAAAATTTTAAGAAAGATTATTTTTGAAAACACCAAACTTAAAGTTTGGCACAGGATTTA
>NC_029785.2:47800607-47808421 GCF_000816755.2 Arachis ipaensis | reverse complement strand
CTTGTGCAAAGTATGGACTATTATATATTGCTGGAAAGCCCTGGATGTCTACTTTCCAACGCAATTGGAAGCATGCCATTTCGAGTTCTGTAGCTCCAGAAAATCCAATTTGAGTGCAGGGAGGTCAGAATCCAACAGCATTAGCAGTCCTTTTTCAGCCTGAATCAGATTTTTGCTCAGCTCCTTCAATTTCAGCCAGAAAAATACCTGAAATTACAGAAAAACACACAACTCATAGTAAAGTCCAGAAATATGAATTTTTCCTAAAAACTACTAGAAATAGACTAAAAACTAACTAAAACATACTCTAAACTATATGAAATTATCCCCAAAAAGCGTATAAAATATCCGCTCATCAGCTAGCCACTGCTACTACCCAGGGAAACCCTCATCTCCGATGGTGGAAGTGCAAACATTCACAATTCAATCAACAGCATATATGCATTTATACTTAGCCATAAACATGGCTCCGCCATCACACGGTATAATCCAGCCATCCGGCTCACGGTTAAATCCATAACCAGCCAATTCATTAACAATTATGGCCCTTCGGCCCATGGCATAACAAGCACTTCCACCGCCATCCTCCGCATCTCACATAATCATCTTTGATCCTCAATGATCATTCATTTTTCCCCTTGCTTCACTCGCAAGTTACTACATTCACTAGCCCTTTTCCTCATGCTAGGCATATCATAATGATTCAAGACATAAGTGGTGAGATCGGAGGCTTAGAAGTATGAAATTTAGCTTTTAAAACTCAAAAATCAACTTTGGGATGAAAACAGGTCCACGCGTACGCGCACTCCACGCGCACGCGTGGATGGCCTTAAAACTCATCGACGCGCAAGCGTCATACGTGCGAACGCGTGGGTTGAAAATTAGCCAAACGGCGCGCACGCGTCAGCCACGCGTACGCGTGGGTACTCTTGCGCCCCAGGCACAAAACTGGCACAACTTTGGCACAACTCTCGAGAAAATGGCTGGGCATTGGGTGCAGCACATTCGACGTGCCCGCGCACATCACGCGCACGCGTGGATGGCGCTTTCTGGAAGAACGGCGCGTACGCGCCAAGTGCGCCTACGCGTGGAGGGTTATTCTGCTAAAAATTTGCTAAGTTAAAAACTGCAGAATTCACAGATTCAACCCCCAATCTTCCGACGGTCATAACTCTCTCATTTTAAATCATTTTTCACCCGTTCTTCAAACGGCATGGACATCCCGGATCCAATTTTATTTCTAAACAGATTTGGCACAAATCAGAGATTCGTAGTCCAAGTTATGTCCCGTCAAAGTATGCCCAAAAACCATGTTTTCATACAAAACCACAAAGCGCCATTTTCAAAATAAGCCATTTTCAACTCTTTTCAAAATCAATCAAAAATGCCAATTTCAACCCTTCTCTTTGAAATCAATCAAAATGTACCAAAATTAACAACAAGCCATCCTCAACTCACAATTGACATTTTACCAAAATTCCCAAAATCACATCCAACCATTTTAATACTTCTCCATCAAATGGCTAAAGGACAAACACAATATCATGTCATACATCCTTCCTCATCCCAATTTTCAATAATACCATTTCCAATCAACTATCATTATACATGATCAACATCATACTCACCATCAACATGGTACCACCCATCAATTCAACCTCAATCATCCATCAAGCATATATCACAACATGCACTTCTCATATATCACACAATCAAGGCATCAATATTCATAATCACATATATGAACACATCATATATCTCAACCATTCAACAACATCATCAATTCAATGCCTATCTTAGGGCCTCTAACCTAAGTATTTCCTACCACATTACATATTAGATACGGGAAACCGAAACCATACCTTAGCCGATTTCCCAAGCTCAATCGGAGCACTTCCAAACCACTTTTCCTCAAGCTCTCAAGGTCTCAACACCTCCAAGAATAGATTTTGTCACACAAAACCCTCTCCCAAGCTTTCCAAAATCACCAATCAAGCTCCAATATTCACATATACACAACCTAAGCCATAATCATCATATCCATACACAACATCTCAATACCCAAACATCATAGAATCAACAAATTACACTAGGGTTGAGAATCTTACCACACCCAAGGTCCAAGGAGACAAGATTAACCTTCTCCTTCAAGAGAGTTGGGTCCTATAACATCAAAGAACCCAAAATCTCAACATTTTTGCTCATGAAACTCGAAATCAAGGGCTGGAATTTCGAAAATTAGAACATGGCTTACCTCAAGATTAATTGTATGGCTTTTGTAGAGCTCTCCGCAGTGAACGCGTGGCCCCAAACGGAGTGGCAATCGGAGCTCTAGATCAAAAGTTATGGTGGTTTGAAGATCAACCAAGGGAGAGAACTTGAGAGAGTGTTCTTCCCCCCTCCATAGCAATTTCAGGGTGTTTGAGTGTGTTGTGAGGAGACAGAATGCTGAAAACTAGGGTTTTGGTTTAGTTTAGTTGGGCCAAGGGCCCACTTTGGGTCCAGTTGGTCCGGTTTGGCCCGTTCGGTCCAATCTTGGTCCGATTTCTATAAAATTGGTACCGAAATTCTCGTCTCAATCTCCTCTATCACATTTAGCCATAAAAATAACATTTTTGGCTTTCTAGAATAAATTCTCATTTATGGGTTAATTAGCCGTTAATTAACCGGGTCCTACATTCTACCCACCTAATTGGGAATTTTGCCCACAAAATTCAAATGCAATTACCTGAGAATAAGTGCGGATAATCCGTTCGCATCTCCGACTCATGTTCCCAAGTGTGTTCCTCAACACCGCCTCGACTCCAAGCCACTTTGACTAATGAAACCTCTTTTTCACGCAATCGTTTGATACTAGTATCATCAATTCTGACTGGAGCCACTGGAAGCGTCAAATCTTCCCTTAACTGAACCGATTCGGGTTCTAACACATGGCTAGCATCAGGAGTGTACTTCTGAAGCTGCGACACGTGAAATACGTCGTGCAGGTTCGAAAGATGAGGTGGTAGAGCCATCCGATACGCCACCGGTCCAATCCTCTCCAGGATCTGAAATGGACCAATGTATCGAGGATTCAACTTATTTGCTTTAATCGCCCTACCTACTCCCGTGGTCGGAGTAACCTTCAGGAAAACATGATCTCCTTCCTTAAATTCCAAGGGCTTCCGCCTCTGATCGGTGTAACTCTTTTGGCGACTCTGCGCCATAAGCATCCTATCTCGGATTTTCTTCACTTGTTCAGTGGTCTCAGCTATCATCTCCGGCCCCAACAAGCCTTTCTCTCCAGCTTCATACCAACATAGCAAAGATTGACATTTCCTCCCATACAACGCCTCATACGGAGCCATTCCGATGCTCGCATGGTAACTATTATTGTATGCAAACTCCACTAACGGTATATACCGATCCCAACTCGCCGGTTGGTCCAAAACACAAGCTCTCAACATATTCTCTAGTGTTTGGATCATCCTCTCGGATTGACCATCTGTTTGAGGATGGTAAGCTGTACTTAAGCTTAATCGGGTTCCAAAAGCTTTCTGAAATGCACCCCAGAACCTCGAAGTGAAACGAGGATCTCTATCAGAGATTATAGTAGCAGGTACACCATGAAGTCTCACAATCTCCTTTATGTATAACCGTGCTAGCTCCTTAAGGGTGTAAGTCATCCGAATGGGCAAAAAGTGAGCTGACTTCGTCAGTCGGTCCACGATCACCCAGATAGCATCAAAACCAGTCCTAGTCCTTGGCAATCCCGACACAAAGTCCATTGCAATACTTTCCCACTTCCATTGCGGAACCTCTAAGGGTTGCAACATCCCGGAAGGTCTTTGATGTTCAATCTTTACCTTTTGACAAGTTAAGCACTTTGAAACATATTTTGCCACATCTTTCTTCATACCCGGCCACCAAAACATCGCCTTTAAATCATGGTACATCTTAGTACTTCCCGGGTGAATGGAGAATCCGCTTTTGTGTGCCTCCTTTAAGATATCTTGCCTCAAAGTGCCAACATCCGGCACAATGATCCTACCCTTGAATCTCCATAACTCGTCTTTTTCTTCCGACACTCTCCACTGTTTTCCTTGCTCAATAGCCGGTAACACCTTCCATAACGCTTCATCGTTTTCATGAGCCTTTAGGAGTTCGGACTTAAAGTCACTTGAGATTTCTAATCGGCTCAAACACAAGGTTCTAGATACTTCTCGAGCACCAATTTTTAGACTCTCGAATCCCTTGAGCAACTTCTCCTCTTGAAGCATCATCCAAGCCGCATATAACGACTTCCGACTTAACGCATCCGCCACTATATTCGCCTTTCCCGGATTGTAATTCAACTCAAAGTCGTAGTCCTTCAATAATTCCACCCACCTCCTTTGCCTCATATTAAGCTCTTTCTGATCAAAGAGATATTTCAAGCTCTTGTGATCAGAGAAGACTTGGAACTTAATCCCATAGAGATAATGTCTCCACACCTTCAAGGCAAACACAACCGCAGCGAGTTCTAAATCGTGCGTAGGGTAACTAACTTCGTGAGGTCTCAACTGTCGTGAGGCATACGCCACCACATTATGATGCTGCATCAGCACGCATCCTAAACCCTTTAGTAAGGCATCACAGTACACCTCAAATGGTTCGATCGGCTCAGGTAACACCAACACAGGTGCAGTGGTCAACTTTTTCTTCAATGTCTGAAAGCTGTCCTCGCACTCAGGAGTCCAAACAAACGGAGTGTCCTTGCAGGTTAACTTTGTCAACGGCAAGGCTAATTGCGAAAAGCCTTTGATAAACCTTCGGTAATAGCCAGCTAAACCCAGAAAACTCCTTATCTCAGTTACTGTGGTTGGTTGCCTCCAATCCATCACAGCTTTCACCTTAGTTGGATCTACGGCTATTCCCTGCTTACTCACCACGTGACCCAAAAACTTCACCTCACTCTTCCAAAACTCACACTTAGACAGTTTCGCATAGAGTTTCTTCTCCTTTAGAATCTGCAACACGGTCCTCAGGTGTTCCGCATGCTCTTCTTCAGTCTTGGAGTAAATCAGTATGTCGTCAATGAAGACAACAACGAATTTATCGAAAAACGGACGGAACACTCTATTCATGTAATCCATGAATACTGCAGGAGCGTTCGTCAACCCAAAGGACATTACAGTATACTCGTAATGACCATAACGAGTCCTGAAAGCGGTCTTAGGGATATCCTCACCCCTCACCCTTATCTGGTGATAACCGGATCGCAAATCGATCTTAGAGAAAACCCCAGCTCCTTGTAACTGATCCATGAGATCATTAATCCTCGGCAATGGGTACTTATTCTTTATGGTGACCTTGTTCAGCTACCTGTAATCCACACAGAGCCGCATACTTCCATCTTTCTTCTTTACCAGTAACATTGGAGCACCCCACGGGGAAACACTTGGTCGGATAAAGTTCTTACCCAACAATTGCTCTAACTGAGACTTTAGCTCGGCCATCTCTAACGGTGACATCCTATAAGGAGCACTTGAGATTGGTCCCGCCCCAGGCACCAACTCAATAGCAAACTCGACCTCTCGGTTAGGTGGAAATTCTTCAATATCATCGAGAAACACTTCCGGAAACTCACACACTACCGGAATCTGATCCAACTTTTGATCATCACCCGAAACACCAGCGGTTAACAACAGGATACCTTGACATTCGATTCCAGAACAGTTCACCATCATCGAATTCAAGTAATAATTATTCACCACGACCGGCCCTTCTGTATCCTCCGGCATAAAGTACACCGACTTTGTAGAACAATCAAGCAGGACATGGTTCTCAGATAACCAGTCCAATCCCAAGATAAGATCAAGACCGATCATCGGTAAGCAGATTAAATTATGGACAAAATCACGCTGCTTGAACCTAAACAAAACTTTCGGGCATCCTAGCCTAGTTACCATGGCTTCATGGGTAGCATTATATACATTTAGGTCATAACCTAAGGTTACGATCTTCAATCCTAACTCATGGGCTTTCTCAAATGCAATGAATGAATGCGATGCTCACGAATCAAATAAAGCATTTAAAGTTTGACCAGCCATTTCACAGTTACCTCGAATGAGTGTCTCAGATCCTTCTGCACCCACAGCTGAGGTGGTGAACACCCGACTAGTCTGTTGTGCTTTCCCAGCACCTTGCTTTTGCTTCTCCGGACAACTTGCGGCTTTATGCCCCGTCTTTCCATAATTGTAGCACAAACCCCATCCGGCCTTGCATGGTACTCCCGGATGGTGACTCCCACACCTAGTACAAGCTTGATCATTCTGAGGCTGCTTCCCAAACCTTTTCCCTTGGGAGTAGTTGTTGTTGGGCCTCCTAAAAGAACCTCCCCTCTTAAAAGGTGGACCTTTAGGTGCAAAGCTCTTCCTTCGGTTCTGTGGAAATGATCCTTTGTGACTTCCTTTCTCAACGGCTGCCCTCTTCACGCACTCTTCAGCAACCCTACACTTGTTCACCAATTCGGAGAAAGTCCTAATCTCCATTGGTCCCATTGAATTGAAAATATCACTCTGGAGTCCTCCTTCGTACTTAACACACTTCCATTCCTCATATTCCACCGGAGTCCCTTGACACATATGAGAGAATCTGAACAGCTCCTCAAACTTGTCAGTATACTCAGATACGGACATTGTACCCTGCTTCAGCTGCAACAATTCAAGCTCCTTGGCCGTCCTAGCAGAAGTCGGAAAGTACTTCTTATAGAACTCCTCTTGGAAGACATCCTAGGTGATATAATCATCACCCTGCTGTAGAAGGCGTCGGATACCCTGCCACCAATGCGACGCTTCACCAGTGAGCAAATAGGTAGCGAACTCGACACGCTGTCCTTCAGGCACCACCTGCGCTTGCAGTGCTCGTTCCATAGCCTGAAACCACGTATTGGCTTCAGTCAGGCTAGTAGTTCCCTTGAACTTCGGTGGATTAACCTTCAAAAAGTTTGCCAGTGTCATCGGGCCCTGAACTCCACCTCCGTCATTATCATGGTTGTTCATCTGTTGACCAAGAGCCTCAGCAGTGGCTTGCATAGCAGCAGTCATGTTCTCCAACGCAGTCATAAAGTTCACCGGATCATTAGGGTTAGTCTCTGGTGCACGAGCATTATTACGACTCCTCCCACGACCTCTACCGCGTCCACGAGGCGCCATCTGGTTCCTATACGCACCAAACAATCGATATTAAGTTGATCAGTCTCAATATCGGAAGTCTAGTGCTTCAAAGTCCCAAATGCATGCTCATGAACGTTTATGCCAATTATATCAAGCAGATATACTAACAGCACATAACACACACAAAGAGAATGCACAGAAGCATAGTCAGTCCATTCCTCAGGCTCTACAGGAACGAACTGCTCTGATACCATAATGTAACACCCTACCATACAGAGTCTTATGCTTAAGTCATAATTCAGAGATGGCAAGGTATTACGACCTCTAAAACAAAAATTTAGTACGTATAGTAGTATGAATGATTGATTATAACTAGGAGCCTTATAGAAAAAGGGGTAAACAAAAACCGTAACTCGAAACGCAATACTCCGATCGATAACGTAACGAGCAAAGGATAAGCTAGTGCAAGATCATATATATAAAGAGTGTCAAAAACAGGAATATCAAGACTCAAAACCCGGTTACGAAGATAACCGGTCCGAGCATAGCAATATATACATATAATAAAATAAGGAAAACCCCAAAGAAAACCCAAAGGGACACAAATACAGAAATCCAATCTCCAAAATCCCCTCTAGAAGGAGTCATCACAGTTGTATTATTTAAATGGAGATAAAA
>NC_029785.2:47775314-47800410 GCF_000816755.2 Arachis ipaensis | reverse complement strand
AACAGATAAGGCATTTAGGCAATTAGCAAGTAATATGCAGTCAAATAGGCAATCTCAAACAATTCATGTAGTATGCTTATGATGCATGCCTGTCCCTAGTGGCTGATGATATCATCTGTCGGTTATAGAGCCAACCCGACAAGTCCTGGTAGCTAACCATTGGACTGTCCCTTTGTCGTGCATCCCCAACTCGAGTTATACTCGTCATAAACTTGATCATAATCATGATCCATATCCATCACCCTCACTGGTGAATATTTATCCATCACCATCACAGGTGAATATTTACGGGGGCGAGCTCATCCGGGCCTTTCACAGTGCCCGGCCACACTTACGACATAGGATCAAAAGAGCTTCGAGTCTCAACCTGGAGCACGTGGTGGCTAGCCACTGCTACTACCCAGGGAAACCCTCATCTCCGATGGTGGAAGTGCAAACATTCACAATTCAATCAACAGCATATATGCATTTTTACTTAGCCATAAACATGGCTCCGCCATCACACGGTATAATCCAGCCATCCGGCTCAAATTAGCCAAACGGCGCGCACGCGTCAGCCACGCGTACGCGTGGGTACTCTTGCGCCCCAGGCACAAAACTGGCACAACTTTGGCACAACTCTCGAGAAAATGGCTGGGCATTGGGTGCAGCACATTCGACGCGCCCGCGCACATCACGCGCACGCGTGGATGGCGCTTTCTGGAAGAACGGCGCGTACGCGCCAAGAGCGCCTACGCGCGGGGGGTTATTCTGCTAAAAATTTTCTAAGTTAAAAATTGCAGAATTCACAGATTCAACCCCCAATCTTCTGACGGTCATAACTCTCTCATTTTAAATCATTTTTCACCCGTTCTTTAAACGGCATGGACATCCCGGATCCAATTTTATTTCTAAACAGATTTGGCACAAATCAGAGATCCGTAGTCCAAGTTATGTCCCGTCAAAGTATGCCCAAAAACCATGTTTTCATACAAAACCACAAAGCGCCATTTTCAAAATAAGCCACTTTCAACTCTTTTCAAAATCAATCAAAAATTCCAATTTCAACCCTTCTCTTTGAAATCAATCAAAATGTACCAAAATTAACAACAAGCCATCCTCAACTCACAATTGACATTTTACCAAAATTCCCAAAATCACATCCAACCATTTTAATACTTCTCCACCAAATGGCTAAAGGACAAACACAATATCATGTCATACATCCTTCCTCATCCCAATTTCCAATAATACCATTTCCAATCAACTATCATTATACATGATCAACATCATACTCACCATCAACATGGTACCACCCATCAATTCAACCTCAATCATCCATCAAGCATATATCACAACATGCACTTCTCATATATCACACAATCAAGGCATCAATATTCATAATCACATATATAAACACATCATATATCTCAACCATTCAACAACAACATCAATTCAATGCCTATCTTAGGGCCTCTAGCCTAAGTATTTCCTACGACATTACATATTAGATACTGGAAACCGAAACCATACCTTAGCCGATTTCCCAAGCTCAATCGGAGCACTTCCAAACCACTTTTCCTCAAGCTCTCAAGGTCTCAACACCTCCAAGAACAGATTTTGTCACACAAAACCCTCTCCCAAGCTTTCCAAAATCACCAATCAAGCTCCAATATTCACATATACACAACCTAAGCCACAATCATCATATCCATACACAACATCTCAATACCCAAACATCATAGAATCAACAAATTACACTAGGGTTGAGAATCTTACCACACCCAAGGTCCAAGGAGACAAGATTAACCTTCTCCTTCAAGAGAGTTGGGTCCTATAACATCAAAGAACCCAAAATCTCAACATTTTTGCTCATGAAACTCGAAATCAAGGGCTAGAATTTCGAACAGTAGAACATGGCTTACCTCAAGATTAATTGTATGGGTTTTTTAGAGCTCTCCGCGGTGAACGCGTGGCCGCAAACGGAGTGGCAATCGGAGCTCTAGATCAAAAGTTATGGTGGTTTGAAGATCAACCAAGGGAGAGAACTTGAGAGAGTGTTCTTCACAGTAGAACATGGCTTACCTCAAGATTAATTGTATGGGTTTTTTAGAGCTCTCCGCGGTGAACGCGTGGCCGCAAACGGAGTGGCAATCGGAGCTCTAGATCAAAAGTTATGGTGGTTTGAAGATCAACCAAGGGAGAGAACTTGAGCATCCCACCATTTTATCCCATCTCAATTAAATAGCCCAATATCAAATACATTAACATGTCATAAATCCTTCCTCATCAAACTTTCCAATAACACCATTACCAATCAGCCAACATTACATATAATTACTACCATGCTTACTCTCAACGTGGTTCCACCCATAATCCAACCTCAAATATTCATTGATCATATATCAAACATGCATATCTCTCATGCATCACATCATCAATCATCAATATTCATAATCACATATATGACCACACAATTAATTTCAACCATTCAACAATATCAACCATTCAGTCCTATCTTAGGGCCTCTAGCCTAAGTTTTCACACCATATTACATTTTAGATACAGAAAACCGAGATCATACCTTAGCCGATTTTTTCCGCTCAATTGGAGCACTTCCAAATTACTTTTCCATAAGCTCTCAAGGTCTCAACACCTCCAAGAACAGATTTTTGACACACCAAAGTCCTTTTCCAAGCTTTTCAAAATCTCAATCAAGCTCCAATATTCACATACACACTACCTAAGCCATAATTATCACATCCAATACAACAACTCAATACCCAAACATCATGGAACAAAAAATTACACTAAGGTTGAGAGTCTTACCACACCCAAGGTTCAAGGAGACAAGATTAATCTTCTCCTTCAAAAGAGTTGGGTCCTATAACATAAAAGAGCCCAAAATATCAACACTTTTCTCCATAAAATTTGAAATTAAGGGATGAAGAAATGAAATCAAATCATAGCTTACCTCAAGAATAAAGTAGTGGGTTTTGTAGAGCTCTTCACGGTGAATGCGTGGCCGCAAATGGTGCAGCAATCGGAGCTCTAGATCAAAAGTTATGGTGGTTTGAAGATCAACCAAGGGAGAGAACTTGAGAGAGTGTTCTTCCCCCCCTCCATACCAATTTCAGCGTGTTTGAGTGTGTTGTGAGGAGAGAGAGTGCTGAAAACTAGGGTTTTGGTTTAGTTTAGTTGGGCCAAGGGCCCACTTTGGGTCCAGTTGGTCCGGTTTGGCCCGTTCGGTCCAATCTTGGTCCGATTTCTATAAAATTGGTACCGAAATTCTCGTCTCAATCTCCTCTATCACATTTAGCCATAAAAATAACATTTTTGGCTTTCTAGAATAAATTCTCATTTATGGGTTAATTAGCCGTTAATTAACCGGGTCCTACAAAAAGAGTGTGCTTAAGAGCTCTGGACACCTCTAATTGGGGACTCTAGCAAAGCTGAGTCACAATCTGAAAAGGTTCACCCAGTTATGTGTCTGTGGCATTTATGTATCCGGTGGTAATACTGAAAAACAAAATGCTTAGGGTCACGGCCAAGACTCATAAAGTAGCTGTGTTCAAGAATCAACATACTGAACTAGGAGAATCAATAACACTATCTGAATTCTGAGTTCCTATAGATGCTAATCATTCTGAACTTCAAAGGATAAAGTGAGATGCCAAAACTCTTCAGAAGCGAAAAGCTAATAGCCCCGGTCATCTAATTAAGAATGATCTTCATAGATGTTTTTGGAATTCATTGTATATTCTCTTCTTTTTATCCTACTTTGTTTTTAGTTGCTTGGGGACAAGCAACAATTTAAGTTTGGTGTTGTGATGAGAGGATAATTTATATGCTTTTTGGCATTATTTTTAGTATGTTTTTAGTATATTTTAGTTAGTTTTTATTATGTTTTTATTAGTTTTTATTCAAAAATCATATTTCTAGACTTTACTATGAGTTTGTGTGTTTTTCTATGATTTCAGGTATTTTCTGGCTGAAATTGAGGGACCTGAGCAAAAATCTGATTCAGAGGCTGAAAAAGGACTGCAGATGCTGTTGGATTCTGACCTCCCTGCACTCGAAATGGATTTTCTAGAGCTACAGAAGCCCAATTGGCGCACTCTTAATTGCGTTGAAAAGAAGACATCCTGGGCTTTCTAGCAATATATAATAGTTCATACTTTTCTCGAGATTTGATCGCCCAAACCAGTGTTTCAATTCGGCATAAAAATTCTGGCGTCAAAACGCCAGAACTGGCATAAAAGCTGGAGTTAAACGCCCAAACTGGCACAAAAGCTGGCTTTAACTCCAAGAAAAGTCTCTACACGTGAAAGCTTCAATGGTCAGCCCAAGCACACACCAAGTGGGCCCCGAAAATGGATTTTTACACTAACTATTCTAGCTTACTCATTTTTTGTAGCCCTAGGTCACTAGTTTATTATAAAAACTACTTTTAGTGATTCATCTTGGACCTCATGACACTTTTACACGTTTCATATTGTCTTTCTAATAGCATGAGTCTTTAAACCCCATGGTTTGGGGTGAGGAACTCTGCTGTGTTTTGATGAATTAATGCAATTACTACTGTTTTCCATTCAATCACACTTGCTTTTATTCTAAGATATTCATTCGCACTTCAACCTGATGAATGTGTTGATCCGTGACACTCATCATCATTCTCACCTATGAATGTGTGCCTGACAACCACCTCCGTTCTATATGCAATCAAGCTTGAATGTGTATCTCTTGGGTTTCTAATCTAAGATTGGAACCTTCGTGGTATAGGCTAGAATTATTGACGGCCATTCCTGAGATCCGGAAAGTCTAAACCTTGTCTGTGGTATTTCGAGTAGGATCGGGGAAGGGATGACTGTGACGAGCTTCAAACTCACGAGTGCTGGGCGTAGTGACAGACGCAAAAGGATCAATGGATCCTATTCCAACATGAGTGAGAATCGACAGATGATTAGCCGTGTGGTGACAGCGCATTTGAAACATTTTCACTGAGTGGATGGATGGTAGCCATTGACAACGGTGATCTACCAACCTACAGCTTGCCATGGAAGGAGCCTAGCGTGTGTGAAGAAGAAGATAGTAGGAAAGCAGAGATTCAGAGGACAGAGCATCTCTAAAACCTCAACCTATTCTCCATTACTGCATAACAAGTATTTATTTCATGTTCTTCTACTTTTTACAATTAAATCTGAGAATTATTGATATCCTTACTAAGAGTTACAAGATAACCATAGCTTGCTTCAAGCCGACAATCTCCGTGGGATCGACCCTTACTCACGTAAGGTATTACTTGGACAACCCAGTGCACTTGCTGGTTAGTTGTGCGGAGTTACAAAAGTGTGATTGTAATTTCGTGCACCAATTCGCAGGAGGAGGGATCTCTAAGTAATCTCGTAAAAGACACCTCAAAGAGGTGTACCATGTTGGAGGAGGGGATAGGTCACTGATGAGTGGATAATTTATATGCTTTTTGGCATTGTTTTTAGGTAGTTTTTAATATATTTTAGTTACTTTTTATTATATTTTTATTACTTTTTCAATAAAAATCATACTTCTGGACTTCACTATGAGTTTGTGTATTTTTTGTGATTTCAGGTATTTTCTGGCTGAAATTGAGGGACCTGAGCAAAAATCTGATTCAGAGGCTGAAAAAGGATTGTAGATGCTGTTGGATTCTGACCTCCCTGCACTCGAAATGGGTTTTCTGGAGCTACAGAAGCCCAATTGGCACACTCTCAATTGCGTTGGAAAGTAGACATCCTGGAATTTCGAACAATATATAATAGTTCATACTTTTTGTCGAGTTTTGATAATGCAAACTGGCATTTAAACGCCAGTTTTCTACCCTATTCTGGCATTAAATGCCAGAACTGGTATAAAAGCTGGAGTTAAACGCCCAAACTGGCACCAGAGCTGGCGTTTAACTCCAAGAAATGTCTCTATATGTGAAAGCTTCAATGCTCAGCCCAAGCACACACCAAGTGGGCCCGGAAGTGGATTTCTGCATCATTTACTTATTTCTGTAAACCCTTGGTCACTAGTTCATTATAAATAGGACCTCTTGCTATTGTATTTTCATCTTTAGATCATTTTTTAGACTATCTTTTATCACTTTTGATCTCTTGATCACGTTTAGGGGGCTGGCCATTCGGCCATGCCTGGACCTTGTTCTTATATATTTTCAATGGTAGAGTTTCTACACCCCTTAGATTAAGGTGTGGAGCTCTGCTGTTCTTCATGAATTAATGCAATTACTTCTGTTTTTCTATTCAATTCAAACTTATTCTTGTTCTAAGATATTCATTTTCACACTAGAACATGATGAATGTGATGATTATGTGACACTCATCACCATTCTCACCTATGAACGTGTGCCTGACAACCACTTCCGTTCTACATGAAAACGAGCTTGAATGCATATCTCTTAGCCTCGAGATCAGAGTCTTCGTAGTATAAGCTAGAATCAATTGGCAGTATTCTTGAGATCTGGAAAGTCTAAACCTTGTCTGTGGTATTCCGAGTAGGATCTAAGATGGGATGACTGTGACGAGCTTCAAACTCGTGAGTGTTGGGCATAGTGACAGATGCAAAAGGATCAATGGATCCTATTCCAACATGAGTGAGAATCGACAGATGATTAGCCGTGTGGTGACAGCGCATTTGGACCATTTTCACTGAGAGAACGGACGGTAGCCGTTGACAACGGTGATCCCCCAACATACAGCTTGCCATGGAAAGGAGAACGCATGATTGGATGAAGGCAATAGGAAAGCAGAGGTTCAGAAGCAACAAGCATCTCCATACACTTATCTGAAATCCTACCAATGAGTTACATAAGTAATTCTATCTTATTTTCTGTTTTTATTATATTTTAATTATCAAAATCCCATAACCATTTGAATCCGCCTGACTGAGATTCATAAGGATGACCATAGCTTGCTTCAAGCCGACAATCTCCGTGGGATCGACCCTTACTCACGTAAGGTATTTCTTGGACGACCCAGTGCACTTTCTAGTCAACTGCACGGAGTTGTGTGGAAAGTGTGTGATAAACCATTATTTTATGGTTCACATTGTGTTTAATTATGTGGTTTTATCAAATCTTTACCCACTTATTTATTAAATAAGCATGCATTTATAATTCCTTCCTAAAAATACTTTATGGTTTAAAACTTGCTTCCTAGAGACTTTTAATTTTGTATTTTAATTCTCCTTTATTCCATTCGATGCCGTGATCTGTGTGTTGAGTGTTTCAGGCTTTATAGGGCATGAATGACTTGGAGATTAGAAAGGAAGCTTGCAAAAATGGAAGGAACACAAGAAAGTAAAGAGATAACCAGCGAGAAGTGACGCGGACACATGGCTCACGCGACCGCGCGACATAGAGGAAATTGCAGTGACGCAGACACATGGCTCACACGACCGCACGGATTGGAAACTGCACAAGTGACGCGAAGGCGTGGACGACATGCACGCGTGGTAAGGCAAAACGCTGGATGACGCGAACGCCTGGATGATGCGATCGCGTGACATGCGCGATCTGCAGAATCTACAGAATTCGCTGGGGGCAATTTTGTGCCCTGTTTTGACCCAGTTTTTGGCCCAGAAAAGCAGATTAGAGACAGGGAACATGCAGAGACAGAACACAATATTCATTCTGCATAATTTTAGTTTTAGATCTGATTTTACCTCTCCTCTAAGTTTTCTCTCTACACATTGATAGTTCTTAGGATTTCATTTTTATTGCTTTTTGGATTGGGATATTAAGAAGAGTTATTACCTTCGTCAAGACTTCATTATTCTAGTTTGTTTTCCTTACTTGTCTCTTACTCTTCCATGTCTTCAATTTATTCAGAATTACTATTGGATTATTTTTAGAATTTATTAATACATGAACCACTTTTATTTTCAATTGATCTTTTTGATTATTATTTATCATGTCTTTCTTTATTTTCCTTTCTTATGTTATGAAGTTTACATTCATAATGAGCGAGTAGTTCCATAACTTGATTGGGAGTTGATTGAAAGGAGGACCTTGAGTTGGAATGCTCAAGAGAAAAATTGTAATTGGGTTTCTTGTTGGATTGTCCTCTAGTCACTGACACTAATCCTTTCCAAGGGAGAGGATTGGAACTTGTGAATAGAAATAGCTTTCCAACTTGCTTGACTTTCCTCTACCTAGTAAGGGATAACTAAGCAGAACAACCTTCAATTATCAATTAATCTCGAGAGTACTCCAACAAGAATAGGGCTTCCAACTAATCTACTCCCAGTCAAGGTTTTTATTAAATTACATACATTCTCTAATTTAATTTCCTGTTCACCAACTCAAACTATTTTTGAAAATATCTGATTAATAAAATAGCATATCTTTCTGCAACTCGTTGGGAGACGTCCTGGGATTCATACTCCCAGTATTTTAATTTTAATTTTGTGACAACCCTTCTAAATTGATAAGTGGATTTTTGGTTGGTTAAGAACTGTACTTGCAATGTATCTCTTATAACAATTTCTTAACTCGCCAATTTCTGTCACGTCAATTTTTGGCGCAGTTGCCGGGGAGTTGCAATAGAGTGCTAAGTTATTGATTGGAATTTATTTATTTGCATTTTATTTTATTTTGCTACTATGAGCTACATGTTTCTTTCGTTAAATGACGCGTTCACTTCCTGATCCAAGCTTGCCAGTATTTGATCCTGAGATTGAAAGAAGTATCTCACGAATAAGGCAAGCTCGGCATCGGTTAGTCCTCTCTGAGGGCGAATCTGAAACATCACTTGAGGAAGAAACAAGCTCCCTTTCTGCTGATTCAGTTGATTTACGTGTAGGTGACATGGCAGCACCTAGGAGAATTACTATCCAGGAGGCTGGAGCCCCTGATTTTACAATGCAACCGTTTCAAGCGCATCACCCAGCAGTGGCTACAGACTTTGAAATAAAGACTGCACTGCTCAATTTGATGCCTAAGTTTCATGGCTTACCTGCTCAAGAGCCTAACAAGAACCTGAGGGATTTCCAAGCAGCCTGTTCTATTGTCAGGCGTGATGGTGCAGATAAAACTTCTATTCTGTTGAAAGCTTTCCCGTTCTCTCTTGAGGGAAAAGCAAGAGAGTGGTACTACACTCAACTCGCAGCAACTGTTTCTGACTGGGATACGCTTAGAAGAGAATTTTTGGAAAAATTCTTTTCAGCTGAAGTTACTGATAAACTGAGGAAAGACATTTCCATGATTATTCAGGACGAATCCAAGACTCTCTATGAATATTGGGAATGCTTCAACAATCTTCTGGAAGCATGTCCCCACCATATGATTGACAAGATAGTGTTGCTCAGCTACGTCACACAAGGCATGAGGCCTCAATATAAGACCACATTGGAAAGTGCTAGCAATGGGTCTATGAAAAAGTACAAGACCACTGATTAGGCATGGCAATTGATCAGCGACTTAGCTGAATCTACTCAGAATCACAGGCAGAAACAAGGCCGTTCAAAAGCTATTGCAGAAGTATCCTCTAGCAGAGAGACTGCTGCTCTAACTCAGAGTATCTGTGAAATAACCAACTTACTAAAGCAGATGCAATTGAATCAACAACAAGTTCAGCAAGCTCAACCTTCTCCACCACAGCAAAGCCAATAGTTAGTTCCACAGAGAGTGTGCAGAATCTGTGCTGATTATAGCCATTATACTGATGAATGTCCGTAGCTCCAGCAGGAAGACAACACTGTGGCAGCCACTCATAACTTCTATGACCGTCCCAATCAAGGTGGTAACTACAACCATGGATGGCAGGACAATTCCAACCAAGGTTGGAGAGATAATTCTAATCAGAGCTGGAGGGACAACAATAACAGAGGAGGCAGAGACAATTAGGGAAATCAGAGGTGGAATAATAACAACAACAGGCAGCAGAACCAGAACCAACTTTACAGAGCACCTCACCTGAGGAAATTCCAAGGATCACAGCACAACCAAAAGCAGACCTCTCAGATCACTTGTCCTTCTTCATCTTTTAATGATGAGTTACTACAATCTATTGATCGGAGACAACAGGCCATGGAAAACAACCTTACTTCTACTCTAAATGGTCTGAACTCTACCTTGCAAGCTCTTGTCTCACAGATTGGATCACTGAATAAGTCCAATAACCAACCTTTGAGCTCTAGTGGAATCTCCTCTCAACTATTACCCAATCCAAAGGGTGGCATTAATGCCATCACCCTAAGGTCCGGAACCACATTGGAAGAGAGGAATCAGGAGGAGCCAAGCCCACCAGAACACGCCTCAGCTGAAGAGTAGGTGGAAATAGAAGATGTTGAAGAGGGAGAGGACATACAGGACATGGCTGAAGAAGAAGAAGCTCAATCACAGGAAGAAGCACCAAAGGGCGCAGACACTGTAGAAAACGCCATTCTTATTCCATTTTCACAACTTGCAAGGAAGCCCAGGAAGCAGTTGGAACCTATCCCAAAATGGTAGAAATATTCAAAAAGGTTGAGGTAACTGTTCCCCTTTTTGATGTTATTCTGAGGACAATGAAAGTACTTTACCATTGTCACCAACTCCAGACAATCCGGAGCCTGGCCATGAGCAGAAGCGAGAATTAAAACCCCTCCCTCCACACCTTAAATATGCTTACCTTGAGGACAAGCAAAAGTTTCCAGTTATCATTACACGGGAACTCACTTCTCAACAAGAAGAGCAGTTACTTAGTGTGCTGAGGAGGCACAAGAAGGCAATTGGATGGAGTTTGGCAGACATAGTAGGCATCAACCCTCAAGTTTGTGAGCACAGAATATTTTTAGAAGAGGGAGCTATGCCTGTTCGTCAACCCCAAAGAAGACTGAATCTCACTATCTTGGAGGTTGTCAAAAAGGAAGTGACCAGACTACTAGAGGCAGATATCATCTACCCCTTCTCAGACAGTGAATGGGTAAGCCCAGTACAAGTAGTGCCCAAGAAGTCTGGAGTCACCACAGTGAAGAATGAGCATGGAGAGCTCATAGCAACCAGAGTACAGAATGCCTGGAGGGTCTGCATTGATTACAGGCGCCTAAACCAGGCCACTCGTAAGGATCACTATCCTCTTCCATTCATTGATCAAATGCTGGATCGCCTGTCAGGTAAATCACATTATTGCTTTTTAGATGGTTACACAGGCTATTTCCAGATTCATATAGCTCCTGAAGAGTAAGAAAAGACTACTTTTACCCGTCTTTTTGAGACTTATGCTTATAAGAAAATACCCTTTGGCTTGTGCAATGCACCAGCTACTTTCCAAAGGTGCATGATGAGTCTTTTCTCTGACCTTATTGAGAACTGTATGGAGGTTTTTATGGATGATTTTAGCATTTATGGTGATTCCTTTAGCCTTTGCTTAGATAGTTTATCTCGAGTATTAGATAGATGTGTCATTACAAACATTGTATTGAATTTTGAAAAATGTCACTTTATGGTTAAACAAGGGATTGTACTCGGACATGTTGTGTCTAATACAGGCATTTCTGTAGATCCAGCAAAGGTGGATGTTATTTCTAGTTTGCCTTACCCTTCCTCTGTGAGGGAAGTCCGTTCGTTCCTTGGCCATGCAGGTTTTTACCGAAGATTCATTAAGGACTTCATTAATGTAGCACTTCCCTTATCTAGATTACTGCAGAAAGATATTGAGTTCGAGTTCAGTGAGGATTGCAAACAAGCGTTTGATAAGCTGAAGACTGCCCTGACTCAAGCCCCAATTGTGAGAGGACCAGACTGGAGCCAGCCATTTGAAATCATGTGCGATGCTTCCAACCATGCAGTAGGAGCAGCGCTGGCTCAGCGTGAAGGTAAGGACCCCTTTGTACTTGCTTATGCGTCTAAAACTTTAGACGCCGCTCAATCTAATTACACTACTACTGAGAAAGAGCTTCTTGCTATTATTTTTGCTCTGGTTAAATTTTGAGCCTATTTACTTGGTACTAAAGTAGTAGTGTATTCAGACCACGCAGCTCTAAAGTATTTATTAGCTAAAAAGGAATCCAAACCAAGGCTTATACGTTGGATACTGCTACTATAAGAATTTGACTTAGACATAAAGGATAGGAGTGGTAACCAGAACTTAGTGGCAGATCACTTGAGTCGCCTTGAGCACATTAAGGATAACTCCACTCCTATAGCTGATAATTTCCCATTTGATAACCTGCGAGCAGTATCTGAGGTAGTCCCTTGGTATGCACCTGTAGCTAATTATCTAGTTAGCCGCACTTTTCCTCCAAACTTTACTAAGCATCAAAGAGACAAGCTGAAAAATGAGTCTAAATATTATATATGGGATGACCCATATTTATGTAGATGTGGCGCTGACCAGGTAATTAGAAAGTGTGTGCCTCAATCAGAATTCCAGTCCATTTTAGAGGCCTGTCACTCATCTGAGAGTGGAGGACATTTTGGCCCTCAAAGAACAGCTAGAAAAATCTTAGACTGTGGATTCTAGTGGCCTACTCTTTTTAAAGACGCTGCTGAATTTTGTAAATCCTGTTTCCCATGCCAAAAATTTGGTAATATATCCAGGAGGGATGAGATGCCTCAACAAATTATGCTTTTCTATGAAATTTTTTATGTTTGGGGCATTGACTTCATGGGTCCATTTCCAAATTCTAATGGTTATTTTTATATATTGTTAGCTGTAGATTACGTTTCTAAATGGGTGGAAGCAATTCCTACCCACACTGATGATGCTAACACTGTTTTTTCCTTTGTTAGAAACCACATTATTTGTCGCTTTGGATCACCGCGAGCAATCGTGAGCGATAAAGGACCCATTTTTGTAACAGGAGACTAACAGGATTACTGAAGAAGCATGGGATAATTCATAAAGTAGCAACAACCTACCATCCTCAGACTAATGGGCAAGCTGAGGTGTCAAATAAAGAGATAAAGCGTATATTGCAGAAGATAGTCAAACCTCACAGAAGAGACTGGAGCAGCAGGCTACAAGATGCACTTTGGGCATACAGAACAGCATACAAGACACCCATTGGGATGAGTCCCTTCCGCTTAGTTTATGGAAAAGCCTGTCATCTCCCAGTTGAAGTAGAGCACAAAGCATTTTGGGCAGTAAAGGAGTGCAACATGAGATTTGAGAAAGCCGGAGCTGAAAGGAAGTTGCAACTACAAGAATTGGAAAGCCTTCGCCTGGAAGCTTATGAGAACTCAAGGCTGTACAAGGAAAAGATGAAGGTTGTACATGATTAGCACATCAAGAGGAAAGAGTTCCAACCTGGGGACTTAGTCCTCCTTTACAAATCCAGACTGAGGCTCATGCCAGGCAAGTTGAGATCCAGATGGGAAGGTCCATATAGAGTAGAGAAGGCTGAGCCGTACGGAGTTTTTCACCTAAGTCACCCTTCAAGCTCTGAACTCATCAAAGTTAATGGCCATCGTTTGAAGCTATATCATGGTGAGAAGGTAACGAAAAACAAGGAGTTATACATCTTCCTCTTGGAGGATCCACTCACAGCAGAAGACTGAGCTAGTGGAGCCTCCAACTTACGGACGTTAAAGCAAAGTGCTAGGTGGGAGACAACCCACCATGGTATGATCGTTCCTTTCTATATTCTTAGTTTTCTTTTCCAATAACTCTTCTCTTTATTAGCATATTTAGTTTGCATCTGCATTTTCATATTTTTATTTAAAAAAAAAAAACGGGGCATGCAACGCGACAGCGTCGTCGACGCGTCCGCGTCGCAGAAGAGTAAGAAAGCAGAGAAATCGAACAGAGAGTCATGCGGAAGCGTGGCTGGAGGCGTGCCTTTGGCACAATTCACCCCACGCGACCGCGTCGCTGACGCGTCCACGTCACATGGGAAACATGCCTCCCACGCGTCCGCGTTGCTCACGCGGACGTGTGACCTAAAATTCGACGTAGAGAAGGGTGCACGACCGAAAGTTGTGCTAGAGTGGTGCTGGACTGGTGCTGAATGCACAAGCCTTACCACGCGGACGCATGGCTCATGCGTCCGCGTCATATCCCAACGATGGCCACTCACGCGATCACGTCAACCACGCGACTGCGTCACCCTGGATTTTGGCAATAATAAGTTTTGAATAGAGAGTTGTGTGAGCGCGAGGCTGCCCTCGCGCCAGTAGCACAAAACGCGTCACGCGTCCGCATGACCGACGCGACCGCGTCGATTAATTTAAGCGCAAGTCACGCGAACGCGTCCCCACGCGTCCGCGTCGCTTGCGCCGCACAGCTTATCCTAATTTGCCAAATATCTTATCTTTCTCTTCCCCAAATCCTACTTTTTCTTTTCCCTCCTCATTATTTTCTTCCCCCTTCTTCTTCTTCCTTCTTTCTCACTTTCTACTTTCTCTCTCTCACCACCATTAACAAGGTTTTTCTTTTCTTCTTCCCTCTTTACTTTTCTATTCTTCTTCTCAATTTATGTTTTCTTCTTCTTTTCTTTTTCTTTTTATTTTCATTATTCATGTTTTCTTTTTCTTTCTTTTTCTTTTAATTGGTGTTGGATGTTTCTTATGGTCATTATTATTCTTTATGGTTTTCTTGTAGATTATTCAGGAACTGTTTAACAATTATATTTTACTTTTTAAAAGGGTTGCTTTCATGTTCCATTTAATACTTTCAATAGCTTCTTTACCATGCATGCTATGTGTTTGTGAAAACGCCCGTATGGCATTGTGCACTATTTTTGAATTCTTTTATTTTCCTACTCTAAATGCTTGCTTTTCACAAAACCCTTTTTCATATCATATTAATTTAATATAATTGTCATTACAAATAGATTGTTAGTATGAAAGACTTGGTAATCTAACTTGAACATTAAATGCTTGATCTATGCTACTCATGCCTTTGCATGCATGCCAATAAACACCTTGCATTTAATTGTTTCCATATGCACTCGTTATATTTCCATTGATGATTTTTCACATTTGTCATGACCATGTATTAACATCATTCATCTTTTACTGTGCATTGATTACCACTTTTTCCGCCCTCTTCCTTGCTCCAACCCTTGACATTTTAACATAATTTTTCCTTTCTTTCTTTTAAGATGGCCACCAAGAAAGGCAAGGAGAAAGCTGCTCCCAAATCAATAGCAAGGAGAGGAACAAAACGAGCATTAGTGGCAGAGCCATCTTCAACTGCAGTTAAACCCTCAACAAAAAGAATTAAGAGGATTATAAAGGTTGATGATAAAGAGAAAGCCTTCCCAGCAAAGGACACTGCGCGATTTCCCAATCGCTACTGTGAGCAGATGTTCCCCATCCTGGCAGAAAGGAGTTACAACAATGAATACCTTCTTATCCTCCCAAACCACATTGCTGATTTTGTTGAGCCGCAAATTGCACGAAGACGGTGGGGTTTCCTCCAGAGACAGCCACGACAGGTTAATCTTTCCTGGGTTGTTCAGTTCTACTCCAACATCCACCTGCCAACCCTGCAGTCTGTCTATGTCCGTCAGAAGCGAATCCTCATCACAGAAGAGGCCATTCAACGAGCTTTAGATCTTCCTCCTAATCCAGAAGGACTTGACGCATTTCAAGAAGCCGCACTCAAGCGCCAGATGTACCAATTTGACTGGGATGCTGTTCTCAGAGTTATCGCACTACCTGGCAGCAGATGGATCTACGGATACCATCATTCCCATCCTAAGGGAATATTGGCTTCCGCACTTACCTTGGAGGCTCGAGTATCAGCACAGATTATGTCCCATTACGTCTTTCTGAGCACCCACGAGTCCTCCTTCACTGCAGACATGGCCATTCTACTATGGTGCATCCTTATAGACCAGCCTCTGAACCTATCAAGACACATCCGGAATGCCATGGGACACGTACAAATTGTGGGCAACTTACCTTTTCCTACTTTGGTTTCAAATCTCGTCTCAGTCGCCGGAATCTCCTACAGAGCTGGAGACACCAAAGCCATGCTTCCACGGGATGATCAGTACGTCCCTAACGGGAAATATATCAGACCTCCAGCAGTAACTACAAGCCAGCCTTCTGAACCGGCTGAAGACATTCCTCCTTCAACACCACAAGCACCTACAACAAATCAACTGCTCCATCAGATACTTGAAAGGTTGGATCGGCAGGAACACAAAGCGAAGCTACGAGAGCGCCGTAACAAGCGCCAATTCACATACCTCAAGGAGCTACTTAAGAGAAAATATAGAGACTCAGACACCCTAGACTCCACTTCCTTCACCAGCACAGGGAGCCACGACGGTCCCGACTGTGGAGATACTGCTACCAGCCCACCTTTGTTCTTGACAGATGGCACTGAGGACGATGCAAAGCCTTAAGTGTGGGGAGGTCGGTCAGTACCTGACTTCCGGAGGTAATTTCTCTTCCCTAACACCAATAAAATAGGTTATTTAGTTAGTTTTTCTTTTGTAGAATAGGATAAATTGCATAGTAATAGATTAGTTGCATGCATGTTCTACTTGATTGAAAAGACAATAAGTTTCTTCTAAGACCCCATTTTTAGAACAGAATTTTACTAATTTTAATCAAAACTTTTATGTTAAATTTGCTTGAAGTTGTATTTGGAACATGGTTTTTGAGCTAAAGAACACACAACCTGTGAGACTTTGAGCCTTTATACATGGTTACATTATTTAACCATAATTATTTTATTCTTGTGTGTTTACTTCTCTATGATTGTAATTTATATTTTGTTTCATCCTATATGTCCAATGTTAATATATTTATATGTCTGCATATGATTGAGGCCATTATTTGTTTAGCTCACTTATCCCAAATAGGCCTACCCTTGCAATTACCTTTGTTAGCCACTTTGAGCCTTTAAATCCCATTTGTTCTTTATTTTACCACATTACTAGCCTTAAGCGAAAAAACAATTTTATATCCCAATTGAATCTTTGGTTAGCTTAAGATAGAATTGTGTGTTAATTAAGTATGGGAAAATTGTGGGAACAAAAGATAATAAGGGAATGTGTCATGATGATATAATAGGAATTTGGGTACCTACTCATGTGAAACTATAAGAATTAAAAATCTATGTGCATTGATAAGCTATGTTTATTTTTATGTTCAAAAAAAAAATCCAAAAATATTCTATAATTAAATAAGGGGACAAAATTACCCCAATGTCAAGTTAAGAATTCAAGGATCAATGCATGTATGATAAAATTAAAATGAAAAGTTGATACATGAGTATGGAATGTGAAAGAGAAATTTTGGGTAGCTAGGTATGAAATTTAAGTTATATAGAATTTATATATGTGTGTTAGGCGAAAGCTTGGGTCCATACATATACCTGTACCCTTACCTTGGCCCCATTACAACCTTGAAAAGACCTCATGATGTTTGCATTGGTATATTAAATTTTGTTGATTGGTTAGGTGAAAAACAAAAATTAGAAAGCATGATTAGAGAAGGATAGAGTGATTGCCCTAAACACTAGAGAGATTAGAGCATACATACATCATCAGTGAGGGTTCAATGCTTAAATTCTATGTTCCCTGCTTTCATGAGCTACCTTCTTGCATTTTTTATCTGTTCTTACTGAATAAGAATTGAATTAGTGGAATTTGATTTGTGATTGTCTTGAAGAGCTTATTTACTTTTGACCAAGTGGACAAGAATCATATAGTTGCATTCACATATATAGGTTGCATTGCACTGCATGAGTTTTACATGTTTCTACTCATTTATTTTATCTCCTTCAAATAAGCATGAGGACATGCTAATATCTAAGTGTGGGGAGGTTGATAAACCATTATTTTATGGTTCACATTGTGTTTAATTATGTGGTTTTATCAAATCTTTACCCACTTATTCATTAAATAAGCATGCATTTATAATTCCTTCCTAAAAATACTTTATGGTTGAAAACTTGCTTCCTAGAGATTTTTAATTTTGTATTTTAATTCTCCTTTATTCCATTCGATGACGTGATCTGTGTGTTGAGTGTTTCAGGCTTTATAGGGTATGAATGACTTGGAGATTAGAAAGGAAGCTTGCAAAAATGGAAGGAACACAAGAAATTAAGGAGATAACCAGCGAGAAGTGACGTGGACGCATGGCTCACGCGACCGCGCGGATTGGAAACTGCACAAGTGATGCGAAGGCGTGGACGACGCGCACGCGTGGCAAGGCAAAACCCTGGATGACGCGAACGCCTGGATGACGCGATCACGTGACATGCGCGATCTGCAGAATCTACAGAATTCGCTGGGGGCAATTTTGTGCCCTGTTTTGACCCAGTTTTCGGCCTAGAAAAGCAGATTAGAGCCAGGGAACATGCAGAGACAGAACACAACATTATTCTGCATAATTTTAGTTTTAGATCTGATTTTACCTCTCCTCTAAGTTTTCTCTCTACACATTGATAGTTCTTAGGATTTCGTTTTTATTGCTTTTTGGATTAGGATATTGAGAAGAGTTATTACCTCCGTCAAGGCTTCATTATTCTAGTTTGTTTTCCTTACTTGTCTCTTATTCTTCCATGTCTTCAATTTATTCAGAATTACTATTGGATTATTTTTAGAATTGATTAATACAAGAACCACTTTTATTTTCAATTGATCTTTTTGATTATTATTTATCATGTATTTCTTTATTTCCCTTTCTTATGTTATGAAGTTTACATTCATAATGAGCAAGTAGTTCCATAACTTGATTGGGAGTTGATTGAAAGGAGGACCTTGAGTTAGAATGCTCAAGAGAAAAATTGTAATTGGATTTATTGTTGGATTGTCCTCTAGTCACCGACACTAATCCTTTCCAAGGGAGAGGATTGGAACTTGTGAATAGAAATAGCTTTCCAACTTGCTTGACTTTCCTCTACCTAGTAAGGGATAACTAAGCAGAACAACCTTCAATTATCAATTAATCTCGAGAATACTCCAACAAGAATAGGGCTTCCAACTAGTCTACTCCCAGTCAAGGTTTTTATTAAATTACATACATTCTCTAATTTAATTTCCTGTTTACCAACTTAAACCATTTTTGAAAACATCTGATTAATAATATAGCACATCTTTCTGCAACTCATTGGGAGACGACCTGGGATTCATACTCCCAGTATTTTAATTTTAATTTTGTGACAACCCTTCTAAATTGATAAGTGGATTTTCGGTTGGTTAAGAACTGTACTTGCAACGTATCTCTTATAACAATTTCTTAACTCGCCAATTTCCGCCACGTCAGTGTGCGATCACGATTTTGTGTACCAAGTTTTTGGCATCGTTGTCGGGTATTGTTCGAGTTTGGACAACTGACGGTTCATCTTGTTGCTCAGATTAGGTAATTTTATTTTATTTTAAGCTTTTATTTTTTTATTTTATTTTCGAAAATTTTTTTTCAGAATTTTTAAGAATGAATTCTAGAGTTTCATGATGATCTGTTGAAGTCTGGCTGGCTGTGAAGCCATGTCTAATCTTTTGGACCGAGGTTTCAACTTATCATCACAAGAGCTTATTGATTTCTATCAATCTTGCTGTTGAATGTAATGATCTGCTAAAGCTTGGCTGGCCATTGGCCATGTCTAGTTTTTCGGACCGAAGCTTTCACTGAAAGCTTGGCTGGCTAGTAAGCCATGTCTAAATCCTGGACCGGAGTTTTAGACTAACATTGCATGATTCCTGGAATTCTCATTAAGAATTTTGAATTCCTTATTTTCTTTTTCCAAATAATTTTCGAAAAAAAAATACAAAAAAATTTATAAAATCATAAAAACAAAAAATTTTGTGTTTTGTTTGAGTCTAGTGTCTATTTTTAAGTTTGGTGTCTCGCATATTTTTAACTTTCTTGCATTTCTCGAATATATGCATTATTTTCTTCATCGATCTTCAAGTTGTTCTTGATGATTTTCTTGGGTCTGATCTTTAAATTCTCTTGTTTTGTGTCTTTTGTTGTTTCGCATGTGCATTCTCAATTTGTTAGTGTCTCTAATATGAAAATTTCTGGGTTTGGTGTCTTGCATGCATTGTTTATCTGATCTTAGTTTTCCATTATTAGTTTCATTTTGTTATTTTTCATCATTAAAAATTCAAAAAAATTTTCAAAATTATGTCTTTTCAAGTCAATAATACAGAGAATTGAAGATTCAGAACATACAGCAGAGGAATTACATGAGAAAAAGCTGGGCGTTCAAAACGCCCAGTGAGGAAGGAAAATTGGCGTCTAAACGCCAGCCAGGGAGGCAAGTTAATTTTTAATTCAAATCTTTTTCAAATCATATCTTTTTCAAAAATCAAATCTTTTTCAATTTTTTTTAATATTTTCGAAAATTCCAAATTGATTTTCAAAATCTTTTTCTTATTTTTATTTCATATTTTTCAAAATTAATGCTAATATTTAATGTGATTGATTCAAAAATCTCAAGTTGTTACTTGCCTATTAAGAAAGGTTCAATCTTTAAATTTTAAAATCATATCTTTTTGTTTCTTATTAGTCAAGTAATCAACTTTAATTTTTAAAATCAAATATTTTTAAATTGTTTTTCAATCATATCTTCTTAATCATATTTTCTCAACCACATCTTTTTCAAAATAATTTTCAATCATATCTTTTTGATTACTGATTTCAAAATCTTCTTCAAATCACCTCACCACTTTCTTACTTTTAATTTTTGAAAAACCATCAACCACTTTTTCAAAATTCTTTTTAATTATTTTAAAATTTTAGTTTTATTTAAAAATTTGTTTTCGAAAATTCTTCTCCTTCCTCACCTTTTTCTATTTAAGGAATAACATTTCTCCTCTATTAGCAATTCGGACTCTCTCCCTCTCTATAAGTTCAAATTTTCCTCTCTACCTCATCCTTCTATTCTTCTTTTTCTCTGACACCTCAAGAAATCTCTATACTGTGACATAGAGGATTCCATACTTTCTTGTTCTCTTCTCTTTCATTTAAGCAGGAACAAAGACAAAGGAATTCTTATTGAAGCTGATCCTGAACCTGAAAGGACCTTGAAGAGGAAGCTAAGAGAAGCTAAAGCACAACTCTTTAGAGAGGACCTAATAGAAATTTTTGAAAGAGAAGAAGAAATGGCAGCCGAAAATAACAACAATGCCAACAATACAAGGAAGATGCTTGGTGACTTCATTGCACCTTCTTCTGACTTATGTGGAAGGAGCATCTCAATTCCTGCAATTGGAGCAAACAACTTTGAGCTTAAGCCTCAATTAGTTTCTCTAATACAGCAGAATTGTAAGTATCATGGACTTCCATTGGAAGATCCTCATCAGTTTTTAGCTGAATTCTTGTAAATTTGTGACACTGTTAAGACCCATGGGGTAGACCCTGAGGTCTACAGACTTATGCTCTTCCCTTTTACTGTTAGAGACAGAGCTAGGACATGGTTGGACTCACAACCTAAAGAAATCTTGAACTCTTGAAAAAAGCTGGTCAATGCCTTCTTAGCAAAGTTCTTTTCACCTCAAAAATTAAGTAAGCTTAGAGTGGAAGTCCAAACCTTCAGACAGAAGGAAGGCGAATCCCTCTCTGAAGCTTGGAAAAGATACAAGCAATTGGTCAGAAGGTGTCCTTCTGGCATGCTTTCAGAATGGAGCATCATATGCATATTCTATGATAGTCTGTTTGAAATGTCCAAGATGTCATTGGACAACTCTGCTGGTGGATCTCTTCATCTGAAGAAGACGCCTGAAGAAGCCCAGGAACTCATTGAAATGGTTGCAAATAACCAATTCATATACACTTCTGAAAGGAATCCTGTGAATAATGGGACAACTTAAAAGAAAGGAGTTCTTGAGATTGATACTCTGAATGCCATATTGGCTCAGAATAAAATATTGACTCAGCAAATCAATATGATCTCTCAGAGTCTGTCTGGAATGCAAGCAGCAACAGGCAGTACTAAAGAAGCATCTTCTGAAGAAGAAGCTTATGATCCTGAGAACCCTGCAATGGAAGAGGTGAATTACATGGGAGAATCCCATGGAAACACCTATAATCCTTCATGGAGAAATCATCCAAATCTCTCATGGAAGGACCAACAGAAGTCTCAACAAGGCTTCAACAACAATAATGGTGGAAGAAATAGGTTTAGCAATAGCAAGCCTTTTCCATCATCTTCTCAGCAACAGACAGAGAATTCTGAGCAGAGTCTCTCTAGCTTAGTAGCCATAGTCTTTGATCTATCTAAAACCACACTAAGTTTCATGACTGAAACAAGGTCCTCCATTATAAATTTGGAGGCACAGGTGGGTCAGCTGAGTAAGAAAGTTATTGAATTCCCTCCTAGTGCTCTCCCAAGCAATACAGAAGAGAATCCCAAGAAAGAGGAGGAAAAGGCAGTGATTTCCACTTAGGAAGACTTCAATGGACGTCCACTGGCCCCCAAGGAGTTCCTTAATGGAGAACCAGAGGAATCTAAGGCTCAGATAGAGACCATAGAGATTCCACTGAACCTACTTCTGCCATTCATGAGCTCTGATGAGTATTTTCCCTCTGAAGAGGATGAAGATATTACTGAAGAGCAAGTTGCTAAGTATCTTGGAGCAATCATGAAGCTAAATGCCAAGTTATTTGGTAATGAGACTTGGGAGGATGAACCTCCATTGCTCTTCAATGAACTGAATACCTTGGATAGGCAGAAATTACCTCAGAAGAAACCGGACCCCAGAAAATTCTTAATATCCTGTACCATAGGCACCATGACTTTTGAGAAGGCTCTGTGTGACCTAGGGTCAAGTATAAACCTCATGCCCCTCTTTGTATGGAAGAAACTAGGTATCCTTGAGGTGCGAGCGGCAAGAATCTCACTAGAGATGGCAGACAATTCAAGGAAGCAGGCTTATAGACTTGTAGAGGATGTCTTGGTAAAAGTTGAAGGCCTTTACATCCCTGCTGAATTCATAATCTTGGACACTAGGAAGAACATGGATGAATTCATCATCCTTGGCAGACCCTTCCTCGCCACAGCAAAAGCCGTGATTGATGTTGACAGAGGAGAGTTGGTTCTTCAAGTGAATGAAGACCACTGATGAGCGGATAATTTATACGCTTTTTGACGTTGTTTTTAGTATGTTTAAGATTCCTGGAATTCATATTAAAAATTTTGAATCCTTATTTTTCTCTTTTCTAAATAATTTTCAAAAAATATAAAATAAAAAAAAAATCCAAAAAAAAAATTAGAAAATCATAAAAATCAAAAATATTTTTCTGTTTCTTGTTTGAGTCTTGAGTCATGTTATAAGTTTGGTGTCATTTGCATGTGCATCTTGCATTTTTTTCGAAAAAAAATCATGCATTCATAGTGGTCTTCATGATCTTCAAGTTGTTCTTGGTAAGTCTTCTTGTTTGATCTTGATGATTTTTTGTTTTGTGTCTTTTCATGTTTATCATATGCATTCTTGAATTCTTAGTGCGTAAGCATTAAAGAATTCTAAGTTTGGTGTCTTGCATGTTTTCTTTGCATGAAAATTTTTTCAAAATTGTGTCTATGATGTTCATCTTGACATTCAAAGTGTTCTTGGTGTTCATCTTGACATTCATAGCATTCTTGCATGCATCACATGTTTTGATTTAAAAATTTCATGCATTGCATCTTTTTAGTGTTTTTCTCTTGCATCATAAAAATTTCAAAAATCAAAAAAATATCTTTCCCTTTTTCTCTCATTAAATTCGAAAATTTGGATTGACTTTTTCAAAAATTTTTAAAAAATCAAAGTTGTTGCCAATGAGTCAAATCAAATTTTCAATTTGAAAATCTTATCTTTTTCAAAACAATTTTCAAAAATCAAATCTTTTTCAAAATTTTTAGCTATTTTCGAAAATTTCAAAAATATTTTTCAAAAAATCTTTTTCTTATTTTTATATAAAATTTTCGAAAATAACTAATCAATTAATGTTTTGATTCAAAAATTTGAAGTTTGTTACTTGCTTGTTAAGAAAGATTCAAACTTTAAATTCTAGAATCATATCTTGTGATTTCTTATGAACCAAGTCATTAATTGAGATTTTAAAAAAAAAATCAAATCTTTTTCAAAACTAATTTCAATCATATCTTTTCAAAAATAACTTCTTATCTTTTCAAAATTTGTTTCAACTAACTAACTAACTTTTTGTTTGTTTCTTAACTTTTTCAAAACTACCTAACTAACTCTCTCTCTCTCTAATTTTCGAAAATATCTCTCCCTTTTTCAAAAATTTCTTTTTAATTAACTAATTATTTTTATTTTTTATTTTTGAATTCAAAAATTTTCGAAAAATACTAACTAATTTTCAAAAACCAATTTTCAAAAATCACTAACTCTTTTTCAAAATAATTTTCGAAAAGTATTCCTCCCCCATCTCATTCTATTTATTCATTCATGTCCTAACATCTCATCTCACATTCCAATCCTTACAGTTGTGTTTCTTCCTTTACATCACATCCTTTATCTCCCCCTCTTCTTCTACTTACAAAGGGATCCCTATACTGTGGTATAAAGGATCTCTATCATTATTATCATTTTTCTGGCCATTCTTCCTTGTCATATGAGCAGGAGCAAGGATAAGAACATTCTTGTAGAAGCAGATCCAGAACCTGAAAGAACTCTGAAGAGAAAATTAAGAGAAGCTAAAATACAACAATCCAAAGATAACCTTTCAGAAATTTTCGAACAGGCAGAGGAGATGGCAGCCGAAAATAATAATAATGCAAGGAGGATGCTTGGTGACTTTACTGCACCTAATTCCAATTTACATGGAAGAAGCATCTCCATTCCTGCCATTGGAGCAAACAACTTTGAGCTGAAACCTCAATTAATTTCTCTGATGCAGCAGAACTGCAAGTTTCATGGACTTCCATCTGAAGATCCTTTTCAGTTCTTGACTGAATTCTTGCAGATATGTGATACTGTTAAGACTAATGGAATAGATCCTGAAGTCTACAGGCTCATGCTTTTTCCTTTTGCTGTAAGAGACAGAGCCAGAGTATGGTTGGATTCTCAACCTAAAGACAGCCTGAACTCTTGGGATAAGCTGGTCACGGCTTTCTTAGCCAAGTACTTTCCTCCTCAAAAGCTGAGCAAGCTTAGAGCTGATGTTCAAACCTTCAGACAGAAAGAAGGTGAATCCCTCTATGAAGCTTGGGAAAGATACAAACAATTGACCAAAAAGTATCCTTCT
>NC_029785.2:47773799-47775144 GCF_000816755.2 Arachis ipaensis | reverse complement strand
CAAACTCTAAGTTTGGTGTTGGAAAGTCTCAACAAAGCTCTGCACATCTGTGAGGCTCCATGAGAGCCCACTGTCAAGCTATTGACATTAAAGAAGCGCTTGTTGTGAGGCAACCCAATGTTTATTTATCTAACTATATTTTTCTTAGTTATGTGTCTTTATAGGTTCATGATCATGAGGAGTCACAAAATAAATATAAAAATTGAAAACGGAATCAAAAACAGCAGAAGAAAAATCACACCCTGGAGGAGCATCTGTCTGGCGCCAGAACAGAGCATAGTTCTGGCGCTGAACGCCCAGAATGGGAGCATCCTGGCGCTGAATGCCCAGAACAAGCATGGTTCTGGCGTTCAACGCCAGAAATGGCAGCAAATGGGCGTTGAACGCCCAAAATGGGCACCAACCTGGCGCTGAACGCCCAGAGTTGTGTGCAAGGGCATTTTGCATGCCTAAATTGGTGCAGGGATGTAAATGCCTTGACACCTCAAGATATGTGGACCTCACAGGATCACCTCAGGATCTGTGGACCCCACAGGATCCCCACCTACCTCATCATCTCTCTTCCCATTCATGATCATCCCTTCTACTTTCCAATTACCACTCACATCCATACACCCACTACCTTCAAAATTCAACATCTCTCTTACAATTCAACATCTCTCTCCCACCCAACCCCACCCATATGGCCGAACACACACTCCCATCCATCTCCTCCATATCTTCTTCTTATTCTTCAGTCTTTCTTCTTTTGCTCGAGGGCGAGCAACATTCTAAGTTTGGTGTGGTAAAAAGCATAGCTTTTTTGTTTTTTTTCCATAACCATTAATGGCACCTAAGGCCAGAGAAGCCTCTAGAAAGAAGAAAAGGAAAGACAAAAGCTTCCATCAAGGGTCTATAGCTCAGTGGTAGAACATTTGACTGCAAATCAAGAGATCCCTGAGATACCTCAGGGGATACATCTTCTTCCACACAATTATTGGAAGCAACTAAGGGTGGAACATCAAGAGCACTCCATCATCCTTCATGAAATCAGAGAAGATCTAAAAGCAATGAAGGAGGAGCAGCAAAGACAAGGAAGAGACATAGAAGAGCTCAAGGACATCACCAAGGTGGACTCATTCCTTGTTCTTACTTTCTCTGTTTTTTTCGTTTTCTATGTGCTTATCTGTGTTTGTGTCTTCATTACATGATCATTAGTAGTTAGTAACTCTGTCTTAAAGATATGAATGTCCTATGAATCCATCACCTCTCTTAAATGAAAAATGTTTTAATTCAAAAGAACAAGAGGTACATGAGTTTCAAATTTATCCTTGAACTTAGTTTAATTATATTGATGTGGTGACAA
>NC_029785.2:47736804-47773714 GCF_000816755.2 Arachis ipaensis | reverse complement strand
AGAGATGACCGAAAGTAGCCGTTGACAGTGGTGATGTATCACATAAAGCCAGCCATGGAAAGGAGTAAGACTGATTGGATGAAGATAGCAAGAAAGCAGAGGTTCAGAGGAACGAAAAGCATCTCCATTCGCTTATCTGAAATCTCTGCCAATGAATCTACATAAGTATCTCTATCCCTTTTATTGTTTATTTTAATCTAATAAAATATCATGTTTAAATCCGCCTGACTGAGATTTGCAAGGTGACCATAGCTTGCTTCAAGCCAACAATCTCTGTGGGATCGACCCTTACTCACGTAAGGTTTATTACTTGGACAACCTAGTACACTTGCTGGTTAGTTGAACGGAGTTGTGTCCACACATAGTAGAGAGCCATAATAATGATTCCATACAATAACAAAGAGTACTACATTAATGTGATCACAATTTCGTCCACCAACCACCTTGTGTTTAAGGCTCAAGGATCTCCCTCTTTAACCATGGAGAGAAAGCATGAAAAGCTTCTCTCAATGCAGAGTCAAATAGAGCCCCCACATTCAAAATCTAAGTTTGGTGTGGGGAGGCCATCATGATGCTCTGCATATCTGTGAGGCTCCATGAGAGCCCACTGTCAAGCTATTGACATTAAAGAAGCGCTTGTTGGGAGGCAACCCAATTTTTATTTATCTATGTTAAATTTCTATTTCTATTGTTATTTTATGTTTTCTTTAGGTTAATGATCATGTGAAGTCACAAAAATAATTGAAAAAGCAAAAACAGAATGAAAACATCATTGAAAATGGCACACCCTGGAAGACGATCTTACTGGCGTTTAAACGCCAGTAAACGCCAGTAAGGTAGCAGAATGGGCGTTAAACGCCCAGTCTGGCACCATTCTGGGCATTTAATGCCAGAAAAGGGCACCAGACTGGCGTTTAACGCCAGAAAAGGGCACCAGACTGGCGTTTAACGCCAGAAAAGGGCACAAAGCTGGCGTTTACATGCCAGAAAAGGAAGAAAAGTTGGTGTTTAATGCCAGAAAGGGAAGAAAAGCTGGCGTTAAACGCCAGAAATGGGCAGCAACCTGGCGTTTAACGCCAGGATTGGCACTCCAAAGGGCGTTTACATGCCAACATGGTGCAGGAATGAGAAATCCTTGACACCTCAGGATCTGTGGACCCCACAGGATCCCCACCTACCTCAACTCTCTCTCTCTCTTCTTCACACCTTTTCATAACACCCTTTTCCAAATACTCCTCACCAATCACCTCCATTTCTCTTCCCCATAACACGCCCCTCATAATTCAAATTCAAAATCCTTTCCCTCCCAAACCCAATGACATGGCAGAAATTGGCGAGTTAAGAAATTATTATAAGAGATATGTTGCAAGTATAGTTCTTAACCAGCCAAAATTCCACTTATCAATTTAGAAGGGGTTGTCACAAAATTATAATTAAAATACTGGGAGTATGAATCCCAGGTCGTCACCCAACGAGTTGCAGAAAGGTGTGCTATTTTATTAATCAGATGTTTTCTAAAATGGTTTGAGTTGATAAACAGGAAATTAAATCAGAGAAATTATGTAATTTAAGTAAAAACCTTGACTGGGAGTAGATTAGTTGGAAGCCCTATCCTTGATGGAGTTCTCCCAAGATTAAAATGATAATTGAAGGTTGTTCTGCTTAGTTATCCTTTACTAGGTAGAGGAAAGTCAAGCAAGTTGGAAGGCAATTTCTATTCACAAGTTCTAATCCTCTCCCTTGGGAAGGACTAGTGTCAGTGACTAGAGGGCGATCCAACAATAAACCCAATTACAATTTTTCTCTTGAGTAATCCAACTCAAGGTTTCCTTTCAATCATCTCCCAATCAAGTTATGGAACTACTCGCTCATTATGAATGTAAATTTCACAAAATAAGGAAGAGAAATACTGAAAGACATAATAAATAAAAATCAAAAGTATCAATTAAAAATAAAAATAGTTCTTGTATAAATAAATTCTAGAAATAATCCAAGAGTAACTCTGAGTAAATAAAGGACATGAAAGAGTAGGTGACAAGTAAGGAAACAAACTAGAATGACGAAGACTTGATGGAGGTAATAACTCTTCTCAATATCCCAATCCAAAATGCAATAAAATCAAAATCCTAAGAACTATGAATGTGTAGAGAGAAAACCTAGAGGAGGAATAAATTCAGATCTAAAAAAAACTAAAACTATGCGGAATGAATGTTGTCTTTGGTCTCTGCATGTTCCCCGGCTCTAATCTGCTTTTCTGGGCCAAAAACTGGGTCAAAACAGAGCCCAAAATCGCCCCCAGCAAATTCTGCAGATTCTACAGATCGCACGTGTCACGCGATCGCGTCATCCAGGCGTTCGCGTCATCCAGCATTTTGCCTTGCCACGCGTGCGCGTCGTTCACGCCTACGCGTCACTCGTTCAGTTTCCAATCCGCGCGGTCGCGTGAGCCATGCGTCCGCGTCACTGCAATTTCCTCTACGTCGCGCGGTTGCGTGAGACATGCGTCCGCGTCACTTCTCCCTGATCATCTCCTCAATTTCTTGTGTTCCTTCCATTTTTGCAAGCTTCCGTTCTAATCTCCAAGTCATTCATGCCCTATAAAGCCTGAAACACTTAACACACAGATCACGGCATCGAATGGAATAAAGGAGGATTAAAAATACAAAGTTAAAAGTCTCTAGGAAGCAAGTTTTCAACCATGAAGTATTTTTAGGAAGGAATTATAAATGCATGCTAATCATATGAATAAGTGGGTAAAGATTTGATAAAACTACACAATTAAGCACAATATAAACCATAAAATAGTGGTTTATCAACCTCCCCACACTTAGTCATTAGCATGTCCTCATGCTTAATTGAAGGAGATAAAATAAATGAGTAGGAACATGTAAAACTCATGCAATGCAATGCAACCTATATATGTCAATGCAACTATATGATTCTTGTCCACTTGGTCAAAAGTAAATAAGCTCTTCAAGACAATCACAAATCAAATTCCACTAATTCAATTCTTATACAGTAACAACAGATAAAAATGCAAGAAGGTAGCTCATGAAAGCAGAGAACATAGAATTTAAGCATTGAACCCTTACTGATGATGTATGTACGCTCTGATTTCTCTAGTGTATAGGGTAATCACTCTATCCTTCTCTAATCATGCTTTCTAATTTTTGTTCTTCACCTAACCAATCAACAATAATTAATATACCAATGCAAACATCATGAGGTCTTTCAAGGTTGTAATGGGGCCAAGGTATGGGTAAGGGTACATATATGGCTAAGTAAGCTTATAAATTGAATCTTTAATTAACCCAAGCTTTCACCTAACACATATATTCTTTATAGGTTAAAGTTGACACTTAGCTACCCAAAATTTTCTTTTCACATTCATTACTCATGTATCAACTTTTATTTTAATTTTATCATACAAGTATTGATCTTTGAATTCTTAACTTAATATTGGGGTAATTTTGTCCCCTTATTTAATTATTGAATTTTTTTGGATTTTTTTTTCGTAGTTTATTAATGCACATAGATTTTTAATTTTCTATAGTTTCACATGAGTAGGTACCCAAATTCCCATTATATCATCATGACACATTCCCTTATTATCTTTTGTTCCCACAATTTCCCCATACTTAATTAACACCTAATTCTATCTTAAGCTAACCAAAGATTCAATTGGGATATATAATTGTTTTTCCGCTTAAGACTAGTAATGTGGTAAAATAAAGAACAAATGGGATTTAAAGGCTCAAAGTGGCTAACAAAGATAATTGAAAGGGTAGGCTTATTTGGGATAAGTGAGCTAAACAAATGATGGCCTCAATCATATGCAAGCATATAAATATATTAAACATTGGATATATAGAATGAAACAAAATATAGATTACAATCATAGAGAAGTAAACACACAAGAATAAAATAATTATGGTTAAATAATGTAACCATGTATAAAGGCTCAAATCTCACAGGTTGTGTGTTCTTTAGCTCAAAAACCATGTTCCAAATATAACTTCAAGCAAATTTAACACAAAAGTTTTAATTAAAATTAGTGAAATTTTGTTCTAAAAATAGGGTCTTAGAAAAAACTTATTGTCTTTTCAATCAAGTAGAACATGCATGCAACTAATCTATTACTATGCAATCTATCCTATTCTACAAAATAAAAACTAACTAAATATCCTATTTTATTGGTGTTAGGGAAGAGAAATTACCTCCGGAAGTCAGGTACTGATCGACCTCCCCACACTTAAGGCTTTGTACCGTCCTCGGTGCCATCTGTCAGGAACAAAGGCGGGCTGGTAGCAGTATCTCCACAGTCGGGACCGTCATGACTCCCTGTGCTGGTAAACGAAGTAGAGTCCAGGGTGTCTGAGTCTCTGTATTTTCCCTTAAGTAGCTCCTTGAGGTATGTGAATCGGCGCTTGTTACGGTGCTCTCTTAGCTTTGCTTTGTGTTCCTGCCGATCCAACCTTTGAAGTATCTGATGGAGCAGTTGATTGGTTGCAGGTGCTTGTGGTATTGAAGGAGGAATGTCTTCAGCTGGTTCAGTAGGCTGGCTTGTAATGGCTGCTGAAGGTCTGATATATTTCCCATTAGGGACATACTGATCATCCCGTGGCAGCATGGCTTTGGTGTCCCTAGCTCTGTAGGAGACTCTGGCTGCTGAGACAAGATCTGAGACCAAGGCGGGAAAAGGTAAGTTGCCAACAATTTGTACGTGTCCCATAGCATTCTGGATGTGTCTTGGTAGGTTTAGAGGTTGATTTGTAAGGATGCACCATAGTAGAACGGTCATGTCTGCAGTGAAGGAGGACTCGTGAGTGCTCGGAAAGACGTAATAGGACATAATTTGTGCCCATACGGGAGCCTCCAAGGTAAGTGCAGAAGCCAATATTCCCTTAAGACGGGAATGATGGTATCCGTAGATCCATCTGCTGCCAGGTAGGGCGATAACTTTGAGAACAGCATCCCAGTCAAATTGGTACATCTGGCGCTTGAGTGCGGCCTGTTGAAATGCGTCCAGTCCTTCTAGAGTAGGGGAAAGATCTAAAGCTCGTTGAATGGCCTCTTCTGTAATGGGGATTTGCTTCTGACGGAGATAGACAGACTGCAGGGTTCGCAGGTGGAAATTGGAGTAGAACTCGACTACCCAGGAAAGATTAACCTGCCGTGGCTGTCTCTGTAGAAAACCCCATTGTCTTCGTGCAATTTGCGGCTCAACAAATTCATCAATATGGTTTGGGAGGATAAGAAGGTATTTATGGTTAAACAAGGGATTGAATTAGGACATGTTGTAACCCCATTGTCTTCGTGCGATCGCGTGAGTGGCCATTATAGGGATATGACACGAACGCGTGAGCCGTGCGTCCGCGTGGTAAGTGACGCGGACGCGTGGGAGGCATGTTTCCCATGTGATGCGGACGCGTCAGCGACGCAGTCACGTGGGGTAATTTGTGCCAAAGGCACGCCTCCAGCCACGCTCCCGCGTGACTTTCTGTTCGATTTCATATTCTTTCTGAGCCACCTGCGACGCGGACGCGTCGGCGACGCTGTCGCGTTGCGTGCTCTCCCTCTCTCTCTTTTTTTGTTTTTTTTAATTTTTAATTTTTTTATTTTTTAAAATAAAAATATGCAAATACAGATGCAAACAAAATGTGCTAATAAGGAGAAGAGGTATTTAAAAAGAAAACTAAGAATAAAAAAAGGAACTATCATACAATGGTGGGTTGTCTCCCACGTAACACTTTGCTTTAACGTCCGTAAGTTGGACGCTCCACTAGCTCAGTCTTCTGCTGTGAGTGGATCTTCCAAGAGGAAGATTTCTAACTCCTTGTTTTTCGTCACCTTCTCACCATGATATAGCTTCAAACGATGTCCATTAACTTTGATGAATTCAGATCTGGAAGGATGACTCAGGTGGAAAACTCTGTATGGCTCAGCCTTCCCTACTCTATATGGACCTTCCCATTTTGATCTCAACTTGCCTGGCATGAGCCTCAGTCTAGAGTTGTAAAGGAGGACTAAGTCCCCAGGTTGGAACTCTCTCCTCTTGATGTGCTTATCATGTACAGCCTTCATCTTTTCCTTGTACAGCCTTGAGTTTTCATAAGCTTCTAGGCGAAGGCTTTCTAATTCTTGCAGTTGCAACTTTCTTTCAGCTCTGGCTTCCTCAAATCCCATGTTGCACTCCTTTACTGCCCAAAAGGCTTTGTGCTCTACCTCAACTGGGAGGTGACAGGCCTTTCCATAAACTAAGCGGAAGGGGCTCATCCCAATGGGCGTCTTGTATGCAGTTCGGTATGCCCAGAGTGCATCTTGTAGCCTGGTGCTCCAGTCTCTTCTATGAGGTTTAACTATCTTCTGCAACATACACTTTATCTCTCTGTTAGACACCTCAGCTTGCCCATTAGTCTGGGGATGGTAGGCTGTTGCCACTTTATGAATTATCCCATGCTTCTTCAGTAATCCTGTTAGTCTTCTGTTACAGAAATGGGTGCCTTGATCGCTCACGATTGCTCGTGGTGATCCAAAGCGACAAATAATGTGATTTCTAACAAAGGAAACAACAGCGTTAGCATCATCAGTGCGGGTAGGAATTGCTTCCACCCATTTAGAAACGTAATTTATAGCTAACAATATATAAAAATAACCATTAAAATTTGGATATGGACCTATGAAGTCGATGCCCCAAACATAAAAAATTTCACAGAAAAGCATAGTCTGTTGAGGCATCTCATCCCTCTTGGATATATTACCAAACCTTTGGCATGGGGAACAAGATTTACAAAATTCAGCAGCGTCTTTAAAAAGGGTAGGCCACCAGAATCCACAATCTAAGATTTTTCTAGCTATTCTTTGAGGGCCAAAATGTCCTCCACTCTTAGATGAGTCACAAGCCTCTAAAATGGACTGGAATTCTGATTGAGGCACACACCTTCTAATTACCTGGTCAGCGCCACATCTCCATAAATATGGGTCATCCCATTTATAATATTTAGACTCTCTTTTCAGCTTGTCTCTTTGATGCTTAGTAAAGTTTGGAGGAAAAGTGTGGCTAACTAGATAATTAGCTACAGGCGCATACCAAGGGGCTACTTCAGATACTGCTTGCAGGTTATCAAATGGGAAATTATCATTTATAGGAGTGGAGGTATCCTTAATGTGCTCAAGGCGACTCAAGTGGTCTGCCACTAGATTTTGGTTACCACTCCTTTCTTTAATTTCTAAATCAAATTCTTGTAGTAGCAATATCCAACGTATAATCCTTGGTTTGGACTCCTTTTTAGTTAATAAATACTTTAGAGCTGCGTGGTCTGAGTACACTACTACTTTAGTACCAAGTAAATAGGCTCGGAATTTATCCAGAGCAAAAACAATAGCAAGAAGCTCTTTCTCAGTAGTAGTGTAATTAGATTGAGCTGTGTCTAAAGTCTTAGACGCATAAGCAATGACAAAAGGATCCTTACCTTCACGCTGAGCCAACGCTGCTCCTACTGCATGGTTGGAAGCATCGCACATGATTTTGAATGGCTGGCTCCAGTCAGGTCCTCTCACAATTAGAGCTTGAGTCAGGGCGGTCTTTAGCTTATCAAACTCTTGTTTGCAATTCTCACTGAACTCGAACTCAATATCTTTCTGCAGTAATCTGGATAAGGAAAGTGCTACCTTACTGAAGTCCTTAATGAATCTCCGGTAAAAACTTGCATGGCCAAGGAACGAATGGACTTCCCTCACAGAGGAGGGGTAAGGTAAACTAGAAATAGCATCCACCTTTGCTGGATCTACAGAAATGCCAGTATTAGACACAACATGTCCTAATACAATCCCTTGTTTAACCATAAAATGACATTTTTCAAAATTCAATACAAGGTTTGTACTAACACATCTATCTAATACTCTAGATAAACTATCTAAGCAAAGGCTAAAGGAATCACCATAAACGCTAAAAAATCATCCATAAAAACCTCCATACAGTCCTTAATAAGGTCAGAGAAATGACTCATCATGCATCTTTGGAAAGTAGCTGGTGCATTGCACAAGTCAAAGGGCATTCTCTTATAAGCATAAGTCCCAAAAGGACATGTAAAAGTAGTCTTTTCCTAGTCTTCAGGAGCTATATGAATCTGGAAATAGCCTGTGTAACCATCTAAAAAGCAATAATGTGATTTACCTGACAGGCGATCCAGCATTTGATCAATAAATGGAAGGGGGTAGTGATCCTTACGAGTGGCCTGGTTGAGGCGCCTGTAATCAATGCAAACTCTCCAGGCATTCTGTACTCTGGTTGCTATGAGCTCTCCATGCTCATTCTTCACTGTAGTGACTCCAGACTTCTTAGTTACCACTTGTACTGGGCTTACCCATTCATTGTCTGAGATGGGGTAGATGATATCCGCCTCAAGTAGTCTAGTCACTTCCTTTTTGACAACCTCCAAGATAGTGGGATTCAGTCTTCTCTGGGGTTGACGAACAGGCCTAGCTCCCTCTTCTAAAAGTATTCTGTGCTTATAAACTTGATGGTTGATACCTTCCATGTCTGCCAAGCTCCATCCAATTGCTTTTTTGTGTTTTCTTAGCACACTGAGTAGCTGTTCTTCTTGTTGGGAAGTGAGTTCCCTTACAATAATAACTGGAAACTTTTGCTTGTCCTCTAGGTAAGCATACTTGAGGTGTGGAGGGAGGGGCTTTAATTCTAATTTCTGCTCGTGGTCAGGCTCTGGATTATCTGGGGCTGGTGATAATGGCAAAGTGCCCTCATTGTCCTCCAAGAGTGTCCTCACACTTGGACCTTCTCCTGTGTACTTCTCTTCTAACTCTTCCTGGTGAACTTCAGCCACGGTTTCATCTATGATGTCACACTAGGAGATAGAATAATCATCCGGAGGGTGCTCCATAGCTCCATTTAAACTGAACTTCACTATTCTGCCATCTATTTCAAAAGAATAAGTTCCAAAAAATGCGTCCAGCTTGAATTTTAAAGTCTTTAGGAATGGTCTTCCAAGCAGGATTGATGATGGCCTTCCTAAGTCATTAGGGGGCATTTCCAGAATGTAAGTCAATGGAAAATGTGAGCCCCTTAATGCTCATTAATACATCTTTAGCAACTCCAACCACTGTAATAATGCTTTTATCTGCTAACACAAAATGAGCTGCCGACCTTTTTAAGGGAGGGAGCCTCAAAGTATCATATATAGACAAAGGCATTATACTAACACATGCTCCTAGATCACACATGCAGTCAGAAAATATTACACCATCAATAGTACAATGAACCATACATGGACCTGGATCACTACACTTCTCAGGTATACCTCCCATTAAAGCAGTTATAGAACTACCTAAAGGAATACTTTCTAATTCATTAATTTTGTCTTTATGTATACATAAATCTTTTAGAAACTTTGCATATTTAGGTACCTGCTGAATAACATCAAAAAGGGGAACAGTTACCTTAACCTTTTTGAACATCTCTACCATTTTGGGATCAAGTTCCATCTGCTTCCTGGGTTTCCTTGCAATTTGTGGAAATGGAATAGGGAGGTCATTTTCTGCAGGGTCTGCCTCCTTGGGTGCTTCTTTCTGTGGTTGAGCCTCTACTTCTTCACCCATGTCTTGTATCACCTCTTCCTCTTTAGCATCCTCTACTTCTACCACCTCTTTAGCTGAGGTGTGTTCTGATGGGATTGGCTCCTCCTGATTCCTTTCTTGCAGTGTGGTTCCGGACCTTAGCGTGATGGCATTGATGCCACCCTTTGGATTGGGTATGGGTTGAGAAAGAATTCCACTGGAGCTTGCATGTTGAGTGTTTGAAGTGTTGGGTGGTGCCAGCTGAGAGATGAGAGCTTGTATAGCGGATGCTAGGCCATTAAGTGAACTTTCCATGTTCCTTTGTCCATGTTCAATGGATTGAAGAGCCTCGCCACTCGAAGAGAAATTAGATTGAGTGATCTGCGGAACTTGTTGTTGGTTGTGCTATGGTCCTTGGGACTGCCTCAGGTGAGGTGCTCTGTAAGGCTGGTTCTGATTCTGCTGCCTGTTGTTGTTATTATTCCACCTCTGATATCCTTGATTGTCTCTGCCTCCTCTGTAATTGTTGTCCCTCCAATTCTGGTTAGAATTATCTCTCCAACCTTGGTTAGAACTGTCCTGCCATCCATGGTTGTAACTGCCACCTTGATTGTACCCTTGGTTGGGGCGGTCATAGAAGTTATGAGTGGCTGCCACAGTGTTATCTTCCTACTGGAGCTGCGAACATTCATCAGTATAACGGCTGTAATCAGCACAGATCCCACACACTCTCTGTGGAAATAGCTGTTGGCTTTACTGTGCTTGTTGTTGACTCAACTGCATCTACTTCAGTAAGTTGGTCATTTCACATATACTCTGAGCTAGAGCAGTAGTTTCTTTGCTAGAAGATACCTCTGCAACAGCCTTTGACCGGCCTTGTTTCTGCCTATGATTCCTTGTAGACTCAGCCAAGCCGCTGATCAATTGCCATGCCTCATCAGTGGTCTTGTACTTTTTCATAGACCCATTGCTAGCACTTTCCAATGTGGTCTTATCTTGGGGCCTCATGCCCTGTGTGACGTAGCCGAGCAACACTATCTTGTCAATCATATGGTGGGGACATGCTTCCAGAAGGTTGTTGAAGCGCTCCCAATATTCTTAGAGAGTCTCAGATTCCTCCTGAACAATCATGGAAATGTCCTTCCTCAGTTTATCAGTAACTTCAGCTGGGAAGAATTTTTCCAAAAATTCTCTTCTAAGCGTATCCCAGTCAGAAACACTTGCTACGGGTTGAATGTAGTACCACTCTCTCGCCTTTCCCTCAAGAGAGAATGGGAAAGCTTTTAACAGAATAGAAGTTTCATCTGCACCATCGCGTCTGACAGTAGAACAGGCTGCTTGGAAATCCCTCAGGTGCTTGATAGGCTCTTGAGCAGGTAAGCCATGAAACTTAGGCATCAAGTTGAGTAGTGCAGTCTTTATTTCAAAGTCTGTAGCCACCGCTGGGTGATGCGCTTAAAACGATTGCATTGTAAAATTAGGGGCTCCAGCCTCCTGGATAGTAATTCTCCTAGGTGCTGCCATGTCACCTACACGTAAATCAACCGAATCAGCAGAAATGGAGCTTGTTTCTTCCTCAAGTGACGTTTCAGATTCACCCTCAGAGAGGACTAACCGACGCCGAGCTTGCCTTATTCGTGAGATAGTTCTTTCAATCTCAGGATCAAATACTGGCAAGCTTGGATCAGGGAGTGAATGCGTCATTAAACCAAAGAAACATGTAGCTCATAGTAGCAAAAAAAATAAAATAAAATGCAAATGAATAAATTCCAATCAATAACTTAGCACTCTATTGCAACTCCCCGGCAACGGCGCCAAAAATTGACATGGCGAAAATTGGCGAGTTAAGAAATTATTATAAGAGATACGTTGCAAGTACAGTTCTTAACCAGCCGAAAATCCACTTATCAATTTAGAAGGGGTTGTCACAAAATTAAAATTAAAATACTGGGAGTATGAATCCCAGGTCGTCTCCCAACGAGTTGCAGAAAGGTGTGCTATTTTATTAATCAGATATTTTCTAAAATGGTTTGAGTTGATAAACAGGAAATTAAATCAGAGAAATTATGTAATTTAAATAAAAACCTTGACTGGGAGTAGATTAGTTGGAAGCCCTATCCTTGATGGAGTTCTCCCAAGATTAAATTGATAATTGAAGGTTGTTCTGCTTAGTTATCCTTTACTAGGTAGAGGAAAGTCAAGCAAGTTGGAAGGCAATTTCTATTCACAAGTTCTAATCCTCTCCCTTGGGAAGGACTAGTGTCAGTGACTAAAGGGAGATCCAACAATAAACCCAATTACAATTTTTCTCTTGAGTAATCCAACTCAAGGTTTCCTTTGAATCATCTCCCAATCAAGTTATGGAACTACTCGCTCATTATGAATGTAAATTTCACAAAATAAGGAAGAGAAATACTGAAAGACATAATAAATAATAATAATCAAAAGGATCAATTAAAAATAAAAATAGTTCTTGTATAAATAAATTCTAGAAATAATCCAAGAGTAACTCTGAGTAAATAAAGGACATGAAAGAGTAGGTGACAAGTAAGGAAACAAACTAGAATGACGAAGTCTTGACGGAGGTAATAACTCTTCTCAATATCCCAATCCAAAAAGCAATAAAATCAAAATCCTAAGAACTATGAATGTGTAGAGAGAAAACCTAGAGGAGGAGTAAATTCAGATCTAAAAAAAACTAAAGCTATACAGAATGAATGTTGTCTTTGGTCTCTGCATGTTCCCCGGGTCTAATCTGCTTTTCTAAGCTGAAAACTGGGTCAAAACAGGGCCCAAAATCGCCTCCAGCAAATTCTGCAGATTCTGCAGATCGCGCGTGTCACGCGATCGCGTCATCCAGGCGTTTGCGTCATCCAGCGTTTTGCCTTGCCACGCGTGCGCGTCGTCCACGCCTTCGCGTCACTCGTGCAGTTTCCAATCTGCGCGGTCGCGTGAGCCCTGCGTCTGCGTCACTGCAATTTCCTCTACGTCGCGCGGTCGCGTGAGCCATGCGTCCGCGTCACTTCTCGCTGATCATCTCCTCAATTTCTTATGTTCCTTCCATTTTTGTAAGCTTCCTTTCTAATCTCCAAGTCATTCATGCCCTATAAAGCCTAAAATACTTAACACACAGATCACGGCATCGAATGGAATAAAGGAGGATTAAGATTACAAAATTAAAAGTCTCTATGAAGCAAGTTTTCAACAATGAAGTATTTTTAGGAAGGAATCATAAATGCATGCTAATCATATGTATAAGTGGGTAAAGATTTGATAAAACTACACAATTAAGCACAATATAAACCATAAAATAGTGGTTTATCAACCTCCCCACACTTAGTCATTAGCATGTCCTCATGCTTAGTTGAAGAAGATAAAATAAATGAGTAGGAACATGTAAAACTCATGCAATGCAATGCAACCTATATATGTCAATGCAACTATATGATTCTTGTCCACTTGGTCAAAAGTAAATAAGCTCTTCAAGACAATCACAAATCAAATTCCACTAATTCAATTCTTATACAGTAACAACAGATAAAAATGCAAGAAGGTAGCTCATGAAAGCAGGGAACATAGAATTTAAACATTGAACCCTTACTGATGATGTATGTACGCTCTGATTTCTCTAGTGTATAGGGTAATCACTCTATCCTTCTCTAATACACGAACCCTAACCTCCCTTTCCACTCCTATATAAACCCCTCTTCACTCCTTCATTTCCACATACCACAAACACTACTTCTCCCCCTTGGCCGAACCGCTAAACCCCCTCCATCTCCTCTATTTCTTCTTCTTCTACTCTCTTATTTCTTCTTTTGCTCGACGACGAGCAAACCTTCTAAATTTGGTGTGGTAAAAGTGTTGCTTTTTGTTTTTCCATAACCATTTATGGCACCTAAGACCAGAGAAACCTTTCGAAAGAGGAAAGGGAAGGCAAAAGCTTCAACCTCTGAGTCATGGGAGATGGAGAGATTCATCTCAAAGGTCCATCAAGACAACTTCTATGAAGTTGTGGCCAAGAAGAAGGTGATCCCTGAGGTCTCTTTCAAGCTAAAAAAGAGTGAATATCCGGAGATCCGACATGTGATTCAAAGAAGAGGTTGGGAAATTCTCACCAACCCCATTCAACAAGTTGGGATATTAATGGTTCAAGAGTTCTATGATTTACTTTCTCAGTTGAATATGGTTTGATTGAAAATGATGGTCAACTTAGAGCTCTTTGTGGAGTTAAGAGTAGGAAAGAGTTGTGTAGTGGTTGGAAACGTCATTCTAAGTTCATGATGGTTGCAAGCTCAAAATTCAAGAGCAATGGTTGGTGTAGAACTAAATTGCATGGGTCTAGGAAGTTGTTTGGAAGCTTCTTTGAGAATTCTAAGGTCATGCCACCCGGATGGAATAATGATGACCAATCTGGGGACGGGTGTCAAAACAAAGTGTGGGATCCCGGATCGCACGAGGAAAATCAAATTTGGGAGCCCATGGTTTGTGAAGAACTCCATCCAAGCTTGAAGATATTAAAATTGAAGAATGGAGCTTATTGGAGATTCAAGCATTGGTGGATGTTCAAGGATAGTTTCAAGCACAAGCCACCTTGAGAGGAGCTCCCCATAAGTCCAATGTAAGACCCAGAACCTTTGAAAAGTCTTTTTATGCGTAAGTCTCAAATCATATAGTTATTTATAGCCTTAATTTCAGAAATTATTTTATTAAAGATAATTTTTAATGCAGCAATCAGACAAAAATCCCAAAAGAAACACTAGTAGCTACAGTAATGCCAAAAAATTCCTAGGACATATTTACCATCTAGTATCCTATTGCTATTACTCCCCCTTTTGTCATCAAGGGTGGATAATATGCAAGATCTGTAAGACCCAGAACTTTTGAAAAGTCTTATTATGATCAAGTCTCAAATCATATAGCTATTTATAGCCTTAATTTCAGAGATTATTTTATTAAAGATAATTAAGGCAAGTTTTGATTTATTGAGTTTGAGATAAGTTACGATTATTATCCAATTTTATAATTATCGGATTATTTTCTATATTTAAATCATATAGTTGGTAGTTGTGAAATAATAAGGATTTTTATATGATTTGGATTAAATAATTAATATTTTAAATATTATTACTGCTATTTTGGAAAATGAAGAAATTAAGTATATTATTTCTAATTTTTAGATTTGGGCATTTTATTGAAAATAATTTGTGAAATTGATGAGCAAATAGTATTTTCTATATATCTCTAGTGTTGGATTTAGTTTGGGTTTCAATTACCATATTATTCCCAACTTTATTTGAAATTACTAAAATGCCCCTAACCCTAAGTTTCAAAAGTGAAACCCTAACCCTGAAACCCTAACCCATGACCCGGTTCCCCCTTTCACCCTCAGCAAACTCAGATTTGAAAACCTGTAGCTGCTACCCCATTTCTTTTCCCATCAGCAACTCACACAAAGTTTCCTTTTTCTGGAAAGAAAGAAACAGTGAGCAAGCGGGAGGGGGAGAGAAGGAGGCGCGTCTCGTCGCCGTCGAGCTGGAGGGGGAGCTGTCCGCAGCGCCATGGCACTGCCGCCACCATGCCATGCCTCGCCGCGAGCTACCCAATCGCGCCATCGCTGTCCCGTGGAGCCATCGCCAGGCCGCCGCGCGTGAGGATGCTGGGCCGTCGCTGCCTTCTCGTCGCAAAAGAGAGAGAGAGCTCGCGAACCAGGAAGATCGACCCATGCCTCACCGTCGCCAAGCTCGCGCCGCTGCTGTCCCGTTGAGCTTTTGCCGATGATTGTGCCGCTATTGTCAGAGAAACCTGAGGAGAGAGAGAGAGATGACCCGATGGGAGAGAGGGGGAAGACCACCCGCGACGCTGCCGGAGCTCCCATGGCCGTCAGAGACTGCCACCTACCTCCGCCACTGCTAAGGTTCGCCGCCGGTGCGCCGTTGAAAGGAAGGCCGTTCAGTCACGCCGAGCAGGAGAGACAGAGAGATCTGAAGGTGTGCTAGGAACCCAACCACCGTGCCTGGCCACCGATCGCGTCACCGGCACCGCCTCAGTCGGAACTGCCGCCATCAGAAAAGGGTTCTGGTCGCCAGGAGTGGTTCTGCGACTCCCGGGACCACCGCCGGAGCTTCTGGCTACTGCTGCCGTCGCCGGAAAAGGTTGTCGGTAAGGGTTTTAATTGTGGTTTCTGTCCTTTTTGAATTCCGGGAATATTATAGTCACTGCGTGTTGGTTTCAGTTGGCGACAAAGATTGTCCCTTGGGAGAGTTTTCGTGATTTTAAAAGGAAGTGGATCTCGATTGACGAACCTCATTATTTTGACGTTTTGAATAAGATTCAGAGTACCCTTTGAACTCTAGTTTAACATAACAAAAATGATTCTCTTATCAGTTTGAAACGCTTCAGATTTAATTATGGAATTGAAGCCGATTTTGTTTAAGTAAAGGAAATGGTTTTGAAAGAAGTAAAGATTACGTGACTCGGTTTGGCTTAGATCCTATTTTCTTACTCAAATCAGAAAGCCAATGTTTTAATGATTTTAAATGAATTTGGCGAAATGAGATATGTTATTCTCCCCTAAAGACTTGGGACTCTGCCGAGAAACTTTGTTATAAAATCCCATTGTTGAATGGATGATTTTGAATGTTTCAAAATAAATCTTTAACTTGCCATGGTTATGGAAGTTTGAAAAGAGGATGCCGAGAGTGGCATTGTTTTCAAAGGGGAATTTACCTTGAGTAAAAGTGGCTTATGAGCCTAAGATGATTTGAGAAATGAAATCTTTAAAGCCAAGGCTGAAAAGAGTTGAAACTCGATTTCAAAGTTGATTCATTGAATTACAATAGAGCTCCCTAACCCAATGAAAGGGGGTTTAGTGAATCATAGCTCTGAATTCAATTTCAAAAAAAAAGAAACTAGCTAAAAGTGAAAGTAAAAGTCCTCTTTCTAACTTAACTTCTATCCTATTTATACACTTTCTATATTGAGCTTCAGTTGTGCTTCTTGGGCTTTGAGGCCTCTCCTTGCTTTCCTTTTGTCTTGGGTTTATGATCCATAATCTTGATGAGAAATTGTTGTTGTGATGCTCTGTATTGTTTTAGTTATGGTTTATTGTACCCTCGCCTTTATCTTGATATATTCTGTAAGAGGGATAGGAATTGTATTGGATAATGCTTATAATATTATCTATGTATATAAGTGTATATATGTATGTACTCTTTATGAGTTATTGTAAGTTGTATGGTATTTATAGATGTACGTTATCGAACGAAAGTATTTTTGGGAGCGGTATCACGGTTTAAAGTTTTAAACAGGCTCATATTTTAGTATTAAATAGTATAAGTGTCGTCGTAATGCCCGAGCTATCAGAGTTGCGCAGCCGGAAGCGTGAGCTTTGGTAGTTAGGGTGTTACATCCAACTTAAGGATAATAAACAAAAGTGCTAGGTGGGAGACACCCCACCATGGTAAAATCTTTCTCTTTTTTCTTTTTGCACATATTGGTTAAAATAATTTAATTTCATGTTTTGATTGATTTGTTGAGTTTGTTTCGTAGTTTAGTATGTTAAATAAGATTTTACGGTGTTTTGGTAGTTGTTTGGAGGTTTGGAATGCTTGGATTGGTGCAAAAACATAGAAAAATTTTGAAAAAAAAAAACAGAGCACCATCCGTGCATACGCACACTGTGCGCATACGCGTGCATCAAGCATTTTCGCCTACCCACGCGCACGCGCCATGTACGCATACGCGTGGATTGAGAAATTCCACCCCCAAGCCAAAAGCCCGAGAGTTGTGCGAACGCTGCGCACGCATTGTACGTTTGGCACAAAACCACTTGCGCGTACGCGTACATGACGCGTACGCATCACTCTCGAGAGAAAAAAAAAAAAGCCATCGACGTGTGCGTGCCAGGCGCGCGTACGCGTGGATTTGCACCTTGTTTTTCTCCTTTCTCCTTTCTCCTTTCTTCTTGTTTCTTCTTTTCTTCTTCTTTCTTTCTACCTTTCTTCTTCCTCTCTTGAAAAAATAATAAATAAATAAATAAATAACTAAATAAATACTAATTTTTTTTTCTTTTCTTCCATTTTCTTTTATTGCATTTGCTTACTTTCATTCATTACATTTTAATTTTGATTTCATAGCTTGTTGTAATTTTCTTTTTTTTTTAGGTTTCTTATGTTAATAATGGTGTTGAATTTTCCTATTCAATCGTTGAGAATTTTTTGCTTTATTTTGGTGCCTCTTGACTTGTTTGATATTGTTGGGTGATGAAACTTTTAAATCAATGCTTAATCTTGTATTACTCTTATGTCTTTGTGCATTGATATGACCTAATATTGTTTTTCATGACCCACTCTTTCTTATTTGAACTTGATGCTCAATATGTTCTTCATGCTTTGATTTTACTCTTGCATCAAGTGTTAGTTCTTATGCCCTTTGCCTATATTATTTTCTCACTCATATATTGTAGCTACCATGTAGTGAGAACCTCACCCTTATTTGGCATTAGCCCCCGCCTATGTTCTCTTTGCTTTGATTGTTATCGGCTTAATTTTCTTTCTTTTTCTCTCCCTTTAGGTTGGCCACCAAGAAAGGAGGAAAAGGAAAAGCTTCACGATGGGGCAACGAACAAGTCATCCGCACAACCTTTCGAAGAAGCTCATCAATTGTAGCAACCCATCCACCAAGCTCCTCTTTGCATGCACCAAGGACGGTGCAATCTTCAAGTGTGGGGAGGTCGTTCGACCGATCTCCATGGGTATGAATTTCCTTTTCAACACCAATTTTTTTATTTTCTTCGTTAGATAGTTATTGCATTACATGATAGGTTGCATGTTAGTTAGAATTTGTATATATTTTTACCACTTCTTTCCTATTAGGACTACTTGGTTAGGGTGATGATTTCTTTTCCAAGAAATTATTTTTAGGGCAACCTACCAATTTGAAAACTTTTTATTGAACTTGCTTGAAAGAATTTATTTTGGAACATGGTTTTTGAGCTAAGAACACAAGCTTGTGAGATTTGAGCCTAATGGTGTGGTTACATCTTATAACTACTTATTTTTCCTTCTTGTGTGCAATTGTTCTCTTTCTATGATTGTGATCTTTGATTTGTTTGATTCTTTATGTCCATCATTTTGTGTATTCATGCATTTATATGATTGAGGCCATCATTTCATTTAGCTCACTTACCCAAATGGCCTTACCTTTTATCTTCCATTGTTTGCCAATTTGAGCCTATGCTTAACCCACTTTGTTCATAATTTTAGCACATTACAAGCCTTAAAGCAGAAAACAATAAAAGTCCTTAATTTGGATCTTTGATTAGCTTAGGCTAGTGTGTGTGTGTGTCATTTAAGTGTGAGAAATCTTGGAACATTGGGTGAATAAAAGGGTAGTTTTGTATTTTTGTTGCAAATATTGGGAATTGGGTACATGCTCAAGTGTAATGAATGTAAAACCTTATGCATTGATGATCTTGTATATAGAAAAAAAATGAGAAAAAGAAAAAGGAAAAGAAAAAAAACAATATGGAGAAGAAAAGAAAAAAGAAGAAGAAAGAAACAAGAAAAAGAAAGAAATAAAAGCGGACAAAATGCCCCAAAGCAAAGTTCAATAAGGGCCAATGCATAAGTGTTGTGAAATGAAAAAGAATACATGAGTATGTGAAAAAGTGAGAAAAATGGGTAGTTAGGTTAGCTTTGAAATTGTATAGGATGTCATAGGTTAGGTGGGAAGTTTAAGCTTATCAAAGATTCAAATTTCAAGCTCACTTGACCAAATATGCATCCTTACCTTGACCCTAGCCCCATTACAATCTAAAGAAAAGACCTCATGATACTTGTATGCATGCATGAAATATATGTTGATTGTTAGAAGAAAAACAAATCTTAGAAAGCATGATTAGGTTAGATTTGAGAGAATCGACCCTACACACTTGAGCGACTAAAGTGCAAACACTTCTGGTGAGGGTTCAATGCTCAATTCCTTGATTCTTGGCTTTCATGAGCATTCTTCTTGCAAGTCTACTTGAACTTCATTTTGATATTTAAATCGGTAGGATTCATGAGTCGTCATGGGACCTTAGCCCTACTCGTGCATGTGTGTCTTGGAGATTGATTTATTTTTAACCAAGTAGGTAGAATCATTTTACATTTAGTTGCATTCATATAGATAGATGTATATGGTTTAGGTTGCATTTAGATTAGTTCACATTGAATAAATGTTGATACCCTTTGCTTTCTCTTGGTTTAAGCATGAGGACATGCTTGGTTTAAGTGTGGGGAGGTTGATAAACCCCATTTGTAGGGTTTATCTTGTGATGAATTTAGAGCATTTTGATAATCTTTCCTCACATTTATTCAATGAAATAGCATGGTTTTATAACTTCTCCTTTAATTGTACTTAAGAGTGAAAACATGCTTTTATGTCTTAAAATAGCTAAATTCAATTCACCTTGATTCCATTAGATGCCTTGATATGTTTGTTAAGTGATTTCAGAATTAGGAGGCAAAGATTGGATCAAGGGAATGAAGAAAAAAAACATGTATAAATGGAGAACTCATGAAGAAATGAAGGAATCGCAAAAGCTGTCAAGCCGACCTATTCGCACTTAATCAGCCATAACTTGAGCTACAGAGGTCCAAATGATGCAGTTCTAGTTGTGTTGGAAAGCTAACATCCGGGGCTTCAAAACGATATAAGATTTGCTATAGTTGCTATACGTATGGTGATGTGTACGCGCACTGTACGCGCACGCGTCATTGCTGCCATATGATCCACTTAAAGCAATACGTGGCCAGTGAATTCTAAAGCCTTGTGGGCCCAATCCAACTCATTTCTGATGCTATTTAAGCCAAGGATTGAAGGGGAATTAACATACTTACACACATTAGTTTAGTTTAGTTTAGTTTTTTGGAGGAGTAGTTAGAGTTAGTTTCTAGAGAGAAAAACTCTCACTTCTCTCTAGAATTAGGATTAGATTTTAGATCTAGATCTAGTTCTTCTTCTCTCTTCTAATTTTCCTTTCCTTTCTTTAATTGTTCTCTTTTAGTTGTAGAATTCTTCTTCTCTTGTTATTCCTTTGTATTGTTAGTTTTAGTTTATGAACCTTCTTTTATAGATCTACATTTCTTCTTCAATGCAATTGGTAAGTTCTTTATTGTTTCATAATTGTTTTCTGATGAGCGGATAATTTATACACTTTTTGGCATTGTTTTTATTATGTTTTTAGTAGAATCTAGTTACTTTTAGGGATGTTTTCATTAGTTTTTATGTTAAATTCACATTCTGGACTTTACTATGAGTTTGTGTGTTTTTCTGTGATTTCAGGTATTTTCTGGCTGAAATTGAGGGACTTGAGCAAAAATCAGATTCAGAGGTAGAAGAAGGACTGCTGATGCTGTTGGATTCTGACCTCCCTGCACTCAAAGTGATTTTTCTGGAGCTACAGAACTCAAAATGGCGCGCTTCCAATTGCGTTGGAAAGTAGACATCCAGGGCTTTCCAGCAATGTATAATAGTCCATACTTTGACCGATTTTAGATGACGTAAAAGGGCGTTGAACGCCAGTCCTATGCTGCTGTCTAGAGTTAAACGCCAGAAACACGTCACAAACCAGAGTTGAACGCCAGAAATACGTTACAACCTGGCGTTCTACTCCAGAAAGAGCCTCTGCACGTGTAACATTCAAGCTCAGCCCAAGCACACACCAAGTGGGCCCCGGAAGTAGATTTATGCATCAATTACTTACTTCTGTAACCCCTAGTAACTAGTTTAGTATAAATAGGACTTTTTACTATTGTATTTGACATCTTTAGATCTTTTGATCATCTTGGGATGTCTGGTTCTTAAATCAGAGGGGCTGGCCATTCGGCCATGCCTGAACCTTTCACTTATGTATTTTTAACGGTAGAGTTTCTACACTCCATAGATTAAGGTGTGGAGCTCTGCTGTTCCTCATGAATTAATGCAAAGTACTACTGTTTTTCTATTCAATTCAACTTATTCCGCTTCTAAGATATTCATTCGCACTTCAACATGAATGTGATGAACGTGACAATAATCATCATTCCCTATGAATGTGTGCCTGACAACCACCTCCGTTCTACCTTAGATTGAATGAGTATCTCTTGGATCTCTTAATCAGAATCTTCGTGGTATAAGCTAGATTGATGGCGGCATTCATGAGAGTCCGGAAAGTCTAAACCTCTATACGCTTATCTGAAATTCTCACCAGTGATATACATAAGTATTTCTATCTTTATTTTCTGCTTAATTAGTATTAATTTTGAAAACTCCATAACCATTTGATATCCGCCTAACTGAGATTTACAAGGTGATCATAGCTTGCTTCATACCAACAATCTCCGTGGGATCGACCCTTACTCACGTAAGGTTTTATTACTTGGACGACCCAGTGCACTTGCTGGTTAGTTGTATCGAAGTTGTGAATGAAAAACGATTTATTAAGACGTGCGTACCAAATTTTTGGCGCCGTTGCCTGAGATCACAATTTCGTGCACCAAGTTTTTGGCGCCGTTGCCGGGGATTGTTCGAGTTTGGACAACTAACGGTTCATCCTGTTGCTCAGATTGGGTAATTTTCTTCCTATTTTGTTTTCAAAAAAGTTTTCAAAAATTTTTCAAAAAAAAAAATTCTTTTCAAAAAAATTTTATTATGTTCTTCAGAATTTTTAAGAATGAATTCTAGTGTTTCATGAAGCATGTTGAAGCCTGACTGGCTGTAAAGCCATGTCTAATCCTTTTGGACAGGGGCTTCCAACCATCAGCATAGAGGCAAGTTAATTTGATAAGTAATGAGCAGTATATTCTGATGTTACATGCTAAAGCTTGGCTGGCTATTAAGCCATGCCTAACCCTCAGATTGGAGCTTTAGACTAAGAATACAAAGATTCCTGGAATTCATATTAAAAATTTTGGAATCCTTATTTTTATTTCTCAAATAATTTTTGAAAAATCCAAAAAAAATCATAAAATCATAAAAATAAAAAAATTAAATTATTTTGTGTTTCTTGTTTGAGTCTTGAGTCAAATTTTAAGTTTGGTGTCAATTGCATGTTCATCTTGCATTTTTCGAAAAATTCATGCATTCATGGTGTTCTTCATGATCTTCAAGTTGTTCTTGGTAAGTCTTCTTGTTTGATCTTGATGTTTTCTTGTTTTGTGTCTTTTCTGGTTTTTCATATGCATTCTTGCATCCATAGTGTCTGAACATGAAAGATTTCTAAGTTTGGTGTCTTGCATATTTTCTTTGCATATAAAAATTTTCAAAAATATATTCTTGGTGTTCATCTTGACATTCAAGGTGTTCTTGGTATTCATCTTGACATTCATAGCATTTTTGCATGCATTCATTGTTTTGATCTAAAATTCTCATGCATTGAGTCTTTTTCATGTTTTTCTCTCTCATCTTAAAAATTTAAAAATCAAAAAAATATCTTCCCCTTTTTCTCTCTTAAAATTTCGAAATTAGATTTGACTTTTTCAAAAAAATTTTAAATTTTAGTTGTTTTCATGAGTCAAATCAAATTTTCAATTTAAAAATCTTATCTTTTTCAAAATCTTTTTCAAAAATCAAATCTTTTTCATTTTTCTTATTTATTTTCGAAAATAACATCATCAATTAATGTTTTGATTCAAAAATTTCAAGTTTGTTACTTGCTTGCTAAGAAAGATTCAAACTTTAAGTTCTAGAATCATATCTTGTGATTTCTTGTGAATCAAGTCATTAATTGTGATCTTAAAAATCAAATCTTTTTCAAAACTAATTTCAATCATATCTTTTCAAAAATATCTTATTATCTTATCTTTTTCAAAATTATATCTTTTTCAAAAATTTGATTTTAAAATATCTTTTCTAACTTCTTATCTTCTTATCTTTTCAAATTTGATTTTCAAATTTGTTTCAACTAACTAACTAACTTTTTGTTTGTTTCTTATCTTTTACAAAACTACCTAACTAACTCTCTCTCTAATTTTCGAAAATATCTCCCTCTTTTTCAAAAATTCTTTTTAATTAACTAATTGTTTCAAAATTCAATTTTAATTTATTTCTTCTTCTAATTTTCGAAAATTACTAACTCTTTTTCAAAAATTATTTTCGAAAATCCACTTCCCCCTCTCATCTTCTTCTATTTATTTATTTATTTACTAACATCTCTTCCTCACTCACCAAAAATTCTGAACCCCCTCTCTCTCTCTGAGTTCAGATTTTCTCTTCTTCTTTTCTTCTACTCACATAAGGGAACCTCTATACTTGGGCAAAAAGGATCCCTATTATTATTATTTTTCTGTTCCCTCTTTTTCATATGAGCAGGAGCAAGGACAAGAACATTCTTGTTGAAGCAGATCCAGAATCTGAAAGGACTCTGAATTGGAAACTAAGAGAAACTAAATTACAACAATCCAGCAAGCACCTTTCAGAAATTTTCGAACAGGAAGAGGAGATGGCAGCCGAAAATAATAATAATGCAAGGAGAATGCTTGGTGACTTTACTGCACCTAATTCCAATTTACGTGGAAGAAGCATCTCCATCCCCACAATTGGAGCAAACAATTTTGAGTTGAAACCTCAATTAGTTTCTCTGATGCAACAGAACTGCAAGTTCCATGGACTTCCATCTAAAGATCCTTTTCAGTTCTTAACTGAATTTTTGCAGATCTGTGATACTGTTAAGACTAATGGAGTAGATCTTGAAGTCTACAGTCTCATGCTTTTCCCTTTTGCTGTGAGAGACAGAGCTAGAATATCGTTGGACTTTCAACCTAAGGATAGCCTGAACTCTTGGGATAAGCTGGTCAAGGCTTTCTTAGCCAAGTTCTTTCCTCCTCAAAAGCTGAGCAAGCTTAGAGTGGATGTTCAAACCTTCAGACAGAAAGAAGGTGAATCCCTCTATGAAGCTTGGGAGAGATACAAGGAACTGACCAAAAAGTGTCCTTCTGACATGCTTTCAGAATGGACCATCCTGGATATATTCTATGATGGTCTATCTGAATTAGCTAAAAAGTCATTGGATACTTCTGCAGGTGGATCCATTCACCTAAAGAAAACGCCTGCAGAAGCTCAAGAACTTATTGACATGGTTACTAATAACTAGTTCATGTACACTTCTAAGAGGAATCCTGTGAGTAATGGGACGCCTCAGAAGAAGGGAGTTCTTGAAATTGATACTCTGAATGCCATATTAGCTCAGAACAAAATATTGACTCAGCAAGTCAATATGATTTCTCAGAGTCTGAATGGAATGCAAGCTGCATCCAACAGTACTCAAGAGGTAGCTTTTGAAGAAGAAGCTTATGATCCTGAGAACCCTACAATGGCAGAGGTGAACTACATGGGTGAACCATATGGAAACACCTATAACCCCTCATGGAGAAATCACCCAAATCTCTCATGGAAGGATCAAAAGCCTCAACAAGGCTTTAATAATGGTGGAAGAAACAGGTTTAGCAATAGCAAGCCTTTTCCATCATCCACTTAGCAACAGACAAAGAACTCTGAACAAAATACTTCTAATTTAGCAAACTTAGTTTCTGATCTATCTAAGGCCACTGTGAGTTTCATGAATGAAACAAGGTCCTCCATTAGAAATTTGGAAGCACAAGTGGGCCAGCTGAGTAAAAGGATCACTGAAACCCCTCCTAGTCCTCTCCCAAGCAATACAGAAGAAAATCCAAAAGGAGAGTGCAAGGCCATTGATATAACCATCATGGCCGAATCCAAAAAGGAAGGGGAGGACGTGAATCCTAAGGAGGAAGACCTCCTGGGACGTCCAGTGATCAGTAAGGAGTTTCCCTCTGAGGAACCAAAGGAATCTAAGGCTCATCTAGAGACCATAGAGATTCCATTAAACCTCCTTATGCCATTCATGAGCTCTGATGAGTATTCTTCTTCTGAAGAGAATGAGGATGTTACTGAAGAGCAAGTTACCAAGTACCTTGGTGCAATCATGAAGCTGAATGTCAAATTATTTGGTGTTGAGACTTGGGAAGATGAACCTCCCTTGTTCACTAATGAACTGAGTGATCTGGATCAACTGACATTGCCTCAGAAAAAACAAGATCCTGGAAAGTTCTTAATACCTTGTACCATAGGCACCATGACCTTTGAGAAGGCTCTATGTGACCTTGGGTCAGGGATAAACCTCATGCCCCTCTCTGTAATAGAAAAAATGGGAATCTATGGGGTGCAAGCTGCTAAAATCTCATTAGAGATGGCAGACAATTCAAGAAAACAGGCTTATGGACAAGTAGAGGACATGTTAGTAAAGGTTGAAGGCCTTTACATCCCTGCTGATTTCATAGTTCTAGATACTGGGAAGGATGAGGATGAATCTATCATCCTTGGAAGACCCTTCCTAGCCACAGCAAGAGCTGTGATTAATGTTGACAGAGGTGAATTAGTCCTTCAATTGAATGAGGACTCCCTTGAGTTTAAAACTCAAGGACATCCTTCTGTAAACATGGGAAAGAGGCACAGTAAGCTTCTCTCAAAACAGAGTCAACCAGAGCCCCCATAGTCAAACTCTAAGTTTGGTGTTGAACTCCCATATCCAAACTCTAAGTTTGGTGTTGGGGAGTCTCAACAATGCTCAGAACATCTGTGAGGCTCCATGAGAGCCCACTGTCAAGCTATTGACATTAAAGAAGCGCTTGTTGGGAGGCAACCCAATTTTTATTTATCTAATTTTAATTTATTTCTATTGTTATTTCATGTTTTATTAGGTTCATGATCATGTGGATTCACAAAATAAATATAAAAATTAAAAACGGAATCAAAAACAGCAGAAGAAAAATCACACCCTGGAGGAGGATCTCACTGGCGTTTAAACGCTAGTAAGGAGCATCTGTCTGGCGTTCAATGCCAGAACAGAGCATGTTTCTGGCGTTGAATGCCAGAAACAAGCAGCATCCTGGCGTCCAGACGCCAGAAATGTGCAATGAAGAAGAGCTGGCGCTGAACGCCAGAAACAAGCATCTGGCTGGCGTTCAACGCCAGAAATATGCTGCATCTGGGCGCTGAACGCCCAGAATAAGCATCAATTCAGCGTTTAAACGCCAGAATTGCATGCAAAGGCATTTTACATGCCTAATTGGTGCAGGGATGTAAATCCTTGACACCTCAGGATCTGTGGACCTCACAGGATCCCCACCTACCTCACCATCCCTCTCTCCATTCATGGTCATCCCTTCTGTTTTCCATTTACCACTCACATCCATACACCCACCCACCTTCAAAATTCAACATTTCTTTCTTCTTCTATTCTTTCTTCTTTTGCTCGAGGGTGAGCAACATTCTAAGTTTGGTGTGGTAAAAGCATAGCTTTTTTGTTTTTTCATAACCATCAATGGCACCTAAGGCTAGAGAAACCTCAAGAAAGAGAAAAGGGAAGACAATTGCTTCCACCTCTGAGCCATGGGAGATGGAAAGATTCATCTCACAAGCCCATCACTAAGAAAAGGATGGAGCAAACAAGAGAGCACATTCATGGATCTCAACAGGCACATGAAGAAGCTCATCATCAAGAAACCCCTGAGATACCTAAAGGGATGCACTTTCCTCCACAAAATTTTTGGGAGTAAATCAACACCTCCCTAGGAGAATTAAGTTCCAACATGGGACAACTAAGGGTGGAACATCAAGAGCACTCCATCATCCTTCACGAAATTAGAGAAGATCAAAAAGCAATGAGGGAGGAGCAACAAAGACAAGGAAGAGACATAGAAGAGCTCAAGGACATCATTGGTTCCTCAAGAAGGAAACGCTACCATCACTAAGGTGGACTCAATCCTTGTTCTTACATTCTCTGTTTTTTGTTTTCTTTATGCTAAGTGATTATCCATGTTTGTGTCTTATTACATGATCATTAGTATTTAGTAACTTTGTCTTAAAGTTATAAATGTCCTATGAATCCATCACCTCTCTTAAATGAAAACTGTTTTAATTCAAAAGAACAAGAAGTACATGAGTTTCGAATTTATCCTTGAACTTAGTTTAATTATATTGATGTGGTGACAATGCTTCTTGTTTTCTGAATGAATGCTTGAACAGTGCATATGTCTTTTGAAGTTGTTGTTTAAGAATGTTAAATATGTTGGCTCTTGAAAGAATGATGACAAGGAGACATGTTATTTGATAATCTGAAAAATCATAAAAATGATTCTTGAAGCAAGAAAAAGCAGCAAAAAAACAAAAATTGCAGAAAAAAATGGCGAAAAAAAAAAAGAGAGAAAAAGCAAGCAGAAAAAGCCAAAGCTCTTAAAACCAAAAGGCAAGAGCAAAAAGCCAGTAACCCTTAAAACCAAAAGGCAAGGGTAATAAAAAGGATCACAAGGCTTTGAGCATCAGTATTGGAGCTATGTTTCATTGATAGTTTGGAATTTATAGTATATTCTCTTCTTTTTATCCTATTTGATTTTCAGTTGCTTGGGGACAAGCAACAATTTAAGTTTGGTGTTGTGATGAGCGGATAATTTATACACTTTTTGGCATTATTTTTAGTATGTTTTCATTAGTTTTTATGTTAAATTCACATTCTGGACTTTACTATGAGTTTGTGTGTTTTTCTGTGATTTCAGGTATTTTCTGGCTGAAATTAAGGGACTTGAGCAATAATCAGATTCAGAGGTAGAAGAAGGACTGCTGATGCTGTTGGATTCTGACCTCTCTGCACTCAAAGTGGATTTTCTGGAGCTACAGAGCTCAATTGTGTTGGAAAGTAGACATCCAGGGCTTTCCAGCAATGTATAATAGTCCATACTTTGACCGATTTTAGACGACGTAAAAGGGCGTTGAACGCCAGTCCTACGCTGCTGTCTGGAGTTAAACGCCAGAAACACGTCACAAACCAGAGTTGAACGCCAGAAATACGTTACAACTTGGCGTCCAACTCCAGAAAGAGCCTCTGCACGTGTAACATTCAAGCTCAGCCCAAGCACACACCAAATGGGCCCTGGAAGTGGATTTATGCATCAATTACTTACTTTTGTAAACCCTAGTAACTAGTTTAGTATAAATAGGACTTTTTACTATTGTATTTGACATCTTTAGATCTTTTGATCATCTTGGGTTGTCTGGTTCTTAGATCAGAGGGGCTAGCCATTCGGCCATGCCTGAACCTTTCACTTATGTATTTTTAACGGTAGAGTTTCTACACTCCATAGATTAAGGTGTGGAGCTCTGCTGTTCCTCATGAATTAATGCAAAGTACTACTGTTTTTCTATTCAATTCAACTTATTCCGCTTCTAAGATATTCATTCGCACTTCAACATGAATGTGATGAACGTGACAATCATCATCATTCCCTATGAACGTGTGCCTGACAACCACCTCCATTCTACCTTAGATTGAATGAGTATCTCTTGGATCTCTTAATCAGAATCTTTGTGGTATAGGCTAGATTGATGGCGGCATTCATGAGAATCCGAAAAGTCTAAACCTTGTCTGTGGTATTCCGAGTAGGATTCTGGGATTGAATGACTGTGACGAACTTCAAACTCGCGAGTGCTGGGCGTAGTGACAGACGTAAAAGGAGGGTGAATCCTATTCAAGTATGATCGAGAACCTCAGATGATTAGCCGTACTGTGACAGAGCATTTGGACCATTTTCACAAGAGGATAAGATGCAGCCATTGACCACGGTGATGCCTCCAGATGATTAGCCATGCAGTGACAGCGCATCGGACCATTTTCCAGAGAGGATTAAAAGTAGCCATTGACAATGGTGATGTCCTTACATAAAGCCAGCCATGGAAAGGAGTAGGATTGATTGGATGAAGACAGCGGGAAAGCAGAGATTTAGAGGAACGAAAGCATCTCTATACGCTTATCTGAAATTCTCACCAGTGATATACATAAGTATTTCTATCTTTATTTTCTGCTTAATTAGTATTAATTTCGAAAACTCCATAACCATTTGATATCCGCCTAACTGAGATTTACAAGGTGACCATAGCTTGCTTCATACCAACAATCTCCGTGGGATCGACCCTTACTCATGTAAGGTTTTATTACTTGGACGACCCAGTGCACTTGCTGGTTAGTTGTATCGAAGTTGTAAATGAAAAATGATTTATTAAGACGTGCGTACCAAGTTTTTGGCGCCGTTGCCTGAGATCACAATTTCGTGCACCATTTTACTTTTCTATTTTTGATCTCTTGCTATTCTAGTTAGATCTCTCTTTAATTCTTGCAATTCATGTTGTTTACTTTTAGTTCCTTCTATGTGTTTGTTAAAATGCTTCTTTTAGTTATGAGTTTACTTTTCTATTGTTTTCCTTTCTATTGTTAATCTCTTACTTTTGTAGTTGTAGATTCCTTTCATTCTTGCAATTTACTATGCTTTTCTTTTGTGCCTTCCAAGTGTTTGATGAAATGCTTGGTTGAATTTTAGAGTAGATTTTAGTGCTCTTGGCTTGGGAAGGTAACTTAGGAACTCTTGAGTTACTAATGTCCAAGTGATTGACGATTGGGAGCCATTAACTCTGATCTCACTAATTGATTTGGTGGAGAACTAGGAATTATGGACTTGGATTGAGATAGCTCACTTAACTTTCCTCTACTATTAGTTAGGAGTTAACTTAGTGGGGTTGGTCCTTGCCAATTCTCATGTTGTGGTTAGTGATTAGGATAGAGATCCTTGACCACCAAACCTTGCCAAGACCTCTTTAGTAGTTAGTTTATTTTCATTTCCATTTACTTTTCATGCCTCTTATCAAAAACCCCAAATATAACTCATAACCAATAACAAGACACTTTATTGCAATTCCTAGAGAGAACGACCCGAGGTTCAATACTTCGGTTTATAAATTTAGGGGTTTGTTACTTGTGACAAACAAATTTTTGCATGAAGGGATTGATGTTAGTTTAGAAATTATATTACAACAAAACTTATTGTGAATTCTAAACCATCAAAAGTCCAATCATCAGGATCCCACCATGAAAAAATACCTTGAAAAAACCCAGGAACGGCTCGAACAATTTAGGGGATATGAGGTCCGACACATACCCCGGGAATAAAATACCCGAGCTGATGCACTGTCGAAACTAGCCAGCATCAAACCAGGTGGCAATAATAAAAGCCTCATTCAAGAAACACTACGAAATTCATCAACCACGGAAGAGAAAAAGGTCCTAAATATATCAGACCAGGACTAGGGGTGGATGACTCCTATAGTCAGCTATCTCAAATTAGAAATAATTCCCACAGACAAAAAGGAGGCAAAAAGGCTAGTACGAGAAGCACAGTACTACACCATGGTACAGGATGTCCTATATAGGAGAGGAATCTCTACGCCCCTCCAAAAATGCATCCCGACCTCCGCTGTAATGGAAGTTCTCGAAGAAGTCCACAATGGCATGTGCGGCAATCACCTCGGGGCAAGAGCTCGTGCCAAAAAGGTACTCCGAGCTTGTTTCTACTAGCTGACCTTGTAAAGGGAAGCGACAGAGTTTGTCAAGACATACCCACCATGCCAGAAGGACGCCAACTTCCACATAGCTCCACCTGAGGAGCTCATCTGCGTTACTTCACCCTGGCCATTCCCAAAGTGGGGGCTCGACCTCCTTGGACCCTTCTCCCAGGGGCCCGGACAAGTCAAGTTTCTCATTGTAGGCATAGACTACTTCACAAAGTGGATTAAAGCAGAGCCATTAGCTAATGCCACCGCCCAAAGAAGTCAGAAATTTTTACACAAAAATATTGTCACAAGGTATAGGGTCCCATGCTCCATCTCCATAAATAATGGTACTCAATTAACTGACATTGGCTTCAGAAATCTGGTAGCTGACTTGAAAATCAAACACCAGTTCACCTCTATAGAGCACCCACAAGCCAATGGATAGGCGGAAGCCGCCAACAAAGTCATACTGACCGGGTTAACACGGAGACTACAGGACGCCAAGGGAGCTTGGGCTGAAGAGCTCCCACAAGTCTTATGGGCATACCGAACAACACCACATTCAATCACTGGAGAATCACCATTCCGACTTACTTACGGAATGGAGGCAATGATCCCCGTGGAAATAGAAGAAGGATCTCCCAGAATGATCTTCTACAATGAAGATACCAACTCCCAAGCTCAAAGGGAAGAGCTCGACCTACTTCCGGAAGTCCGAGAAAGAGCTCGGATTAGAGAGGAAGCCCTAAAGCATCGAATGGCTCTGAGATATAATCAGAAGGTTATCCAGGGAAGCTTTACCATGATGAGAGATTTTATGCCGGTATAGAATTTATCAATAAATCCAATTGTGAGTATAGTCTAAACCGACATGCAATTCTACATCAAACAAAGAAATTGTGTCACCACAATCCAAAATCAATAACCGAGAGTACTACTCCCGAGTCGTTCTCCCTAGGAGTGCTCCAAGATGCACGTCATTGGTTAGAAGTTGTATTGATGTTTTGGAGTTTAAGGCAAGAAAGGAGCAAGCTAATAGTGTGAATGACAACCAACAAGCAATATAAAAGCCTTGGCTAGGAGTGAAAATTGGACTTCCTATCATCACAATCTCTATCAATTGTGACCACAATTAGTTATTGCTTCACTTAGTTAACCTCTAGCATGCAGGAAAGTCAAGTGAAAGTAATCAATTTGAGTTCACAAGTCCTAGTCTAACCCTAGAGAAGTCTAGCTTTAGTGACATGCAAATCAATTAGCAATTTCTAATTGATAATCAACAAAGGATATTGATAATTCAAGTGTCTCCAATATCTCAACCCCAAACCAAGAATGAAAAGTCTACTCCATAGCTAAAGTTGGCATTTTCTCAAACACTTGGAGAGCAAGGATGAAAGACATTGTAAAATTGAGAATAGACTTGAAACCAAAGATATGCACTACAAGAGATTAACAACAATCAAACAATTGGCAACAATGAACATAAAATTCCTCAAGCATTAATGAAAATCAAAGTAACAAAATTTCAAATCTAAGATCCACAAGTAACTTGAGTAACAAGAACTAGATTGAGAGCAAGAGAATTAGATCTACAACTTGAAGCAATGTAGAATTAAATTGACAAAAGATCTCACCAATGGATCCAAGAGAATTCCAAATGGAGAGGCAAAAATCTAGAGAGAAGCTAGAGTTTCTCTCTCTACAAAATGTAACTTCCAAAAGTAACTAAAAATCTAAAAATGTGTGAATGAATGATGATAATCCCTTCATCCCTTGGTCTTCTTAAGTTTATTGGCACCAGAGTTAGTTCAGATTGGGCCCCACAGCCTCTGTGAATTTGCCCAGCATGATTTCACTTAAAAATCACGTACCAGCACCGACGCGTATGCGTACAGCACGTGTGCGCGTCCCTGGGGTTTTATGATTCACGCGCAAGCGTAAAGTACGCGTGCGCGTCCATGAGGTTCTGGCTCATCCATGTAAATGTGCCGGCTTCTAGCTTTCACTTTTTTGCGCCGATCCCAGTAGTGCACATTGGTGTGCGAAATCATGATCATTCCATTCCTTGGTAACGGCGCTAAAAACTCAATACGCACGTTCATGATCTTATATCTGTTTCACAACTTCGTACAACTAACCAGCAAGTGCACTGGGTCGTCCAAGTAATAAACCTTACGTGAGTAAGGGTCGATCCCACGGAGATTGTCGGCTTGAAGCAAGCTATAGTCACCTTGTAAATCTCAGTCAGGCGGATTAAATTGTATTAAGAAATTATAGTGGATGAAAATTAAATAAAATATAAAATAGGATAGTGGTACTTATGTAATTCATTGGTGAGAATTTCAGATAAGCGTATAGAGATGCTTTCATTCCTCTGATCTCTTCTTTCCTGCTGTCTTCATCCAATCAATCCTACTCCTTTCCATGGCAAGCTGTATGTTGGGCATCACCGTTGTCAATGGCTACTTCCCGTCCTCTCAGTGAAAATGGTCCAAGATGCTCTGTCACAGCATGGCTATTCATCTGTCGGTTCTCGATCATACTGGAATAGGATCCATTGATCCTTTTGCGTCTGTCACTATGCCCAGCACTCGCGAGTTTTAAGCTCGTCACAGCCATCCCTTCCCAGATCCTACTCGGAATACCACAGACATGGTTTAGACTTTCCGGATCTCAGGAATGGCCATCCATGGGTTCTAACTTATACCACGAAGACACTAATAACTCGGACTCGGTCCCCTGTATTAGATATCCAAGAGATATCCATTCAATCTAAGGTAGAACGGAAGTGGTTGTCAGGGACGCGTTCATAAGTTGCGAATGATGATGACTGTCACGATCATCACATCCATCATATTGAAGTACGAATGAATATCTTAGAAGCGGAATAAGTTGAATTGAATAGAAAAACAGTAGTACTTTGAATTAATCTTTGAGGAACAGCAAAGCTCCACACCTTAATCTATGGTGTGTAGAAACTCTACCGTTGAAAAATACATAAGTGAAAGGTTCAGGCATGGCCGAATGGCCAGCCCTCACAAAAGTCTAAAGATGAAACTGAAGATGTAAATACAATCGTAAAAAGTCCTATTTATACTAAACTAGTTACTAGGGTTTACAGAAATAAGTAAATGATGTAGAAATCTACTTCCGGGGCCCACTTGGTGTGTGCTTGGGCTGAGCTTGAAGTTTACACGTGGAGAGGTCATTCTTGGAATTGAACGCCAGTTTGTAACGTGTTTCTGGCATTGAACTCCACTTTGCAACTTGTTTCTGGCGCTGAACGCCAGACTGCAACATAGAACTGGCGTTCAACGCCAGTTTGTGTCGTCTAAACTCGAGCAAAGTATGGACTATTATATATTGCTGGAAATCCCTGGATATCTACTTTCCAATGCAATTGGAAGCGCGCCATTTGGAGTTTTGTATCTCCAGAAAATCAACTTTGAGTGCAGGGAGGTCAGAATCCAACAGCATCTGCAGTCCTTCTTCAACCTCTGAATCTGATTTTTGCTTAGGTCCCTCAATTTCAATCAGAAAATACCTGAAATCACAGAAAAACACACAAACTCATAGTAAAGTCCAGAAATGTGAATTTTAATTAAAAACTAATAAAAATATAATGAAAACTAATTAAATCCTACTAAAAACATACTAAAAATAATGCCAAAAAGTGTATAAATTATCCGCTCATCACAACACCAAACTTAAATTGTTGCTTGTCCCCAAGCAACTGAAAATCAAATAGGATAAAGAGAAGAGAATATACTATAAATTCCAAACTATTGGTTTAGCCGCTTAGGCCAGGATTTTATTCCTTTAGGCCCTCCTATCCCCTGATGCTCAAAGCCTTGGATCCTTTTTATTTACCCTTGCCTTTTGGTTTTAAGGGCTATTGTCTTTTTACCCTTGCCTTTTGGTTTAAAGGGCTATTGGCTTTTTCTGCTTGCTTTTTCTTTTTTTATTTCGCCATTTTTTTCGCCATTTTTTTCTGCAAGCTTTTTTATTCACTGCTTTTTCTTATTTCAAGAATCATTTTTATGATTTTTCAGATTATCAATAACATTTCTCCTTTTCCATCATTCTTTCAAGAGCCAACAATTTTAACATTCATGAACAACAAATTCAAAGATATGCACTGTTCAAGCATTCATTCAGAAAGACAAAAAGTATTGCCACCACATCAAAATAATTAAACTGTTTTAAAATTCGAAATTCATGTACTTCTTTTTCTTTTTCAATTAAAAATATTTTTCATTTAAGAGAGGTGATGGATTCATAGAGCATTCATAGCTTAAAGACATAGACACTAAGACACTAATGATCATGTAATAAAGACGCAAACATAGATAAACATAAAGCATAAAAATTCAAAAAACAGAAAATAAAGAACAAGGAAATTAAAGAACGGGTCCACCTTAGTGATGGCGGCTAGTTCTTCCTCTTGAAGATCTTATGGAGTGCTTGAGCTCCTCAATGTCTCTTCCTTGCCTTTGTTTCTCCTCTCTCATGATTCTTTGATCTTCTCTAATTTCATGAAGGAGGATGGAATGCTCTTGGTGCTCCACCCTTAGTTGTCCCATATTGGAACTCAATTCTCCTAGGGAGGTGTTAATTTGCTCCTAATAGTTTTGTGTAGGAAAGTGCATCCCTTGAGGCATCTCAGGGATTTCATGATGAGGAATTTCCTCATGCTCTTGTTGAGGTCCATGAGTGGGCTCTCTTGTTTGCTCTATCCTTTTCTTAGTGATGGGCTTGTCCTCATCAATGAGGATGTCTTCCTCTATGTCAATTCCAGCTGAATTGCAGAGGTGACAAATGAGATGAGGGAAGGCTAACTGATGCACGGAAAACTTGTCTCTCAACAAATCTCCCTTCGGCAAGTGCACCGAAGTTGTCGTCAAGTAAAAACTCACAGTAGAGTGAGGTCGAATCCCACAGGGATTGATTGATCAAGCAACTTTAATTAGAAGAATGTTCTAGTTGAGCGAATCCAGAATTTGGGTTGAGAGTTGCAGAAATTAAAATGGCGGGAATGTAAATAACAGAAAAGTAAATACTAGAATTAAAAGACTGGAAGTAAATGACTGAAAATAAATTGCAGAATTGTAAATGGGAATGGGGGATTTGCTCAAAAAAGTAAATGACAGAAATTAAAGAGAATGGGTAAGATCAGAGATGGGGAGTTCATTGGGCTTAGGAGATGTTGCAATTCTCCGGATCAAGTTCATTTTCATCTCTTCCTCAATCAATGCACTCATTGATCTCCTTGGCAATCTTAAGTGATTGAATTACAATTTCTTGCAATTCAATCTCTCAAATCTTGATCAATAGCCAATTCCTTGGTCAATTGCTCATGAGAAGAGATGAAGTATGGTCACTGATTATACCACATGCATTTCCCAAACCAAGTATTGAGAGGGTTATAGTCACATACCCATCCAAACCCAATTTGGTCTAGCATGAGAAAGCATTTCTAGCTTGATCTCTTCATTCCTCTTTCAAGGTTCAAAAGAGATCCAAGTTTGAGTAGCTTCTCTTCCAAGATAACTACTCAATGGGATGAAGATCGAAAGCTTTCAAGTAAAATCAAGAGGAAAGATAGAAGAAGAATAATGAAAATTAGTATTGATCCATCAAATTACAACAGAGCTCCCTAACCCAATGAAAGGGGTTTAGTTGTTCATAGCTCTTGAAAATGAAAACAAAGATGGAGAATACATCATAAAACTAGAAATTGCAAAGAAAGTAAAATACAGAAAGTATTTCCCCTTTTTCCCAGCTTCCAGAACTTCTTTACAATTCAAAGCTACTCCTATATATACTACTCTTCTCAGCTTCTAGTTTACTCTTCAAGTCTTGGGCCTTTGGATATTGAGTTTGAAGCAGTTCTTTTCTTCATTTGGGCTTGGCTTTACTT
>NC_029785.2:47734147-47736789 GCF_000816755.2 Arachis ipaensis | reverse complement strand
TGCATCAAAGCTCTAGTCCAAGTCATGAGTAATGCAACATAATATTTGTCACTAAACTTATGCAAAATCCTCATGAAATTATGTAAAATACACAATGTATGCTTGAGTTAAGGCATAAGTGAATATTTACCCAAAACTAACTTATTTCCTAAAGAAATGCATGAAACTAACCTAAAAACAGTAAAGAAAAGGTCAGTGAAACTGGCCAAGATGCCCTGGCATCACAGCACCAAACTTAAAGCTTGCTTGTCCCTAAGCAAGTACTGGAACAAGAGAATGATGAATGGAATATCCAGAGGAATGAGTCATCCTTGTGGAAGTCATATTACTGATTTTATGGTGGTTTCATGCATAGCAGCTTAGGTTCATTCCACTACTGGCTTTCAGACCTTTATCATGTCCCTAACCACTTACTTTGTTTATATCCCATGAGACTTTTATTCATTGATCCTTTTATTTTTATTTCAAGGGTTATTTGTGTTATTTAGGCTAAGTTCTCTGTAAGGGGGCAACTCTTTAAGATAAGCTTTCAGCCAACACTCCCGAACCAGTTGGTTCAAGGTGCTAGGTGTTGAAGCACCCCTAAGGACTTACTCCCTCAAGTCTCTCCCCCATACATACACACCACAGGCATATAGTTTATTTATTTTCTTTCTTGAGACCTTGGTGTCCAGCACCTCTTTGGGTTACTAAATGCTCTGTAGTGAGGGTTACTCTTGATAGTGGATTTTCAGCTGATAATCCCGGGTTAGTTAACCCAAGTTACCAAGTGATAAAGCACCCCTAAGAGCTTATTCATCCAAGTAGATCCCTCACACAGGAGCACCACAGACACTTGCCTCAAGATTAAACCATTGATGCCTAGCCTTATTGCTTACTCTTTTTCTTTTGTTTTTCACTTCCATTGTTCTTTCCCTTTTCTCTTCTTAGGATCTTGTTATTAACTTAGTCTCATGAGTATATCCAAAGTCAAGTATTCAGGATAGATAGTTGTCCTCCTAACCTTGTGGTTGAACCAACTTAGCTGACTTATGACTACCCCAAAGATTCATGAATGCACCTCCACATTAGGAACTCTACTCTAGTCTTTTAAAAGCATAATCATTCTCTTCTTCAATTTGATTTAAAAGGGACAAGCTTACAAGAAAGGGAAGTAATGATGCAGTGACATAAAGACCAGTACACATAGACCTATTCAGAACTTAAAAGACAGAATTTAAAAAGGGTTCAACTAAGAGTAACTATAAATCAGAAGTGCATTCGAGCTTCCAACTTTCAACAATTCTGAGTACAATGGAATTAGGTAACAATACAACCTTCGGTTGATGATCTCTGGTCCCCCTCTCTCTTTGTCATCATCCTAGTTTTTGCTGCCTCGCTTCTTTGGGTGAAGTTGCACCATTTCCTTATAAGATTCCTGCAAGGTTACTGGAAGTTGCTCGTTCCCAAAGCACTTGAGATATAGTTAGCTTACATGTATGCTTGTGCCTCTTGAACTCAATTTGGTGTGTGAACACCAAACTTAGTTCTTTGCCCAGTGCAAGACATTGCATATATGCAGAGACCCTCATATCTTGTTATCAATAAAGCAATGATCACCTATAGTCTAACTACATCTAAGTGGTTTCTCTTGATTGGATCGAGCTAGCAATGTTCTTTCGGAGTGGAGTGTAATTCTAACCAATGTCCTTTAGTGGAACACCAAACTTAGAACTACACTATCACTCTTGGATTGTTCTGGTGTGGAACACCAAACTTAGCTCCTTACAATACAGGGGAAACAACTTTGTGATTTTTATTGAAATAAAGATGAAAGTGAAACTACCTGAGGTTGGGTTGCCTCCCAACAAAGCGCTCTTTTATCGTCGCTAGCTCGACGAGTCCTTGATTACTTGAGGTGGTACTTTACTCTGGAGTTTTCCCCCATGTTGCCCAGATAATGCTTGATAGACTAGTTGATATGGAGACATTCCAAGTGGAGTTTTGAATGCTGTTCTGTATGCCCAAAGAGCATCATCCAACTTCTTCGACCAATCCTTTCTAGATGCACCCACAGTCTTTTCCAGGATCCTCTTCAGCTCTCTGTTGGATATCTCAGTTTGTCCACTTGTTTGAGGATGGTAAGGTGTGGCTACTTTGTGTTTTACCCCATATCATAAGAGGAGAGCTTCTAGTGGTTTGTTACAAAAGTGGCTCCCTCCATCACTGATGAGGGCTCTTGGGACTCCAAACCGGCTAAAGATATTCTTCCTGAGGAAGTTCATGACTACCTTGTTATCATTAGTTGGGGTTGCAATAGCCTCTACCCACTTGGAAACATAATCCACTACTACCAGGATGTATTTGTTTGCATATGAGGTTGGGAATGGTCCCATGAAATCAATCCCCCACACATCAAACAGTTCCAGTTCCAAGATGAAATTTTGTGGCATGGCGTTTCTTTTAGGCAGGTTTCCAGATCTTTGGCATTCATTGCAGCTTTTCACTAGTTCCTTGGCATCCTTGAAAAGGGTGGGCCAAAAGAATCCGCTTTGTAACACCTTTGCTGTAGTTCTGTCCCCTCCAAAGTGCCCGCCATAGCATGAACCGTGGCAGTTCCACAGGACTTCTCTCCCTTCCTCTTCCGAAACGCATCTTCTAAA
>NC_029785.2:47671059-47734100 GCF_000816755.2 Arachis ipaensis | reverse complement strand
CTACCTCTTCACTTGATTCAGATTCTTCCTCCACCAATCTCTCGTTTTCTTCAGGTTCATCTTCTTCAAATTTCTCCTCCACTTCATCCTCAAGTGCATCTAACCTCATGCATTCCCCCAATTGTTCCGGTGGATAACTCATGGCCTTGAACACATTGAATGCCATCTTTTCATTGTGTAATCTCAGGGTGAGGTCACCCTTCTGAACATCAATGACAGCTCCAGCAGTGGCCAAGAATGGCCTTCCCAAGATGATGGAGGTCTTGGCGTCTTCCTGCATGTCCAGCACCACAAAATCTGCTGGGAATATGAATTCTCCTACTTTTACTAGCAAATCCTCTACTATCCCGTGAGGGAATTTGAACGACCGGTCTGCTAGTTGTAGAGCCATTTTTGTTAGTTTAGCCTCCTCAATTTTCATCTTTCTCATCATAGCTACTGACATCAAATTGATGTTGGCCCCTAAGTCACAAAGAGCCTTTTCTACTGTGATTTCTCCTATAATGCAAGGGATTTGAAAACTCCCAGGATCCTTCAGTTTCTGAGGTAGTTTATGCTGAGTGATAGCACTGCACTCTTCAGTTAGTATCACAGTCTCATTGTTCTTCCAGCTTCTCTTCTTAGTCATTAGCTCCTTCAAAAACTTGGCATAAAGTGGCATTTGTTCTGTGGCTTCAGCAAATGGTATGTTGATTTGTAGCTTCTTGAAGATTTCCAAAAATCTCAAGAACTGGTTGTCATCTTCCTTTTTCTTCAATAGCTGGGGGTATGGAGCTCTTGAGATGTTCAGTTGGGGTATCTTTTTTTCTTTCTGCAGACTTGGCGTGTGGGGTTGCATTCCATCTTGCTCTTCTCCCTTTTCATTTGAGCTTTCTTCTTGAGGTTTTTGGGGAAGTTCCTTCAGTTCCTTCCCACTCCTAAGTGTGATAGCTTGACACTCCTCCCTTTTGCTTGAATGGGCATCATAGCAAAAATTGTGGTTAGGGAGCTGCTTAAACAGATAGCTGATTTGTGTTTCTAGTTTTGTGATGGCAGCATTTTGATTCTGCATGTTTGACTGTACTTCCTCTCTGAATGCTTTACTGTCTTGAATGTCTCTGCATATTCCTTCGATGAAGGCTTCAATTTTAGAGAGCTTATCATCAATTGATGAGTGATTCGGAGCAGTCGTGCTGTTTTGGTTTTGATAAGTATGTGGAGAAGTGTTGTTGTGGGGGTGTTGAGATGTCCTCTGGGTGAATTGATTTTGATCTTGCTCACTTCCCCACCCAAAGTTTGGGTGGTTTCTCCATCCAGGGTTGTAAGTCTTGGAGTATGGATCATAGTTTTTCCTTGGTGAATTCCCAATGTAATTGGCTTGCTCCTGACTCCCCTCTGCTTCTTCATTCACTCCTTCTTGTGTTGTTGATGAAGTGGAGATTGCTGCTACTTGGTTCCTCTCCATCTTCTTGGTGAGGTCAGCCAGCTGCTAGGTAATGAGCTTGTTTTGGGCCAACAGAGCATCTACATTGTTTAGCTCCATCACTCCTCTTGTGTTCCCTCTTTCAGAAGCATAGAAGTAGTCATTTTCTGCTACTATTTTAATAACATCTATGGCTTCCTCAATGGTCTTTTTCTTGTTCAAGGATCCTCCAGATGAATGGTCTACGGCCTTTTTTGACTCATAAGAGAGCCCTTCATAAAAAATGTGCAGCTGCACCCATTCATTGAACATGTCAGGTGGGCACCTCCTTGTTAAGTCCTTGAACCTCTCCCATGCTTCATATAGAGTCTCACCATCTTGTTGCCTGAAAGTTTGAACCTCAGCTCTCAGCCTATTGATTCGTTGAGGAGGGTAGAATCTTGCTAAGAGTTTATTCACCACATCTTCCCAAGTTGTCAAGCTCTCCCTTGGGAAGGATTCCAGCCACTTGGCTACCTTGTCTCTGAGCGAGAAGGGAAATAAGAGCAGTCTATAGGCGTCAGGATGAACACCATTAGACTTCACTGTGTCACATATTCTCAGGAAGGTGGTTAAATGTTAATTGGGGTCTTCTTGAACACTTCCTCCAAACGAACAGTTGTTCTGAACAAGGGTGATGAGCTGTGGTTTAAGTTCAAAGTTGTTGGCATGGATTGTTGGCTTTTGGATGCTACTTCCACAGTTGCCTGGGTTTGGATTGATGTAAGAGCCCAAAACTCTCCTATCCTCCCCAGCATGATTTGCTCCACCTCCTCTGCCATGGTTGTGAGTCTCTTCTTCATGATGATTTTCCATGTTTTCTTCCATGTTAGGTTCAAAGTATTCTTCAAAGTGTTCCTCCTCTTCTTCAGCACCAACTACACGTTTTTCTTTTGCTTCCCTCCTTAGTCTAAGGAAGGTTCTCTCAGGTTCAGAATCAAAGGAAGTTGAAGCCCCGCTTCTTCTCCCTGTCATACAACCAACAAGTACAAGTAAAGAAAATAGGTACAGACAGTATTTGTGTCAGAATTACTGTTAGTTATGGGTGGTGCAATATATCAAACAGTTAGTGGGTTAGCAAACAGAATTGAAAATAACAAAGAAAAACAAACGAGTAGAGGGAGAAGGGAAGAAGGTTAACTAAAACAAAAAGTAAATCATTCAAGCAGAAAAATGAAATTCACAAAATAAAAATGCTCAATCTAGTGATCTTCCAATTTAATCATTGTTGATGCACAATCAATCCCCGGCAACGGCAACATAAACTTGATGCACAGAAAACTTGTCTCTCAACAAATCTCCCTTCGGCAAGTGTACCAAAGTTGTCGTCAAGTAAAAACTCACAGTAGAGTGAGGTCGAATCCCACAGGGATTGATTGATCAAGCAACTTTAATTAGAAGAATGTTCTAGTTGAGCGAATCTAGAATTTGGGTTGAGAGTTGCAAAAATTAAAATGGTGGGAATGTAAATAACAGAAAAGTAAATGCTAGAATTAAAGGATTGGAAGTAAATGACTAAAAATAAATTGTAAAGAGATCCAAGTTTGAATAGTTTCTCTTCCAAGATAACTACTCAATTGGATTAAGATCGAAAGCTTTCAAGTAAAATCAAGAGGAAAGATAGAAGAAGAATAATGAAAATTAGTATTGATCCATCAAATTACAACAGAGCTCCCTAACCCAATGAAAGGGGTTTAGTTGTTCATAGCTCTTGAAAATGAAAACAAAGATGGAGAATACATCATAAAACTAGAAATTGCAAAGAAAGTAAAATACAGAGAGTATTTCCCCTTTTTCCCAGCTTCCAGAACTTCTTTACAATTCAAAGCTACTCCTATATATACTACTCTTCTCAGCTTCTAGTTTACTCTTCAAGTCTTGGGCCTTTGGATCTTGAGTTTGAAGCAGTTCTTTTCTTCATTTGGGCTTGGCTTTACTTGCAGAGAGAAAGTGCTAAGTGGGCAGAGACTTCAGCTCAGAACGTTATGGGTGTTAATATTTAGTGAGAATATAAGTTCGAGAACGTTAGTGACACTTAACATTGTCACTAACGTTCCAATGCACCCCTTTTCCTTACGTTAAAACCCACGTTAACTAGGTTAACGTGGCTTTTAACGTTGCCTTGTCAACCTTCGAGAACGTTAGTGACACTCAACATTGTCACTAACGTTCCAGTGTGCCCCTTCTTGTTTCACGTTAAAGCCCACGTTAATTAGGTTAACGTGGCTTCTAACGGGGTCCTTGCCAACCTTCGAGAACGTTAGTGACCCTCAACATTGTCACTAACGTTCCAATGTGCCCCTGGGTCTCACGTTAGAGTCCACGTTAACTAGGTTAACGTGGCCATCTTTAGCCATCCCAACGTTAGTGAAATTGTTGAGTGTCACTAACGTTGGCTCATCCTTCATTCCTCATCGTTAGCTTCCACGTTAACTAAGTTAACGTCGAGGTTAACGTGACTCTTGGGGGTTGTGTTGTTGCTTCAACGTTAGTGACAATGTTGAGTGTCACTAACGTTGTCGACAACTCTTCATCCTTTACGTTAGTTCCCACGTTAACCAAGTTAACGTGGGAGTTAACGTGGTACTTTGCACTATAGGCCAACGTTAGTGACAATGTTGATTGTCACTAACGTTGGCCTCTCTTCCCAGCACAATGTATGCTTGAGTCAAGGCATAAGTGAATATTTACCCAAAACTAGCTTATTTCCTAAAGAAATGCATGAAATTAACCTAAAAACAGTAAAGAAAAGGTCAGTGAAACTGGCCAAGATGCCCTGGCATCACAAACCTTGCCAAAGTAGAAGACTTGCCCGCCACCTTGTAAAGTTCTAAGGATATAACCTCATGAACTTCTACTTCCTCTCCAATCATGATGCTATGGATCATAATAGCCCGGTCTATAGTAACTTCAGACCGGTTGCTAGTGGGAATGATTGAGTGTTGGATGAACTCCAACCATCCCCTAGCCACGGGTTTGAGGTCAAGCCTTCTTAATTGAACCGACTTGCCTCTTGAATCTCTCTTCCATTGAGCTCCTTCCACACAAATGTCCCTAAGGACTTGGTCCAACTTTTGATCAAAGTTGACACTTCTAGTAAAAGGGTGAGGATCTCCTTGCATCATTGGCAAGTTGAATGCTAACCTCATATTTTCCGGACTAAAATCCAAGTAATTCCCCCGAACCATTGTGAGCCAATTCTTTGGGTTCGGGTTCACACTTTGGTCAAGGTTCTTAGTGATCCATGCATTGGCATAGAACTCTTGAACTATTAAGATCCCGACTTGTTGAATGGGGTTGGTGAGAATTTCCCAACCTCTTCTTCGAACTTCATGTCGGATCTTCGGATATTCACTCTTTTTGAGCTTGAAGGGGACATCAGGGATCACCTTTTTCTTGGCCACCACTTCATAGAAGTGGTCTTAATGGACCTTTGAGATGAATCTCTTCATCTCCCATAACTCGGAGGTGGAAGCAATTGTCTTCCCTTTCCTCTTTCTAGAGGTTTCTCCGGCCTTAGGTGCCATTTATGGTTATGGAAAAATAAAAAGCTTTAGCTTTTCCCACACCAAACTTAGAATGGTTGCTCGTCCTCGAGCAAAAGAAGAAAGAAAGGAGTAGAAGAAGAAGAAACGAAGGAGATGGAGGTGAGGAGAGGGTTCGGCCTTGGGGGGTGTATTGTGTATGATGTGTGAAATTGAAGGTGGTAAGGAGGGGTATTTTTAGGGTAAAGGAGGGAGGGTATTCGGCTATGTGTGGGTGGATTTTGGAGGGAAATGGTTTGAATTTGAATGGTGAGGCAGGTGGGGTTTTATGATGGATGGATGTGAGTGTTGAAGAGATTATGGAGAAGAGGGTAAGATTTGATAGGTGAAGGGTATTTGGGGAAGAGGTTTTGATGGGATTGGTCAATAGTATTTGGAGAAGAGTGTTATGGAAAGGTGTGAAGAGGAGAGAAGAAGAGGTGGGATAGGTGGGGATCCTGTGGGGTCCACAGTTCCTGAGGTGTCAAGAAATTTGAGTCTCTGTACTATTTTGGCATTCAAATGCCCACTTTGTGCCGATTCTGGCGTTTAACGCCAGCTCTGCTACCTTTCCTGGCGTTAAACACCACTCTGCTACCAAATTCTGGTGTTAAACGACAGCTAGATGCCCATTTCTGGCGTTTAATGCCAACCAGACGCTAGACAGCCCTTTCTAGCATTAAATGCCCAGAGTGCTGCCCATTCTGGCGTTTAACGCCCAGAATGCTGCCAGGCTGGGTGTTAAACGCCCATTCTGCTCTCCTTATTGGCGTTTAAACGACAGTAAGCCTGTCCTCTAGGGTGTGCTATTTTTCATGCTGTTTTTAATTTTGCTTTAATTTTGCAGTTGTTTTTATGACTTTACATGATCATCAACCTAAAGAAAACATAAAATAACAATGGAAAACAAATAAATATAATTAAATAAAATTGGGTTGCCTCCCAACAAGCGCTTCTTTACTGTCAATAGCTTGACAGTGAGCCCTTAGAGAGCCTCACAGATACTCAGAGCTTGATGATGGCCTCCCAACACTAAACTTAGAAGCTGAGTGTGGGGGCTCTGTTTGACTATGTATTGAGAGAAGCTTTTCATGCTTCCTCTCCATAGTTACAGAAGAAGATCCTTGAGCCTTAAACACAAGGTAGTCCTCATTCAATTGAAAGACTAGCTCTCCTCTGTACACATTGATAAACCCATATTTTATTATGTATTTTGTGCTCAATTTAAGTGATTTATTCAATCCTTCACCCACTTATTCATGTAAATTGCATGGATTTACTTTCCCTTCCTTATTATGTGATATATGTGAAAAACATTTTTCCTATGCTTTAAAAATATTAATTTTAATTGCCCTTTATTGCCACTCGATGCCGTGACTTGTGTGTCAAGTGTTTTCAGATCTCCCAAGGCAGGAATGGCTTAGAGGATAGAAAGGAAACATATAAAAATGGAAGGAAAAGCACAAAAATGGAGTTTTGAAGAAAAGGGCAGCGACGCGAACGCATGGACGACGCGGCCGCGTGCCAAGTGCGAAAAGGCAGCGACGTGAACGCGTGACTGACGCGGACGCGTGCCTTGAGTAGAACGCAATTGACGCGTACGCGTGACCGAAGCGAACACGTGACAAGGAAAACTCGCAGATGACGCGACCGCGTGACCCACGCAGATGCGTGACAGACGCCACGTGTCGAAATTACAGAAAACGCTCCCAGCAATTTCTGAAACCCTTTTTGGCTCAGATCCAAGTCCAGAAAGCACAGATTATAGGTTATAAGGTGGGGGAATGCATCCATTCAGGGGGAGATCGTCAATTATTCACTTTTCATAATTTAGATGTAGTTTTTAGAGGGAGAGGTTCTCTCCTCTGTCTTAGGTTTTAGGATTTGGATTCCTCTTAAAGGATTTAGGATTTCAACTTCTTCTCAGGTTCAATATTCCTTTTACTTTATATTTCTCTTTTACTTTTAGATACTTTAATGCTTTTATTTAATTACTTATGTTGCCAAATTGGCTTATGAACCATTCATGTTAGGATTTTCTTTATTTAATATAAATTGAGGTATTTCAGATTTATGATTCTTATTTAGCTTTTTATATTCGTGGCTTTAATTGATTAACTGGAGACTCTTGAGTTATCAAACTTATCGTGGTTGTTAATTGTTATTTTTGCTAATTGAATTGAATTCCCCTAACTCTAGTCCTTTCTTAGGAGTTGGCTAGGACTTGAGGATCTAACTAATTAGTCCACTTGACTTTCCCTTGCTTTAGTAAAGGTTAACTAAGTGGGATTAAAACCCAATTCTCATCACCATCAATAAGGATAACTAGGATAGGGCTTTCGAATTTTCATACCTTGCCAAGAGTTTTATTAGATATTAATTTATTAATTCCTGTAGTTTATTTTTCTTGTTCAAACCTTTTAAAACCCAAAAACACTGTTTACCATAACTAATAATAAGAACACCTCCCTGCAGTTCCTTGAGAGGACGACCCGAGGTTTAAATACTTCGGTTATCAATTTTAAAGGGGTTTGTTACTTGTGACAACCAAACGTTTGAACGAAAGGATTTTCTGTTGGTTTAGAAGCTATACTTACAACGCGATCATATATTTGTGAATTTCTTTACCGGTAGGAAAACCGGTTCGTCACACATCAATCACAGCTCTTGCTGTGGCTAGGAAGGGTCTTCCAAGGATGATGGATTCATCATCTTCCTTCCTAGTGTCTAGGATTATAAAATCAGCAGGGATGTACAGGTTTTCAATCTTCACCAAGACATCCTCTACAAGTCCATAAGCCTGTTTCCTTGAATTGTCTGCTATCTCTAGTGAGATTCTTGCAGCTTTCACCTCAAAGATCCCTAGTTTCTCCATTACAGAGAGGGGCATGAGGTTTATACTTGACCTAAGGTCACACAAAGCCTTCTCAAAGGTTATGGTGCCTATGGTACAAGGTATTAAAAACTTTCCAGGATCCTGTTTCTTCTGAAGTAATTTCAGTTGAACCAGATCATTTAGTTCATTGATGAGCAATGGGGGTTCATCCTCCCAAGTCTCATTACCAAATAGCTTGGCATTCAGCTTCATGATTGCTCCTAGATATTGAGCAACTTGCTCTTCTATAATATCTTCATCCTCTTCAGAGGAAGATAACTCATCAGAGCTCATGAATGGAAACAATAAGTTCAGTGAAATCTCTATGGTCTCTATATTGAGTTCCTGGGCTTCTGCAGGCGTCTTCTTCAGATTAAGAGAGCCTCCAGCACAGTGGTCCAATGACATCTTGGATAATTTAGACAGACCATCATAGAATATACATATGATGCTCCATTCTGAAAACATGTCAGAAGGACACCTTCTGATCAATTGCTTGTATCTTTCCCAAGATTCATAGAGGGATTCACCTTCCTTCTGTCTGAAGGTTTGGACTTCCACTCTAAGCTTGATCAACTTTTGAGGTGGAAAGAATTTGGCCAAGAAAGCATTGACCAACTTTTCCCAAGGGTTCAGGCTGTCTTTAGGTTGTGTGTAACAGCCCAGACCACCCGCTAGCACGATATTGTCCGCTTTGGCACACAAGGCCTCACGGTTTTTCCTTTGACGATAGGGATGATAGCCGAAGCCTCCCACACTCACTTCTGTAACAGCCCAGACCACCCGCTAGCACGATATTGTCCGCTTTGGCACGCAAGGCCTCACGGTTTTACCTTTGACGATAGGGATGATAGCCGAAGCCCCCCACACTCACTCGTCAAAACGCGTCATGCTAGGGAGAGGTATCCACACCCTTGTAAGGTCCCACATCGGTTGGGGAGGGGAACGAAGCATGCCTTATAGAGTAGAAGAATGAGAAGAGAATAATTCGAACACAGAGAGGGAGAGAGGGTTCGAATTATAAGAAGACGAGAAGTGTTAGTAAATAAATAAATAAATAAATACAAAGAGATGAGAGAGAGAGAGAGAGAATTCGAATTTTAAATTAAAATAAAAGGAAAATATTTTTGTTTTTATTTTAATTATTGGTTAGTATTCAAAAATTAAAAATAAAATAAAATTTGAAAACTAAATAAATTAATTAATTAAAAAGATTTTTGAAAAAGTGGTTAGTGATTTTTGAAAATTGGAGAGAGAAAAGTGGTTAGGTGGTTTTGAAAAAGATATGATTGAAATAGAAAACTTTTAAAATCAAACAAAAAGTCAAGTAGTTAATTGAAAAAGATTTGAAAATCAATTTTGAAAAGATAAGAAGTTATAAAAGGATTTTTGAAATTCAATTTTGAAAAAGATATGATTGAAATTTATTTTGAAAAAGATTTGAATTAAAAATTAAAAAGATTTTATTTTTGAAATTAAAGTTGATTACTTGACTAACAATAAACTAAAAGATATGATTCTAGAATTTAAAGATTGATCTTTTCTTAATAGGCAAGTAACAACTTGAAAATTTTTGAATCAAAACATTAATTGTTAGTAATAATTTCGAAAATCATGAAATAAAAATAAGAAAAAGATTTTGAAAATTTATTTAAGAAAGAATTCGAAAATATTAAAAGAAATTTGAAAAAGATTTTAAAAGATAGAATTTTTAATTTGAAATTTTGACTTGACTAATAAGAAACAAATAAATTTTAAAATTTTATGACTATATCAATTCAAATTTCAAAAATTATGAGCAAAATAAGGAAAATATATTTTTTTATTTTTGAACTTTTAGTGAGGAGAGAGAAAAACAACAAGAAGATGCAAAACACAAGAAATTAAGAACAAAACAACAATGCATGTAAGAACACTTTGAATATCAAGATGAACACCAAGAACATTTTGAAGATCATGATGAAAATCAAGAACATAATTTTTGAAAAAAAATTTTTAGAAAAGAAAAACATGCAAGACATCAAACTTAAGAATTTTTACTCTATAGACACTAATAATTCAAGAATGCATGTGAAAACAAGAAAAGACACCAAACAAGAAAAATTTAAAGATCAGACAAAGAAATTCATCAAGAACAACTTGAAAATCATGAAGAACACATTCATGGATTTTCGAAAATTTTTTAGAAAAAAAATTAAAACATGCAATTGACACCAAACTTAAAATTTGACACAAGACTCAAACAAGAAACACAATTTTTTTTTTGTTTTTATGGTTCTATTAATTTTTTTTTGTATTTTTCGAAATTTTTTTTGGAAAAAGAAAACAAATAAATTCAAAATTTTTAATGAGAATTCAAGGAATTATGCAATGTTAGTCTAAAGCTTCGGTCCAAAATTTTAGACATGGCTTAATAGCCAGCCAAGCTTTATGTGAAAGATTTGGTCCAAAAGATTAGACATGGCCAAATGGCCAGCCAAGCTTCAGCAGAGCATTACATACAACAGCTGAATTGATGAGAATAAAAAAGCTCCCACAGTGATAAGTGGAAGCCTCGGTCCAAAAAAATTTAGACATAGCTTGACAGCTAGTCAGACTTCAACAGATCATGATGAAACTCTAGAATTCATTCTTAAAAATTCTGAAGAACAAAATAAAATATTGTACATATTTTTTTTTATTTTTTCGAAAAAATAAAATAAAATAAAATAAAATAAAAAGCTTAAAAATAAAATAAAATTACCTAATCTGAGCAACAAGATGAACCGTCAGTTGTCCAAACTCGAACAATTCCCAGCAACGGCACCAAAAACTTGGTACGTGAATTGTTTGTTACTATTTAAACGACGCGTAACGTGATCTCAACACTTCTTCACAACTCCGTGTAACTAACCAGCAAGTGCACTGGGTCGTCCAAGTAATAAACCTTACGTGAGTAAGGGTCGATCCCACGGAGATTGTCGGCTTGAAGCAAGCTATGGTCATCCTTGTAAATCTCAGTCAGGCGGATTGAAATGGTTATGAGGTTTTGATAATTAAAAGATAAATAAAATAGAAAATAAAACAAAGTTACTTATGTAATTCACTGGTGGAAATTTTAGATAAGTGTATGGAGATGCTTTGTTGCTTCAGAACTTCTGCTTTCCTATTGCCTTCTTCCAACCATGCGTTACCTCCTTCCATGGCAAGCTGTATGATCCTCTCGGATGAAAACAAATCCATATGCGCTGTCACCGCACGGCTAATCATCTGTCAGTTCCCGCTAGTGTCAGAATAGGACCATTGTCCTTTTGCACACTGTCACTTGTGCCCCACATTCGCAGGTTTGAAGCTCGTCACAGTCATCCCTTCCTGGTTCCTACTCGGAATACCACAGACAAGGTTTAGACTTTCCAGATCCCAGGAATGGCTACTAATAATTCTAGCCTATACCACGAAGATACTAATCTCACAGACTTGATCCGTTTATTAGATATCCAAGAGAGTATACTCCAGCTGTCGTCCAATGACTACGTTGAACATCATGTAGACCGCTTTGTGGTTGTCAGGCACGCGATCTTGGCTAAGCGAGTAACGAAGATTGGGTGATTGTCACGGGTCACCCCTTCATTTTGACTTAACTAAATTAAGTACGAGAGTATAGCTTGGAGAAGAAGTAGGCATGAATTGAATAGAAAACAGCAGTAATTGCATTAATTCATGAAGAACAGCAGAGCTCTACACCTTAATCTATCGGGTGTAGAAACTCCATCATAGAAAATACATAAGTGAAGGAGGTCTAGGCATGGCCGTGAGGCCAGCCTCCAAACGTGTACAAAGGTCTATAAAGATGGTAAAAGACTTCAGAGAGACCTAAAATAAATCTCTAAAAGTAGTTTTTATACTAAACTAGTAAGCTAGGGTTTACAGAAAATGAGTAACTAAGTGCAGATAATGCAGAAATCCACTTTCGGGGCCCACTTGGTGTGTGCTTGGGCTGAGCATTGAAGCTTTTTTGTACTTAGGCTGTTCCTGGAGTTAAACGCCAGCTTTGGTGCCAGTTTAGGCGTTTAACTCCAATTCTGGTGCTAATTTGGGCGTTTTACGCCAAGATGTTTTAGGCTGACTTTGAACGCCAGTTTGTGCCATCAAATCTCCGGCAAAGTATGAACTATTATATATTGCTGGAAAGCCCAGGATGTCTACTTTTCAACGCAATTAAGAGCGCACCAACAGGGCTTCTGTAGCTCTAGAAAATTCACTTCGAGTGCAGAGAAGTCAGAATCCAACAGCATCTGCAGTCCTTTTTCAGCCTCTGAATCAGATTTTTGCTCAGGTCCCTCAATTTCAGCCAGAAAATACCTGAAATCACAGAAAAACACACAAATCATAGTAAATTCCAGAAATATGATTTTTGAATAAAAACTAATAAAAATATAATAAAAAGTAATTAAATCATACTAAAAACAATGTAAAAACAATGCCAAAAAGGGTATAAATTATCCGCTCATCACAACACCAAACTTAAATTGTTGCTTGTCCCCAAGCAACTAAAAAGAAAATAGGATAAAAAGAAGAGAATGTGCAATGAATTCCAAACTTATCAATGAACTTCGTTCTAATTAAATGAGCGGGACTTGTAGCCTTTTTGCTTCTGAACAGTTTTGGCATCTCATTTTATCCTTTGAAGTTCAGAATGATTGGCATCTATAGGAACTTAGAATTTAGATAGTGTTATTGATTCTCCTAGTTCAGTATGTTGATTCTTGAACATAGCTACTTTATGAGTCTTGGCCGTGACCCTAAGCATTTTGTTTTCCAGTATTAGCATCGGATACATAAATGCCACAGACACATAACTGGGTGAACCTTTTCAGATTGTGACTCAGCTTTGCTAGAGTCCCCAGTTAGAGGTATCCAGAGCTCTCTTAAGGACACTCTTTTTGCTTTGGACCACGACTTTAACCGCTCAGTCTTAAGCTTTTCATTTGACACCTTCACGCCACAAGCACATGGTTAGGTACAGCCTGGTTTAACCATTTAGGCCAGGATTTTATTCCTTTGGGCCCTCCTATCCATTAATGCTCAAAGCCTTGGATCCTTTTTATTTTACCCTTTCCTTTTGGTTTAAAGGGCTATTGGCTTTTTCTGCTTGCTTTTTCTTTTTCTTTCTCTCTTTTTTTTTTCTTAAGCATTTTTTTTTCGCAAGCTTTGTGTTCACTGCTTTTTCTTGCTTCAAGAATCAATTTTATGATTTTTCAGATTATCAATAACATTTCTCCTTTTTCATTATTCTTTCAAGAGCCAACAATTTTAACATTCATAAACAACAATATCAAAAATATGCACTGTTCAAGCATTCATTCAGAAAAAAGAAGGTATTGTCACCACATCAAAATAATTAAACTAATTTCAAGATTGAATTCGAAACCATGTACTTCTTGTTCTTTTGCAATTAAAAACATTTTTCATTTAAGAAAGGTGAAGTATTCATAGGACATTCATAGCTTTAAGGCATAGACACTTAAACACTAATGATCATGTAATAAAGACACAAACATAGATAAAACATAGAGCATAATTTTCGAAAAACAGAAAAATAAGAACAAAGAAATTAAAGAACGGGTCCACCTTTGTGATGGCGGCTAGTTCTTCCTCTTGAAGATCTTGTGGAGTGCTTGAGCTCCTCTATGTCTCTTCCTTGCCTTTGTTGCTCCTCCTTCATGGCTCTTTGGTCTTCTCTAATTTCATGGAGGAGGAGGGAATGCTCTTGGTGCTCCATCCTTAGTTGTCCCATGCTGGAACTCAATTCTCCTAAGGAGGTGTTGATTTGCTCCCAATAGTTTTGTGGAGGAAAGTGCATCCCTTGAGGCATCTCAGGGATTTCTAGATGAGGAACTTCCTCATGCTCTTGTTGAGGCCCATTAGTGGGCTCTCTTGTTTGCTCCATCCTTTTCTTATTGATGGGCTTGTCCTCTTCATTGAGGATATCTCCCTCTATGGCAATTCCGGATGAATTGCATAGGTGACAAATGAGATGAGGGAAGGCTAACCTTGCCAAAGTGGAAGACTTGTCCACCACCTTGTAGAGTTCTAGGGATATGATCTTATGAACTTCTACTTTCTCTCCATTCATGATACTATGGATCATGATAGCCCGGTCTATTGTAACTTCAGACCGGTTGCTAGTAGGAATGACAGAGCGTTGGATGAGCTCCAACCATCCCCTAGCCACAGGTTTGAGGTCAAGCCTTTTTAGTTGAACCGGCTTGCCTCTTGAATCTCTCTTCCATTGAGCTCTTTCCAGACAAATGTCCCTAAGGACTTGGTCCAACTTTTGATCAAAGTTGACCCTTCTAGTGAAAGGGTGAGGATCTCCTTGCATCATTGGCAAGTTGAATGCTAACCTCACATTTTCTGGACTAAAATCCAAGTAATTCCCCCGAACCATTGTGAGCCAATTCTTTGGGTTCGTGTTCACACTTTGTTCAAGGTTCTTAGTGATCCATTCATTGGCATAGAACTCTTGAACCATTAAGATTCCGACTTATTGAATGGGGTTGGTGAGAATTTCCTAACCTCTTCTTCGAACTTCATGTCGGATCTCTGGATATTCACTCTTTTTGAGCTTGAAGGGGACCTCGGGGATCACCTTTTTCTTGGCCACCACTTCATAGAAGTGGTCTTGATGGACCTTTGATACGAGTCTCTCCATCTCCTATGACTTGATAGTGGAAGCAATTGTCTTCCCTTTCCTCTTTCTAGAGGTTTCTCCAGCCTTAGGTGCCATTGATGGTTATGGAAAAACAAAAAGCTTTAGCTTTTCCCACAACAAACTTAGAATGGTTGCTCATCCTCGGCCAAAAGAAGAAAGAAAGGAGTAGAAGAAGAAGTAATGAAGGAGATGGAGGCGAGGAGAGGGTTCGGCCAAAGGGGGTGTATTGTGTATGATGTGTGAAATTGAAGGTGCTAAGGAAGGGTATTTATAGGGTAAGGGAGGGAGGGTATTCGGCCATATGTGGGTGGGTTTGGGAGGGAAATGGTTTGAATTTGAATGGTGAGGCAGGTGGGATTTTATGATGGATGGATGTGAGTGGTGAAAAGATTATAGAGAAGAGGGTAAGATTTGATAGGTGAAGGGTATTTGTGGAAGAGGTTTTGATGGGATTGGTATTTTGGAAAAGAGTGTTATGGAAAGGTGTGAAGAGGAGAGAAGAAGAGGTGGAGTAAGTGGGGATCCTGTGGGGTCCACAGATCCTGAGGTGTCAAGGAATTTGAGTCCCTGCACCATTCTGGCGTTCAAATGCCCACTCTGTGCCAATTCTGGCATTTAACGCCAGCTCTACTACCTTTCCTGGCGTTAAACGCCAGCTCTGCTATCTTTCCTGGTGTTAAACGCCACTCTGCTACTGAATTCTGGTGTTAAACACCAGCCAGATGCCCATTTCTGGCGTTTAACGCCAGCCAGACGCCAGACAGCCCTTTTCTGGCATTAAATGCACAGAGTGCTGTCCATTCTGGTGTTTAACGCCCAGAATGCTGCCAGGTTGGGCGTTAAACGCCCATTCTGCTATCCTAACTGGCGTTTAAATGCCAGTATGCCTGTCCTCCAGGGTGTGCTGTTTTTCATGCTGTTTTTCATTTTGCTTTAATTTTGCAGTTGTTTTTATGACTTCACATGATCATCAACCTAAAGAAAACATAAAATAACAATGGAAACAAATAAATATAATTAAATAACATTGGGTTGCCTCCCAACAAGCGCTTCTTTAATGTCAATAGCTTGACAGTGAGCCCTTAGAGAGCCTCACAGATATTCAGAGCTTGATGATAGCCTCCCAACACCAAACTTAGAAGTTGAGTGTGGGGGCTCTGTTTGACTCTGTATTGAGAGAAATTTTTCATGCTTCCTCTCCATGGTTACAGAAGAAGATCCTTGAGCCTTAAACACAAGGTAGTCCTTATTCAATTGAAGGACTAGCCATTCTTGATGTCTGGAAAGTCTAAACCTTGTCTGTGGTATTTCGAGTAGGATCCGGGAAGGGACGGCTGTGACGAGCTTCAAACTAGCAAGTGCTGGGCATAGTGACAGACGCAAAAGGATTACTTAATCCTATTCCAGTATAATCGAGAACCGACAGATGATTAGTCGTGCGGTGACAGCGCATTTTGGACCATTTTCACTGAGAGGACCGGAAGTAGCCATTGACAACAGTGATGCCCTACATAAAGCTTGCCATGGAAAGGAGTATGAAGGATTGGATGAAAGCAGTAGGAAAGCGGAGATTCAGAAGGAACTAAGCATCTCTATACGCTTATCTGAAATTCTCACCAATGAATTACATAAGTATCTCTATCTTTATTTTACGTTTTATTTATCTTTTAATTATTAAAACTCTATAACCATTTGAATCCGCCTGACTGAGATTTACAAGGTGACCATAGCTTGCTGCAAGCCGACAATCTCCGTGGGATCGACCCTTACTCACGTAAGGTTTATTACTTGGACGACCCAGTGCACTTGCTAGTTAGTTGTGAGAAGTTGTGACAAAGTGTGTGAATTACGTTCCGAGCACCAAGTTTTTGGCGTCATTGTTAAGGATCACAATTTCGTGCACCAAGTTTTTGGCGCCGTTGCCGGGGAATGAACGATCACGATTTCCCACATCTACTAACACTTCTCTTCCACCCAAGAATTCGAACCCACTCTTCCCCTCTGTGTTTGGATTCTTATCTTTTCCTTCCTCTATTCTTCTGTTCTTATACTTATATGAGGAATCTCTATACTGTGACATAGAGGATTCTATATTTTCTTTTCTGTTTTCTTCTTTTTCATATGAGCAGGAACAAGGGTAAGAACGTTCTTGTTGAAGCTGATCCTGAACCTGAAAGGACTCTGAAGAGGAAGCTAAGGGAAGCTAAAGCACAACTCTCTGGAGAAAATCTGATAGAAATTTTCGAAAAAAGAAGGATACATGGCCAAAAATAATAACAATGCAAAGAAGATGCTTGGTGACTTTACTGCACCAAATTTGATGAGCGGATATTTTATACGCTTTTTGGGGTTAATTTCATGTAGTTTTTAGTATGTTTTAGTTAGTTTTTAGTATATTTTCATTAGTTTCTAGGAAAAATTCATATTTCTAGACTTTACTACGAGTTTGTGTGTTTTTCTGTAATTTCAGGTATTTTCTGGCTGAAATTGAGGGAGCTGAGCAAAAATCTGATTCAGGCTGAAAAAGGACTGCTGATGTTGTTGGATTCTGACCTCTCTGTACTCGGAATGGATTTTTTGGAGCTACAGGAGTCCAATTGGCGCGCACCCAATTGTGTTGGAAAGTAGACATCCAGGGCTTTCCAGCAATATATAATAGTTTATACTTTGCTCAAGGATAGAGGACGTAAACTGGCATTCAACACTAGTTCCATGTTGTAGTCTGGCGTTAAACGCCAGAAACAGGTTACAAGTTGGAGTTAAATGCCCAAAACAGGTTACAACCTGGCGTTTAACTCCAGAAACAGCCTAAGCACGTGTAAAGCTTAAGTCTCAGCCCCAGCACACACCAAGTGGGCCCCAGAAGTGGATTTCTACACTATCTATCATAGTTTACTCATTCTCTACAAACCTAGATTACTAGCTTACTATTTAAACAACTTTTAGAGGATTATTTTGTACCTCATGACATTTTAGATCTGAACTTTGTACTCTTTGACAGCATGAGTCTCTAAACTCCATTGTTGGGGGTGAGGAGCTCTGCTGTGTCCCGATGAATTAATGCAATTATTTCTGTTTTCTATTCAAACACGCTTGTTTCTATCTAAGATGGTCATTCGCACTTCAATATGATGGATGTGATGATCCGTGACATTCATCACCATTCTCAACCTATGAACGCGTGACTGACAACCACCTCCGTTCTACCTTCGATTGAATGAGTATCTCTTGGATTCCTTATTCAGAATCTTCGTGGTATAAGCTATAATCCATTGGCAGCATTCTTGAGAATCCGGAAAGTCTAAACCCTGTCTGTGGTATTCCGAGTAGGATTCAGGGATTGAATGACTGTGATGAGCTTCAAACTCACAAGGGTTGGGCGTAGTGACAGACGTAAAAGGATCAATGGATCCTATTCCAGCATGAGTGAGAACCGACAGATGAATAGCCGTGCGGTGACAGCGCACCTGGACCATTTTCACTGAGAGGACGGATGGTAGCCATTGACAACGGTGATCCACCAACACACATCTTGCCATAGGAGAAACCTTGCGTGCGTGAAGAAGAAGACAGGGGGAAAGTAGAGATTCAGAAGACAAAGCATCTCCAAAACTCCAACATATTCTCCATTACTGCATAACAAGTATTTAATTCATGCTCTTTTATTTTCTGCAATCCAAACTAATAATTATAATTGATTTGCTGACTAAGAAATACAAAATAACCATAGCTTGCTTCAAGCCAACAATCTGTTTGAGTTTAGTTTCGTATTTTAAGTTTGGTGTCAATTGCATGTTTTTATTTTCTTTTAAATTTTCGAATTTGTGTTCTTTGTTCTTTCTTAATCTTCAAGTTATTCTTATTTATTTTCCTTGTTTGATCTTTAGTTTTTCTTGTTCTGTGTCTTTTCTTGTTTTTCTTGTGCTTTTTCAAAATATTAGCTTTCAAAAAAATCTTTATTTATTATATACCTGATTAAAACACGTTAAATTTATAGCTCAATTGGCTAGAGCGTTGTACTTATGTTCTTGGTAATTGGCTATCTTCTTTTTAAAAATTTTCCAAAAATAATTTTTCATTGAATAAATCTTGTGCCAAACTTTAAGTTTGGTGTTCTCTTGTTGATTTTTCTTTAGTTTTCGAAAATTTTATTTTGGTTTTCTAAAAATTTTAAGTTTGGTGTTCTATCTTCATGTTCTTGTTGTTCTTGTGAGTCTTCAAGGTGTTCTTGAGTCTTCCTTGTGTTTTGATCTTAAAATTTTTAAGCTTGGTGTTCCTTGGTGTTTTCCCTCCAAAATTTTCGAAAATAAGGAACATTAGATCTAAAAATTTTAAGTTGTGTGTCTTTTGTATATTTTTCTCTTTCATCATAAAATTAAAAAATAAAAAAAATATCTTTTCTCTCTATTTTAAAGTGAATTTTCGAAAATTGCTTTTAAAATTCAGATTTCTATTTTAAAATCTAAAATCTTTTTCAAAAGTCATATCCAAAGTTTTTCAAATCTTCTTAATTAAGTAATTATTTTAGTTTTAAAATTTTTTATTCTTAATTTTTGAAATCTATATTTAATTTTTAGTTATTTTATTTCATTTTTTTTATTCGTTCTCTTTTTATAAAATAAAAATAAAAATATATTTTAATTGCAATTCACATCAATTCCCTTTTCTCCATCATGGACCTAAGTGGAAATGAATAGTCCAGAAGGACTCTGGGGTTATATGCTAACCCCACTACTGCTTCATATGGGAGCAGCATCTGTATACCCTCCATTGGAGTCAGTAGCTTTGAGTTGAATCCTCAGCTCATTATCATGGTGCAGCAAAGTTGCCAGTATTCCGGTCTTCCACAGGAAGAACCTACAGAGTTTCTGGCACAATTTTTACAAATTGCTAACACAGTACATGATAAGGAAGTAGATCAGGATGTCTACAAATTATTACTGTTTCCACTTGCTGTAAAAGACCAAGCTAAGAGGTGGTTAAATAACCAACCTAAGACTAGCATAAGGACATGGAAACAGCTGTCAGAAAAATTCCTGAATCAATACTTCCCTCCAAAACGGATGACACAGCTAAGGCTGGACATCTAAGGCTTTAAACAAGGAGATAATGAATCTCTTTATGATGCCTAGGAGAGATACAGAGAGATGCTAAGAAAATGCCCCTCTGAAATGTTTTCAGAATGGGTGCAGTTAGACATCTTCTATTATGGGCTTACAGAGAGAGCTCAAATTTCTATAGGTCACTCAGCTGGTAGATCTATACACATGAGAAAGACAATTGAAGAAGCTCAAGAGCTTATTGATACAGTTGCCAGAAATCAGCATCTGTACCTAAATAGTAAATCTTCCATGAAAGAAAAGGCTAAAACAGTAACTGTTGAACTCAGTCCTGCAGAACAAATTACTGAATTCAATCAGCAATTAGACTTTCTAACAAAACAGCTGGCCGAATTCAAGGAGATACTACAAGGCACAAGAATGGCTAATATAAATATGGAGGTACAGTTGAAGCAAATAGAACAACAGTTATCAAAACAAATAACAGAAGAGTGCCAAGCAGTTCAATTAAGAAGTGGGAAAACATTAAATATGTCACTTCAAGGCAGCAGGAAGCCAAGAAATGAACAAACTGCTATCCAAAATCCCTCTAAGGACAGTAAGAGCCCAGAGAGGAATAACTCTGGCGTTCAAACACCAGAAACAAGCAAGGAGTTGGTGTCAAACGCCCAATGGAAGCTCAGTTCTGGCGTTCAAACGCTAGGAACAAGTAAGGAGTTGGCGTCCAACGCCAATCCAGCTTATAACCCTGGCATTCAAATACCAGTGAGGGATCAGACATACACAAGTGCTGATAACAACCCCTCTAAAAAGGCTTCTCCAACCACCTCTGTAGGAAATAAACCTGCAGCAACTAAGGTTGAGGAATATAAAGCCAAGATACTTTATCCTCAAAAACTCCACCAAGAGGAGCAGGATAAGCAATTTTCTTGCTTTGCAGATTATCTCAGGACTCTTGAAATAAAGATTCCGTTTGCAGAGGCACTTGACCAAATACCTTCTTTTGCCAAGTTCATGAAAGAGATCTTGAGTCATAAGAAGGATTGGAGAGAAACTGAAAGAGTTCTCCTCACTAAAGAATGCAGTTCAGTCATTCTGAAAAGCTTTCCAGAAAATCTTAAAGATCCCGGGAGCTTTCTGATACCATGCATATTAGAAGGTAATTGCACCAAGACAGCTTTATGTGATCTTGGGGCAAGCATCAACCTAATACCTACATCCACTATCAGAAAGCTTGGTTTAACTGAAGAAGTTAAACCAACCCAGATATGTCTCCAACTTGCTGATGGCTCCATTAAATACCCATCAGGTGTGATTGAGGACATGATTGTCAGGGTTGGGCCATTCGCCTTTCCCACTGACTTTGTAGTGCTGGAAATGGAGGAGCACAAGAGTGCTACTCTCATTCTAGGAAGACCTTTCCTAGCAACTGGACGAACTCTCATTGATGTCCAAAAGGGGGAAGTAACCCTGAGAGTTAATGAGGATGAGTTTAAGTTGAATGCTGTCAAGGCCATGAAGCATCCAGACACACCAAAAGACTGCATGAAAGTTGATCTTATTGACTCTTTGGTAGAGGAGGTCAACATGGCTGAGAGTCTCGAATCAGAGCTGGAAGACATCTTTAAAGATGTTCTGCCTGATTTGGAGGGTTCAGAGGAATTGAAAGAGCCTCTAAGACTTCCTCAGAAAGAGGAGAAACCTCCTAAACCCGAGCTCAAGCCATTACCACCATCCCTGAAATATGCATTTCTGGGAGAAGGTGACACTTTTCCAGTGATCATAAGCTCTGCTTTAAACCCACTGGAAGATAAAGCACTAATTCAAGTGCTAAGGACACACAAGACAGCTCTTGGGTGGTCCATAAGTGACCTTAAGGGCATAAGCCCAGTTAGATGCATGCACAAAATCCTATTGGAGGATGATGTTAAGCCAGTGGTTCAACCACAGAGGCGGCTAAATCCAGCCATGAAGGAAGTGGTGCAGAAAGAGGTAACCAAATTACTGGAGGCTGGGATTATTTATCCTATTTCTGATAGCCCCTGGGTGAGCCCTGTTTAGGTTATTCTCAAGAAGGGAGGCATGACAGTGGTTCATAATAAAAAAAATGAACTGGTTCCTACAAGAACAGTTACAGGGTGCGCATGTGTATTGACTACAGAAGGCTCAACACGGCCACCAGAAAGGATCATTTTCCTTTACCATTCATAGACCAAATGCTAGAGAGACTAGCAGGTCATAAATATTACTACTTTTTGGATGGCTATTCAGGTTACAATCAAATTGTAATAGATCCTCAGGACCAAGAGAAAATAGCATTCACATGTCCTTCTGGAGTATTTACTTACAGAAGAATGTTCTTTTGGTCTGTGTAATGCACCCGCAACCTTTCAGAGGTGCATGCTTTCTATCTTCTCTGATATGGTTGAGAAGTTTCTGGAAGGCTTCATGGATGACTTTTCAGTATTTGGAGACTCATTCAGCTCCTGCCTTGACCATTTAGCACTTGTTCTGAAAAGATGCCAAGAGACCAACCTAGTTTTAAACTGGGAAAAATGTCACTTTATGGTGACTGAAGGAATTGTCCTTGGGCATACAATTTCAAACAAGGGAATAGAGGTGGATCAAGCTAAAGTGGAAGTAATTGAAAAATTACCACCACCTGCTAATGTTAAGGCAATCAGAAGCTTTCTGGGGCATGCAGGATTCTACAGGAGGTTTATAAAGAATTTTTAAAAATCGCAAAACCCCTGAGCAATCTGCTAGCTGCTGACACGCCATTTGTGTTTGACACAGAGTGTCTACAGCCGTTTGAGACTCTGAAAGCTAAGCTGGTCACAACACCAGTTATTTCTGCACCAGACTGGACTTTACCATTTGAACTAATGTGTGATGCTAGTGACCACGCCATTGGTGCAGTACTGGGGTGCAGTACTGGGGCAGAGGCATGACAAGCTTCTGCATGTCATTTATTATGCTAGCCATGTTTTAAATGATGCCCAGAAAAATTACACAACCACAGAAAAAGAATTGCTTGCAGTGGTTTATGCCATTGACAAGTTTAGATCATACTTAGTAGGATCAAAAGTGATTGTGTACACTGACCATGCTGCTCTTAAATATCTACTCACAAAGCAGGATTCAAAACCCAGGCTCATAAGATGGGTGTTGCTTCTGCAAGAGTTTGATATAGAAATAAGAGACAGAAAAGGAACAGAGAACCAAGTGGCTGATCATCTGTCCCGGATAGAACCAGCAGAAGGGGAGTTTCCCCCTCTATTGAGATCTCTGAGACCTTTCCGAATGAGCATTTATTTGCCATTCAGGAAACACCATGGTTTGCAGACATTGCAAACTATAAAGCTGCGAGGTTCATTCTCAAGGAGTACAGCAGGCAACAAAAGAAAAAATTAATTACTAATGCAAAGTACTACTTGTGGGATGAACCCTATCTCTTTAAGAGATGTGCAGACCGAATAATCCGTAGGTGTGTGCCTCGAGAAGAAGCACAGAGGATCTTATGGCATTGCCATGGATCACAATATGGAGGCCATTTCGGAGGTGAGCAAACAGCCACCAAGGTCCTCCAATGTGGCTTCTATTGCCCTACACTCTATAGGGATTCCCGAGAGTTTGTACGTAACTGTGACAGTTGCCAAAGAGCTGGTAATCTGCCTCATGGTTTCGCCATGCCTTAACAGGGAATCTTGGAGATTGAGTTGTTTGATGTATGGGGAATTGACTTCATGGGACCTTTCCCACCATCATACTCAAACACTTATATTTTGGTGGCAGTCGACTATGTATCAAAATGGGTAGAGGCCGTTGCCACACCCACCAATGATACTAAAACAGTGCTGAAGTTCCTCTAGAAATATATCTTCAGCAGGTTTGGTGTCCCTAGAGTACTAATCAGTGATGGGGAAACTTACTTCTGCAACAAATAGCTTTACTCTGCCATGGTCCAATATGGGATTCGCCACAAGGTGGCAACTCCATATCATCCACAGACAAATGGGCAAGCTGAAGTTTCTAACAGAGAACTAAAAAGAATCCTGGAACGGACTATAAGTATCCGTAGAAAGGATTGGGCAAAAAGCTTGGATGATGCTCTGTGGGCTTACAGAACAACATTCAAGACTCCTATAGGGACCTCTCCATACTAGCTTGTGTATGGTAAGGCCTGTCATCTGCCCATGGAAATGGAACATAAGGCCTACTGGGCAACCAGATTCCTAAACTTTGATGCCAAATTAGCTGGAGAAAAAGGATTGCTCCAGCTGAATGAGCTAGAGGAATTCAGATTCACTGCTTTCGAAAATGCCAAACTTTATAAAGAGAAATAAAAAAGGTGGCATGACAGAAAGCTGTCATCTAGAGTCTTTGAACCAGAACAAAAGGTTCTGTTGTTTAACTCTAGGCTCAGGCTATTTCCCGGAAAGCTGAAATCCCGGTGGAAGGGACCATATGTGATTACAAGTGTATCACCATATGGTTATGTAGAGCTTCAAGACATTGATTCTGATAAGAAGTTCATTGTTAATGGACAGAGAATCAAGCACTATCTTGAAGGCAATATTGAGCAAGAGTGCTCAAGGCTGAGGCTAGATTAAAAGCTCAGCAAGGTCCAGCTAAAGACAATAAAGAAACACTTGTTGGGAGGCAACCCAGCCATTAGCAAAACTTTTTCTGTTATTTTATTTTATTGTATTCTTCATTTTATTTATTTTTGAAATATATGAGCTTAATATTAACAAGGTAAAGAATTAATTGCATAAGTCCGCAGGGTTACAGAAGAATTCAGAGCATAAAACAGGAAAAAGGAGCTCACTGGCAAGAAAACGCCAGTAAGAGGCACAATTGGGCGTTAAACGCCCAAAAGAAGCATCTACTGGGCGTTTAATGCCAGTAAAGATAGCCATCTGGGCGTTAAACGCCAGAAAGAAGCAGCTTCTGGCCGTTTAACGCCAGATTTACAGCATCCTGGGCGTTTAGAAAAATGCCCAGTGACAAAGGGGTTTCTTGCATTTAACGCCAGCTAGAAGCAACAGCTGGGCGTTAAACGCCCAAACCAAGCACCAACTGGGCGTTAAACGCCCAAAACATGCAGCAGTTGGGCGTTTAACGCCAGGATTGTGGGGAAGTAGGCAATTTCGTTTTCAATTCAAATTTTTTCCATTTTTTATGTTTCAATTCATGATTTCTTGCATTAAAATCCTAGAGGACATATGCCTCCCTGGAGCTAAATGGACAACCAACACAAAGGGTGCCCCAAACCAACTCAAAAGAGGAGATCTCAAACCAGTCGCCAGAGGCTGGCTGGACTTCATTGGGCGCTCTATACTGCCCACTAGCAACCGCTTTGAAGTCACCATTAGAAGAGCCGTGATGATTCATTGCATTATGCTGGAAAAAGAAGTGGAAGTTCATCAACTGATTGCTTGTGAGCTTTACAAAATTGCAAACAAGAACTCCAAAGACGCCAAATTGGCCTATCCAAGCTTAGTTTCTCTGTTATGTAAAGATGCTGGGATAAAGATGGGAGTAGATAAGTATATCTCAGTTGAGCAACCAATCACCAAAAAGTCTATAGAAGGACAACAAGTGCAGGATGACCCCATCCAGAGAAAAGCAGAGGTGTTCCTCCCGGAAATCCCTCAAATTGAATACTGGGAGGGCCTAGAATCATCTGTCACCAAGTTGCAAGAAGCTGTGGATCAACTGAAGGAAGAACAGCAAAATCAAAATAGCATGCTCTAATGGATGACCTTGTTTCATTCATGAAACTCACAGTGGCCTTAGATAGATTAGAGACTAAGTTTGCTAAATTAGAGGTATTTTGTTCAGAGTTCTCTATCTGTTGCTGAGTGGATGATGAAAAAGGTTTACTATTGTTAAACCTATTTCTTCCACCATTATTAAAGCCTTGTTGAGGCTTTTGATCCTTCCATGAGAAATTCATATTCTAGCTCTGTCTCTTCCAGCAAAAGGGAAAAGCATGAGCCTGTAGACTTCAGGATCTACTCCATTAGTCTTAACAGTATCACATATCTGCAAGAATTCAGTTAAGAACTGAAAAGGATCTTCAGATGGAAGTCCATGAAACTTACAGTTCTGCTGCATCAGAGAAACTAGCTGAGGTTTTAGCTCAAAGTTGTTTGCCCCAATGGCAGGAATGGAGATGCTTTTTCCATCTAAATTGGAATTAGGTGCAGTAAAGTCACCAAGCATTCTCCTTGCATTATTGTTGTTGGGTTCGGCTGCCATCTCCTTTACTTGTTCGAAATTTTCAATAAGGTTGTCTCTGGATTGTTGTAATTTAGCTTCTCTTAGTTTCCTCTTCAGAGTCCTTTTAGGTTCTGGATCAGCTTCAATAAGAATACCTTTTTCCTGTTCATAAGAAAGAGAAGAGAACAAGAAAAGAAGAGGAATCCTCTATGTCACAGTAAAGAGGTTCTTTATTGTTAGTAGAAGAAGAAAAGGAATAGGGGTGAAGAAGAATGAAGAATCCAAACACAAGGGTAAGGATAGGAGCAGTGATGTGAGATGAAGAGAAGTGTTAGTAGATGAATAAATAATTAGAAGGACATGAGGGAGAAGGATTTTCGAAAATTATTTTTGAAAAAGAGTTAGTGATTTTCGAAAATAGTTTTTGAAAAAGGTTAGTAATTTTTCGAAAATTAAAATCAACAATTAAAATAATTAGTTAATAAAAAAGAAATTTTGAAAAAGAGGGAAGATATTATCAAAAATTAGAGAGAGAGAGAGTTAGTTAGGTAGTTTTGAAAAAGATAAGAAACAAACAAAAAGTTAGTTAGTTAGTTGAAACAAATTTTGAAAATCAATTTTTGAAAAGATAAGAAGATAAAAAGTTTAGAAAAGATATTTTAAAATCAAATTTTGAAAAAGATAAGATAAGAAGATATTTTTGAAAAGATATGATTGAAATTAGTTTTGAAAAAGATTTGGTTTTTAAAATCACAATTAATGACTTGATTCACAAGAAATCACAAGATATGATTCTAGAACTTAAAGTTTGAATCTTTCTTAACAAGTAAATAACAAACTTGAAATTTTTGAATCAAAACATTAATTGATAATGATATTTTCGAAAATTAGGAGACAAAGATAAGAAAAAGATTTTTGAAAAATATTTTTAAAATTTTCGAAAATAACTAAGAAAAATGAAAAAGATTTGATTTTTGAAAAAGATTTTGAAAAAGATAAGATTTTTAAATTGAAAATTTGATTTGACTCATGAAAAACAACTAGATTTTTTTTAAAAATTTTTGAAAAAGTCAAATCTAATTTTCGAAATTTTGAGAGAGAAAAAGGGAAAGATATTTTTTTTATTTTTGAATTTTTTTATGAGAGAGAAAAACATGAAGATGATGCAATGCATGAAAATTTTTGGATCAAAACAATGAATGCATGCAAGAATGCTATGAATGTCAAGATGAACACCAAGAACACTTTGAATGTCAAGATGAACATCAAGACTTATTTTTGAAAAATTTTCAATGCAAAGAAAACACGCAGGACACCAAACTTAAAGATTTTTCATGTATAGACACTATGAATGCAAGAATGCATATGAAAAACAAGAAAAGACACAAAACATGAAAATGCAAAGATCAAACAAGAAGATTTACTAAGAACAACTTGAAGATCATGAAGAACACTATGAATGCATGAATTTTTTGAAGAATGCAGGATGAGTATGCAATTGACACCAAACTTAAAATCTGACTCAAGACTCAAACAAGAAACACAAAATATTTTTGATTTTTATGATTTTATAATTTTTTTGTATTTTCTTTTAATTTTTTCGAAAATCATTTGAAAAAGAAAAATAAGGATTCCAAAATTTTTAATATGAATTCCAGGAATCTTACAATCTTAATCTAAAGCTCCAATCTGAAGGTTAGACATGGCTTAATAGCCAGCCAAGCTCTAGCATGTAAATTACATCCATTGTGTTGATTAGTTGAAGACCAATCCCAAAGTAGTTTGGTTATGGCTTTACAGCCAGATAGGATTCAACATGTTTCATGAAACACTAGAATTCATTCTTAAAAATTCTGAAGAAAAATATATTTTTGAAAAACTTTTTTTTTTTGAAAACATTTTTATTTTAAAATTTTTTTCGAAAACAAAGGAGAAAATTTTTGAAAGATTTTTGAAAAATTTTTGAAAATAAAACAAAAAGAAAATTACCTAATCTGAGCAACAAGATGAACCGTCAGTTGTCCAAACTCGAACAATCCCCGGCAACGGCGCCAAAAACTTGGTGCATGAAATTGTGATCATCAATGGCGCCATCAACATGGTATGCTCAATTGTAATCTTAACTTTTTATCACAACTTCGCACAACTAACCAGCAAGTGCACTGGGTCGTCCAAGTAATAAACCTTACGTGAGTAAAGGTCGATCCCACGGAGATTGTCGGCTTGAACCAAGCTATGGTCACCTTGTAAATCTCAGTCAGGCGGATATCAAATAGTTATGGAGTTTTCGAATATTAATAACAAATAGAAAATAAGGATAGAAATACTTATGTAATTCATTGGTTAGAATTTCAGATAAGCGTATAGAGATGCATTCGTTCCTCTGAACCTCTGCTTTCCTGCTGTCTTCATCCAATTAATCTTACTCCTTTCCATGGCTGGCTTTATGTAAGGACATCACCATTGGCAATGGCTACTTTTGATCCTCTCTGGAAAATGGTCCGATGCGCTGTCACTGAATGGCTAATCGTCTGGAGGCATCACCCTTGTCAATGGCTGCATCCCATCCTCTTATGAAAATGGTCCAAATGCTCTGTCACAGCACGGCTAATCATTTGAGGTTCTCGATCATACTGGAATAGGATTCACCCTCCTTTTGCGTCTATCACTACACCTAGCAATCGCGAGTTTGAAGTTCGTCACAGTCATTCAATCCCAGAGTCCTACTCGGAATACCACAGACAAGGTTTAGACTTTCCGGACTCTCATGAATGCCGCCATCAATCTAGCTTATACCACGAAGATTCTGATTAAGAGATCCAAGAGATACTCATTCAATCTAAGGTAGAACGGAAGTGGTTGTCAGGCACGCGTTCATAGGGAATGATGATGATTGTCACGTTCATCATATTCAGATTGAAGTGCGAATGAATATCTTAGAAGCGGAATAAGTTGAATTGAATAGAAAAACAGTAGTACTTTGCATTAATCTTTGAGGAACAGCAGAGCTCCACACCTTAATCTATGGAGTGTAGAAACTCTACCATTAAAAATATATAAGTGAAAGGTCCAGGCATGGCTGAATGGCCAGCCCCCATGATCTAAGAACTAGACGTCCCAAGATGACTAATACAATAGTAAAAAGTACTATTTATACTAAACTAGTCACTAGGGTTTACAGAAGTAAGTAATTGATGCATAAATCCACTTCCGGGGCACACTTGGTGTTTGATTGGGCTGAGCTTGAATGTTACACGTGCAGAGGCTCTTTCTGGAGTTGAACGCCAGGTTGTAACGTATTTCTGGCGTTCAACTCTGGTTTGTGACTTGTTTCTGGCGTTTAACTCCAGACAGCAGCATAGAACTGGCGTTTAACGCCCTTTTACGTCATATAAACTCGTTCAAAGTATGAACTATTATATATTGCTGGATGTCTACTTTGCAACGCAATTGGAAGCGCGCCATTTTGAGTTCTGTAGCTCTAGAAAATCCACTTTGAGTGTAGGGAGGTCAGAATCCAACAGCATCAGCAGTCCTTCTTCAACCTCTGAATCTGATTTTTGCTCAAGTCCCTCAATTTCAGCCAGAAAATACCTGAAATCACAGAAAAACACACAAACTCATAGTAAAGTCCAGAAATGTGAATTTAACATAAAAATTAATGAAAACATCCCTAAAAGCAACTAGATTCTACTAAAAACATACTAAAAACAATGCCAAAAAGCGTATAAATTATCCGCTCATCAGTCATGCACGCGTACGCGTGGATCTTCAAAATTTGTTGCTGATGTGTATTTTCGGAAAATGAATTCCAAACACACAAATCTAACTAGCAAGTGCACCGGGTCGCATCAAGTAATAAAACTCACGGGAGTGAGGTCGATCCCACAGGGATTGAAGGATTGAGCAATTTTTGTTTAGTGGTTGATTTAGTCAAGCGAATCAAGATTTGGTTGAGTGATTTGTGATTAACAGAATTTAAATTGCATGGAAAATAAAGGGAATGGGTAATTTGCATGAAATTAAAGAGAATAGAAAATTTAAGTGCTGAATCTTAAAGAACAAGAAATTAAATGGCAGAAACTTAGAACGCAAGAAATGTAAATTGTAGAATCTTAAAGTGTAAGAAAATTAACCTCTATGATTGCTTTCCCTTTCTCACACCTGGCAAGTTTCTCATTGTCTTTCAGGTTGTCTTCAGTGGCTCTGGGGGAAGTATTTACCCTCTCCTCACCCATTTCTGCAAGGTACTTAGCCAGTTGTGCCATTTGCCTCTCAAGTTTTCTGATTGAGGCTTCTTGCTCTCTACTTGTTGCTTCCTGATCTTGTCTTGCCATCTCTTGAATTTTCATGAAATTTTCCATCATTACCTCTAGACTAAAGATTCTTTGAGAGCCTAGATTTGGTTGTGGTTGTATAAAATGAGATGGTTGTTGAAAGTTGTTTTGGGAAAATTGTGAGGTGTGATGGGGTTGGAATGGTAGGTGTTGTGGTGGTGTGTAATAGTTGTTGTTGCTATGGTGATGTTTTTGCTGGTTTGTGAAGTTAGGGTTGTTGTAATTGAGGTCCCTTGGTCCTTGATTTTAGTGTTCACTCCTCCTCCAGTTGGAATGAGTCCTCCATGGTGGGTTGTACACATCACCTTGAAACTTGTGTTGGAACATGCTTGAGGTACTATTTGGAGAGTGTAATTGCTCATTATTTTGTTGCTCACAGTTAATTGTTCCAAAAATTTTTCCAGATTGATTCCCTCCATGGGGATTTTGAGGTAGGTAATGTGCATTTGCCACAGCATTTCGTAGCTCATCGATTTTTCTGTCCATCAGTTCTAGTTGTTGTAGAAGTTGTTGATGCATCTGCTTGCTTTGGGCCATGATTGCACTCACACCTTCAATTTCCATCACTCCTTTCTCTTGTGTGGATGGTTGTACTTCTGTCTCTAGCTCACCAATTTTCTGGGGTGGTTTCAGCTTGGCTAGGAGTTCACTCATTAATTCTTCCCATCCGATAATGCTTCTTTGTGGGAAAGCTTCAAACCATTGAGCAACATCGTTCATGGTGATGAATGGGTGCTTCATATTATGGGTTGCATTATTATCTAAGGTGGGGATATTACTCCCCTGATTACTGGAATTCGTTGAGTTCCCCTCCATGATCTGCACAATCACAAACGGTCCAGATGAAGATAGAGTATATTCATGCCATAATATGATTGGAGAATTAGTTGACACAATGTGTCAAACAGTTGATAAACTTGAAAGATAGATAGAAGAAAATTGCTTCTCTCGTATATTCAATAAGCACAAGCATGAGGATCACACAAAGCCATAAAATACCAAGAAAACTTCACTCTATTGTTAAAGTGAAGTTTCAGTTAGCTCAGGCAAAAATTCAAACAGTTAGCGGGTTAGCAACGAAAATAAAGAATCAGAAAAGAAAAAGTGCTTGATATAGATCTCCACTTCACTTAATTATTGTCAATCTAATTATTCCCCGGCAACGGCACCAAAAACTTGATGTGTATTTTCAGAAAACGAATTCCAAACACACAAATCTAACCGGCAAGTGCACCGGGTCGCATCAAGTAATAAAACTCACGGGAGTGAGGTTGATCCCACAGGGATTGAAGGATTGAGCAATTTTTGTTTAGTGGTTGATTTAGTCAAGCGAATCAAGATTTGGTTGAGTGATTTGTGATTAACAGAATTTAAATTGCATGGAAAATAAAGGGAATGGGTAATTTGCATGAAATTAAAGAGAATAGAAAATTTAAGTGCTGAATCTTAAAGAACAAGAAATTAAATGGCAAAAACTTAGAACCTAAGAAATGTAAATTGCAGAATCTTAAAGTGCAAGAAATGTAAATTACTTGAATTATAAAAGGAGTTGGGAATTGGGATTGAAGAAATTAAACAAGGAAAAGTAAATTGCAACAAGCAGAAATGTAAAAGATGGATTCAATTAAACCGGATCTCAAATGAAAATGAAAATAAGCTTGGTGTAACAACGAAACAAGGAAATTGAAATTGAAAGATGTAGATCTCAGGACTCAAGAGACTAGGTAACCAAGTCTAGATCTCAATGCCTTCCTAGATCCAAATTGAGAATTCAATTGCAAGAAAAGTAAAGGTCCAGCAGTAGAAGAAAAGAAGTGAAATCGTAAATTCTCAATGATGCAGTAAATCAAAACAGAGAGAGATCTCAAGATGAGATTGAGACAGAATTTCCTCAATTCTTCAACCCAAGATTCAAGACAAGTGTAAATGAAATTGAAAACAAGAAAACTAAGAGGAAGAGAATTCTATTCTCCTTCCCCAAGACTCAGAATCTCAAAATAACTTCTAACCAAAAGCTCTCCCCAAAATCACTTAGTAAAAACAAAAACGGAAAAGCTTCCTAAAAACTTAAATTCTAAGCTATTTATACACTCTCTTCAAATGATCTTCAAGCATTGAATTGGGCCTTTGCTCTTGATGAAATTGGGTTGACAAAAGCCTCTGTTGATTGCTCTTGGAGTTGGAGAGAAACCCACTTGTGAACCGGGCCATGAACTGGAAAAGCTTGAGTAAAAGTTTGAGGTCAAACTTTTACTCAAACTTTTCATATCAGCTAGCCTTCTTTGCTGTCATCCACGTTTGAGCCAAAGTTTGAGGTCAAACTTTGAGCCAAACGTGGATCCCTCTTGTATGCCTCTTGGGGTGCTACTTTGTCCTCTTGTCAACGTTGCAAATTTTATGCCAACTATAGACTATTATATATGGTTGGAAAGCTCTACATGTCAGCTTTCTAACTCACTTGGAATCACCTCAATTGGACATCTACAACTCAAGTTATTCTTGTTGGAAGTATACCCCTTCAGGCTATTGTGGCGCCAACGTTTGCCTAAAAGCTTGAGGTCAAACGTTGGCGCAAGCTTTTGCTCTCCTGGGTGTATTTGTTGTGGCTCCAACATTTGCCTAAAAGCTTGAGGTCAAACGTTGGCGCAAGCTTTTGCTCTTCTCCAGGGTGAGTTTGTTGTGGCGCCAACGTTTGCCTAAAAGCTTGAGGTCAAACGTTGGCGTAAGCTTTTGCTCTTCTCCAGGGTGAATTCAACTCTTCCAAAAGTTTGAGCTAAAGTTTGAGGCAAGCTTTTGCTCAAGCTTTTTGTTCTCTCTTGCTCTTTGCCATTTCTTCTTTCTTCAACCTTCTTCAAAGCTCTTTTCACCTATCATCAATCAACCAAGCACATCAAAGCTATGCTGAAAATCATGAGATTGTTATTCTTTCATAATATATGACAATTATAGCATAAAATCTCATGAAATTGCATTAATTTATCCATGGTTGATTGAATCAAAGGAAACATGAAATTCTACCCAATTGGCTTACTTATGGCTCAAGAAAGTGCATAAAATCAATTGAAAACAAAAGAAAAAGACTAGTGAAACTAGGCTAAGATGACTTGTCATCACAACACCAAACTCAAAGCTTGCTTGTCCCCAAGCAAGAAAAGAATTATGCTCAAAGGTTCTTTCAATTGAGATGGATTGAAGACTAACTTGTAATATCCTGTGAGTGAAGTGATTAAGTGACAGTGGAGTGAACTCTAAATTATATGCTCATGCAAGGGCTTCAGTGCTTACTAGTCCTTACATATTGGAAGTCTTAGATCCTAGGACTTTCATCCAAATGATATCATGGAGATCTTTCTATAGGTAATCACCTTGAAGCAGCTTATAGTTTCTGTGCTTTGGCCTTGACTCTAAGTGTCATGTCTTAAAGCGGCTCTTTAGATAAGCTTTCAATCAATACTCCTAAACCAGTTGGTTTTAAGGTATTAGGTGTTAAAGCACCCCTAAGGATTTACTTGCTCAAGCCTCTTTCTTTGACACAATTCGACCACAAGCATTTACTAGGATAACAACTCTTTGAGTTTTTGTTTCTTCTTTCTTTTCTGCCTAGTAATTGATGCTCAGAGCCTTGGGCCATGTTCTTTTTGTTTTTGTATTTTCTTTATTTTTTTTGTCTTGTTTGCTGCTTCTTGGATCAATAAATGTTTGAGAATCTCCACAACACTTCTTTGAACTCTATGTCCCGCCTATGAGCTCCCATGCAAGTTTTCATAAGCATGCAACCTCAATACATAATCATAAAACTAGAACCACCACTTCTCCTAATCTTTTGCTTGCCTCAAAATTGTTTAATTCCTCAATCCTTCTTTTCAAAGAACTTTCATGTGATGCATTTTTGAAATATTGAGTGCAAACAAGTTTTGGAGAGTATAGTATTGTAAATGATCAAGCATCTTGATTATTGAATTGCAGAAAAACTATACTAGACAGAAGGACAGATAGGGGTATAATATCACTTTCAATCACAGCAATATCTGATAATGAACAATACAACCTTTTGGAATTTACTTGCTGTCCTCTTCCTCATCATCATTGCTGGTCTTCACATTCCTCTTTCACCTCTTTGATTGATGATGCTAAATCTTCCAAAAGTTTGTATGGTGCTCTGCAGTGATATTGAAAGTTGCTTGTTCCCCAAGCACTTGAAAAATGGTTAGCATGCATGATTTATTTGTGGGCTTTTGAACTTACTTTGGTGTGGGAACACCAAACTTAGTACCTTGCCAATGGTCCTTGTGCATCAGATTAACCATGTGTAAAACTCTTTTTCTTTTTTTTTTCAAAAGCAATTAAAGCTGAAAACTTAGGAAACAGCAGAATAGTTAACTAGTTTATCTAAATGCTTGAAGCTAGCATTATGCAGAAAGTGAGAATGTGTTTTATGATGAAATTTTGGTGGAACACCAAACTTAGAATCCTTCATTCTCCCTTAGATTATTTTGGTGTGCAACACCAAACTTAGCTTCTTGCAATATGGAATAAACTAATTAACCTTTTTATTGAAATAGATATGAAATGATGGTTACCTCCGGTTGGGTTGCCTCCCAACAAACGCTCTTTTATTGTCATTAGCTTGACATCCTTCATCCTCTGATCATGGAAGCTGAGGCTTCTGTTGCCTTTGATTCCCTCCTCTTACTGTGGGCTTTTCTTTGATGATTGTTTCTTTTTCCGTAGCCCTCTTCTCACTTACCTCTATGATTGCTTTCCCTTTCTCACACCTGGCAACTTTCTCATTGTCTTTTAGGTTGTCTTCAGTGGCTCTGGGGGAAGTATTTACCCTCTCCTCACCCATTTCTGCAAGGTACTTAGCCAGTTGTGTAATTTGCCTCTCAAGTTTTCTGATTGAGGCTTCTTGCTCTCTACTTGTTGCTTCCTGATCTTGTCTTGCCATCTCTTAAATTTTCATGAAATTTTCCATCATTACCTCTAGACTAAAGATTATTTGAGAGCCTAGATTTGGTTGTGGTTATATAAAATGAGATGGTTGTTGAAAGTTGTTTTGTGAAAATTGTGAGGTGTGATGGGGTTGGAATGGTAGGTGTTGTGGTGGTGTGTAATAGTTATTGTTGGTATGGTGATGTTTTTGCTGGTTTGTGAAGTTGGGATTGTTGTAATTGAGGTCCCTTGGTCCTTGATTTTGGTGTTCACTCCTCCTCCAGTTGGAATGAGTCCTCCATGGTGGGTTGTACACATCACCTTGAAACTTGTGTTGGAACATGCTTGAGGTACTATTTGGAGAGTGTAATTGCTCATTATTTTGTTGCTCACAGTTAATTGTTCCAAAACTTTTTCCAGATTGATTCCCTCCATGGGGATTTTGAGGTAGGTTATGTGCATTTGCCACAGCAGTTCGTAGCTCATCGATTTTTCTGTCCATCAGTTCTAGTTGTTGTAGAAGTTGTTGATGCATCTGCTTGCTTTGGGCCATGATTGCACTGACACCTTCAATTTCCATCACTCCTTTCTCTTGTATGGATGGTTGCACTTCTGTCTCTAGCTCACCAATTTCCTGGGGTGGTTTCAGCTTGGCTAGGAGTTCACTCATTAATTCTTCCCATCCGATAATGCTTCCTTGTGGGAAAGCTTCAAACCATTGAGCAACATCGTTCATGGTGATAAATGGGTGCTTCAGATTATGGGTTGCATTATTATCTAAGGTGGGAATATTACTCCCCTGATTACTGGAATTCGTTGAGTTCCCCTCCATGATCTGCACAATCACAAACGGTCCAGATGAAGATAGAGTATATTCATGCTAGAATATGATTGGAGAATTAGTTGACACAATGTGTCAAACAGTTGATAAACTTGAAAGATAGATAGAAGAAAATTGCTTCTCTCGTATATTCAATAAGCACAAGCATGAGGATCACACAAAGCCAGAAAATACCAAGAAAACTTCACTCTATTGCTAAAGTGAAGTTTCAGTTAGCTCAGGCAAAAATTCAAACAGTTAGCCGGTTAGCAACGAAAATAAAGAAACAGAAAAGAAAAAGTGCTTGATCTAGATCTCCACTTCACTTAATTATTGTCAATCTAATTAATCCCCGGTAACGGCACCAAAAACTTGATGTGTATTTTTGAAAAACGAATTCCAAACACACAAATCTAACCGGCAAGTGCACCGGGTCGCATCAAGTAATAAAACTCACGGGAGTGAGGTCGATCCCACAGGGATTGAAGGATTGAGCAATTTTTGTTTAGTGGTTGATTTAGTCAAGCGAATCAAGATTTGGTTGAGTGATTTGTGATTACCAGAATTTAAATTGCATGGAAAATAAAGGGAATGGGTAATTTGTATGAAATTAAAGAGAATAGAAAATTTAAGTGCTGAATCTTAAAGAACAAGAAATTAAATGGCAGAAACTTAGAACGCAAGAAATGTAAATTGCAGAATCTTAAAGTGCAAGAAATGTAAATTACTTGAATTATAAAAGGAGTTGGAAATTGGGATTGCAGAAATTAAACAAGGAAAAGTAAATTGCAACAAGCAGAAATGTAAAAGATGGATTCAATTAAACCGGATCTCAAATGAAAATGAAAATAGGCTTGGTGTAACAACAAAACAAGGAAATTGAAATTGAAAGATATAGATCTCAGGACACAAGAGACTAGGTAACCAAGTTTAGATCTCAATGCCTTCCTAGATCCAAATTGAGAATTCAATTGCAAGAAAAGTAAAGGTCCAGCAGTAGAAGGAAAGAAGTGAAATCGCAAATTCTCAATGATGCAGTAAATCAAAACAGAGAGAGATCACAAGATAAGATTGAGATAGAATTTCCTCAATTCTTCAACCCAAGATTCAAGGCAAGTGTAAATGAAATTGAAAACAAGAAAACTAAGAGGAAGAGAATTCAATTCTCCTTCCCCAAGACTCAGAATCTCAAAATAACTTCTAACCAAAAGCTCTCCCCAAAATCACTTAGTAAAAACTAAAACGGAAAAGCTTCCTAAAAACTTAAATTCTAAGCTATTTATACACTCTCTTCAAATGATCTTCAAGCCTTGAATTGGGCCTTTGCTCTTGATGAAATTGGGTTGACAAAAGCCTCTGTTGATTGCTCTTGGAGTTGGAGAGAAACCCACTTGTGAACCGGGCCATGAACCGAAAAAGCTTGAGTAAAAGTTTGAGGTCAAACTTTTACTCAAACTTTTCATATCAGCTAGCCTTCCTTGCTGTCATCCACGTTTGAGCCAAAGTTTGAGGTCAAACTTTGAGCCAAACGTGGATCCCTCTTGTATGCCTCTTGGGGTGCTACTTTGTCCTCTTGTCAACGTTGCAAGTCTTATGCCAACTATAGACTATTATATATGGTTGGAAAGCTCTATATGTCAGCTTTCTAACCCACTTGGAATCACCTCAATTGGACATCTACAACTCAAGTTATTCTTGTTGGAAGTATACCCTATGGTTGATTGAATCAAAGGAAACATGAAATTCTACCCAATTGGCTTACTTATGGCTCAAGAAAGTGCATAAAATCAATTGAAAACAAAAGAAAAATTCTACCCAATTTGCACCATTCATAATATCTAGTAAAAGTAGCATAAAACCTTATGAAAAAGCACATAAACAACCATGTTTAATTGACTTGGGAAATGCATGAAGTTTCAATCTAAACACTTACTTATTGTGCAAGAAAGTGCATAAAAACTGAACGAAACAAGAGAATAATGCTTGTGAAACTAGCATAAGATGACTTGTCATCAGAAGGGCCTTAGGAGAATTTATTTGGTGTTAGTTTGAAAAGTTAGCGAACAAAGGTTTAGGATTCTGGTGTATTAAGGATGAGTTTGGTTGAAAGAGAGGGAAGAGTAGTAAACTTGGTGATTACTGACAACGGATGTGAGAAATTGGTGAATTGATGAGTTTGGAATGGAATTGCTTATGATGAGTTTGAGAAATATGAATGTTTAAGGATGTTAATGGAATGATGATCTTGATGAATGTTGAGAGTGTGCCAGGCACTATATCCTTGGAATATTGAGAGTTGATAGTGTGCCAGGAACTATATCCTTGGAATGATTTGTGATGAATTATATGTTGTTTTTGTTTTTCTTCTCTGCCGCAAGAGTGTGCCAGGCACTATATTCTCGGATTGAGCATGCAAGTGTGTTAGGCACTATATCCTCGGAGCGGTAGTATGCCAGGCACTATATCCTTGGAACAAAAGCGTGCCAGGCACTATATCCTCGGAAGTGGTAGAAAAGGCGACATCCGAAAGGATGTGTCGGGTGGCATTTATAGACCGACAAGTGATATCACAAGCCAATAGGACAAGCATTCATCATATGCATCTTTTATGTGCTTGTTTGCTATGATTACTTGAGTTTGCCTAATTGTATAATATGCTTACTTGCTTCTTGAATTAATTGTGATATATGATTATTACCTATGTATTACTTGTTTGCATTATCTGTGTTTGTTTGGTGCTGAGGAGGTTAGGTTGGCGGTGGCAATGGGATCGCACGGAGGTTCAGTTGGTGAAGGATGTGGGATACAGCGGTGTGATTAGTATTAGTTAGAATTCCCTTAAGTTTAGATAACCCGGTTATGGTTTAAGTTATTTATTTATCTATTTACGTTAAGCTTGAATATCAGTTTGGTGTGAAGTTCTAGGATTACCTTCGGCGTCCCGGGGCCTTACATCTTACATTATTGGGCACGGTTACCATACTGAGAACCTCCGGTTCTCATTCCATACTTTGTTGTTGTTTTTCAGATGCAGGTCGTAGTCCACCTTGGTGAGATTGCGGATATGGTGACAGAGCGGAGTATGGTTCCTCCTTGGTTTATTTCTATTTTTCTTTGTTATAGTTACTCTCACATCTTTTGTACATTTATCTTTGTGGCCTTAGAGGCTTATTTGAGAGAATAGTTGTATAAGTTATTTTTAACTCCAAAACTCTGTATGTCTGTATATACTAGTCGGCTTAAACTCCTGATGCACGGAAACTTGTCTCTCAATAAATTTTCCTTCGGAAAGTATACCGAATTGTCGTCAAGTAATAACTCACAATAGAGTGAGGTTGAACCCACAGGGATTAACGGATTAAGCAATCAATGGTTAATTGATTATCCTAGTTAGACGAATCTATTGGAGTGATGAGCAACAGAAAAAGAAAATAGCACAAAAGTAAAGAAAGAGATAAAGTGCAAAAAAGTAAAATGGCAAGAAAAGTAAATGTAAGAACTAAAAATAAAATGAACATTGGGATCAAGATATATTGCAATCCTCCAGATCAAGTTCATTCTCATCTCTTCCTCAATCAATGCATTCATTGATCTCCTTGGCAATCATAAGTGATTGGATCCCAATTCCTTTGCAATCTAATCTCTCTAAGATTGAACAATTTTCCAATTCCTTAATTTAATTGCTCATGGGAAGAGATGAAGTTTGGTCACTGATTATACCACACACATTCATAGATCAAAGTATTGGTAGGATTAAATGTCACAATATCCATCAAACCCCCCAACCTAATCCAATGTGAGAGAGCATTTCTAGCATGATTTCCTCATTCCTCTTCCAAGGTTTAGAGGAAATCCAAGTATGTGCAATTTCTCTTCCGAGACAATTACCTAATTGGATGAAGATCGAAAGCTCTCTAGTAAAATCAAGAGAAAAGAAAGAAGAAGAAGAATAAGAACTACAATTGATCCATTGAATCACAATAGATCTCTTTAACCCAATGAAAAGAGTTAGTTGATCATTGCTCTACCAAAATAGAAAACAAAGAAAGTGCAGAAAAGTAAAGATGAAGATTGAAACTAAAATTGAAACTTCAAAATTCATAAATGAAAAGTACAAAGAAAACGAAACTACTCCTAAGGAAGAAAAGAAGAGAAAAGGAAGAAGAGTGTAGGAGGGGAGGGGTTCGAAGACCCACTCCCCTTCAATTCTCCGTTCCAGAATAAATTCAATGTAGAAACTAAGGCCTTTTTATAGGCTCTCCTAAATTACAAAAATAAAATGAAATTGAAAGCAAATTACAATGAAATAAAAATTAACTATTCTAGATGCTTCTTGTGGCCTTGATTGGTTGACAATTCTGGGCTTGCTTGCTTGAGCTTTGAAGTGGACTTGAGAGAGAAGTGAATCAAATTGTGGTCTAGGGTGACTTGGCTTTATTGCTTTCGTTATCCATACTAACGCTACAAGTGTGGCGTTAGTGCTGAAGTTAGTGTGGCTAACGTCAAACTTGCTACCCAGTTGGTAATTTTTTGGGGCTTAAAAGATTCCTCTTGCTTGTTCTCTAATTTCATGCCCACTATAAAGTATTATATATCGTTGGAAATCTATGAATGTCAACTTTCTAACGCAGCTGGAATCACCATAATTGGACCTTTGTAACTCAAGTTATGCTCCTTTGAAGTGGACAAGGTCGCTGGTATAGTCGCTAGCGTTACTGGAAAAAGCGAGTCACAATAACGTTAGTGATCAGGGGCTTAATATTGCCAGGTTCTGGAGCTGAAACTTAATATCCACCCCAAATTATTATATATTGTTGGAAAGCCCTAGATGTCTACATTCCAACGCCTTTGAAAGTGCATCATTTGGAGCTCTACAGCTCGAGTTACACTTCTTGGAAGGTGAAGAGGTCAGCTGGCCTTACTACAGGTTGATACCATGTTCATCTTTGCACTTTTGGGGCAGGTTTTCTCCCTCAAATTCAGTGTCCACCATGTAGTGCCATATATGCTTGGAAAGATCTAGAATCCTATTTTCCAATGCCATTGGAATCACCTCATTTGGAGCTTTGTGGCTCAAGTTATTCTTATTTGAAGAAGGCATGGTCAGGCTGCCAGGTGAGACTTTTGTCCACGTTAGTGTCCATGTTAGTTTAACTAACGTGCCCACTAACGCGGGTCTTCCTTTTCTTCACAAACGTTAGTGGCACGCACTTTTTCCACTAACGTTGGCGTTTTCCTTTCCTTCCACATTAGTTCCCACGTTAATGTAACTAACGTGGAAGCTAACGTGGGTCTTCTTGCTTCGCTAGCATTATTGGCACTCACTTTTGCCAATAACACTGCTCCATCTTTAAAGTTAATGCCGTTAACATTCTCACTAACTTTCCAAGCTTTCCTTCCTTCCACTTTAATGGCCACGTTAGTGGCGCTAATGTAGCCACTAACGTGGCTCTTCTCTGCTTCTTTTGGTCTGAAATCAAACAAACAAAGTGTATCAAAGTAACATACAAGATAAACTTTACTATACTAAGTGTGCTAATAATGCTCAAAATCATACTTTCACTTAGTGTGATCTATTTCATCATATTTACCATGTATATTAACTAAAATTCACCTATGCTTGAGATTTTGTTTCATGAAGCGATTTTTCATGCTATTACTCATTTATTGGCCAAATTTGTATGAAAACTAACTAAAACCTACTGAAATAACTATCAAAAACAGGCAATGATGCACCCGCATCACAACACCAAACTTAAATCTTGCTTGTCCCCAAGCAAGGAAATAATTATGCACAAAGGATTCTTTTTATTGGATTGTGTTGGAAAATTTCTTATGATGCCTTGGTGAGTGAAGTGATTAAGTGATAATGGAGGTGAACTCTAATTATATGCTTATGCAAGGATTCTAGTGTTCATTAGTCCTTACATCTTAGAATTCTTAGATCTTAGGAGTGTCATTCGGATGGTGTTATGGAGTCCTCTTTATAGATTATCACCTTGAAGCAGTATTTATTTATCTTGGCCATGACTCTAGGTGTCATGTCTCAAAGCGGCTTTTTAAGATAAGCTTTCAATCAATACTCCCAAACCAGTTGGTCTAAGGTATTAGGTGTTGAAGCACCCCTTAGAATTTACTTGCTCAAGCCTCTTTCTTTGACACAAATTCACCACAAACATGTAACTAGGACAATAACTCTTTGAGCTTTTGTATCTTTCTTTTTCATCCTAGTAATTAATGCTCATAGCCTTGGGCTTATTCCTTGTTTTTCTTTTTCTTTTGTTTTTTTTTTTGTTTACTGCTTCTTGGATCAATAGATTTTTGAGAATTTCCATAATACTTCTCCAAATTTCAATTCCTGTCTATGAGCTCCCATGCAAGTTTTCACAAACATGTAACCTCAATACACAATCATACAATCAGTCAATGTCTCTTAATCCTTAGCTTGCCTCAAAATTGATAAAATTCCTCAACACTTTTCTTTCAAAACAATGATTTCTTCGATGCATTTTTAAGTATAATGGGTGCAAGCAGATTAAAGATGAAAGTGCAATGATAAGTAGTGAACCATGCTTATTACTAAAAGCAACTTTACAGAATAGAGGTGGACCACAGAATTCAAAACAAGAGACATTCATGATTGCAATTAAGTCTACTGGGAGTAAATGAGAAGGAAAAGAAATTTACAACCTTTGTAGCTCATCTTCGCCCTTGTTGTCCTTTTTTGCAGACTTCCTCCCTCCAATCACCATCTTAGAATAAGTGCTTTGCCGGCAAGCAACAAGTGGGAGCAGTGGTGTTGAGATTGTGATTCAACCATGAGTGTCAAAACAAAAAAAGAGAAACAAGCTATGAGTAATGCATATAATTAAGCAAGCTTGGTTAAAAATGACACTACAAGCCTAAGAAGCAAAGGCATTATGATTGTACAAACAAGTGGTGTTGCTGGATACATTGCATAAAAGAAAATTAAGTGGCACACCAAACTTAGTGTGACACTTTCTCTTAGAATTGATGCAAGTATCCAAAAAGATTGAAAACAGATTGTTGCAGGGCAACACCAAACTTAGAATGTGATCATATGCCAAATTTATTTGAAAAGAAGCTAAGTAAAAGGAACTGTTGTATTAATAACAAAATCACCAAGAGCCAGAATTGTCACGAACAGGGACTTCTTAGTGAGGCATTAACACAAACAGTTAGAGAGCATAGAAAATAAAGAACTAAAGCAATTACATGAATAAAGCAAAACAAAAGAAAATGTCTAATCTAGGTAATCAACCAACGGGTAGTTTGTTAATCACAATTAATCCCCGGCAACGGCGCCATAAATTTGATGCATGGAAACTTGTCTCTCAACAAATTTTCCTTCGGCAAGTATACCGAATTGTCGTCAAGTAATAACTCACAATAGAGTGAGGTCAAATCCACAGGGATTAACGGATTAAACAATCAATGGTTAATTGATTATCCTAGTTAGACGAATCATATTGGAGTGATGAGCAACAGGAAAAGTAAGTAGCACAAAAGTAAAGAAAGAGATAAAGTGCAGAAAAGTAAAATGGTAAGAAAAGTAAATGTAAGAACTAAAAATAAAATGAACATTGGGATCAAGAGATATTGCAATCCTCCGGATCAAGTTCATTCTCATCTCTTCCTCAATCAATGCATTCATTGATCTCCTTGGCAATCTTAAGTGATTGGATCCCAATTCCTTGGCAATCCAATCTTTCTAAGCTTGAACAATTTCCCAATTCCTTGATTTAATTTCTCATGGGAAGAGATGAAGTTTGGTCACTGACTATACCACACACATTCATAGATTAAAGTATTGGTAGGATTAAATGTCACAATATCCATCTAACCCCCAACCTAATCCAATGTGAGAGAGCATTTCTAGCATGATTTCCTCATTCCTCTTCCAAGGTTCAGAGGAAATCCAAGTATGAGAAATTTCTCTTCCGAGACAATTACCCAATTGGATGAAGATCGAAAGCTCACTAGTAAAATAAAGAGAAAACAAAGAAGAAGAAGAATAAGAACTACAATTTATCTATTGAATCACAATAGAGCTCTTTAACCCAATGAAAAGAGTTAGTTGATCATTGCTCTACCAAAATAGAAAAGAAAGAAAGTGCAGAAAAGTAAAGATGAAGATTGAAACTAAAATTGAAACTTCAAAATTCATAAATGAAAAGTACAAAGAAAACGAAACTACTCCTAAGGAAGAAAGGAAGAGAAAAGGAAGAAGAATGTAGGAGGGGAGGGGCTCGAACACCCACTCCCCTTGGAGTGTGCCAATTCACAGAAGTTCGAATTGGTCTTCACTCTCTCCCCCTTCCTTCAATTCTCCATTCCAGAATGAATTCAATGTAGAAACTAAGGCCCTTTTATAGGCTCTCCTAAATTACAAAAAAAAATGAAATTAAAAGCAAATTATAATGAAATGAAAATTAACTATTCTAGATGCTTCTTCTGGCCTTGATTGGTTGACAATTGTGGGCTTGCTTGCTTGAGCTTTGAAGTGGACTTGAGAGAGAAGTGAATCAAATTGTGGTCAAGGGTGACTTGGCTTTATTGCTTCCGTTATCCATACTAACGCTACAAGTGTGGCGTTAGTGCTGAAGTTAGTGTGGCTAATGTCACACTTGCTACCTAGTTGGTGTTTTTGGGGCTTAAAAGATGCCTCTTGTTTGTTCTCTAATTTCATGTCCACTATAGAGTATTATATATCATTGGAAAGCTCTGAATGTCAGCTTTCTAACACAATTGGAATCACTGTAATTGGACTTCTGTAACTTAAGTTATGCTCCTTTGAAGTGGACAAGGTCGCTGGCATAGTCGCTAGCGTTACTGGAAAAAGCGAGTCACATTAACGTTAGCGATCAGGGGCTTAATATTGCCCGGTTTTGGAGCTGAAACTTAATGTCCACCCCATATTATTATATATTTTTGGAAAGCCCTGGATGTCGACTTTCCAACGCCTTTAAAAGCGCATCATTTGGAGCTCTACAGCTCGAGTTACACTTCTTGGAAGGTGAAGAGGTCAGCTGGCCTTACTACAGGTTGATACCATGTTCATCTTTGAACTTTCGGGGCAGGTTTTCTCCCTCAAATTCAGTGTCCACCATGTAGCGCCATATATGCTTGGAAAGATCTGGAATCCTATTTTCCAATGCCATTGGAATCACCTCATTTGGAGCTTTGTGGCTCAAGTTATTCTTGTTTGAAGAAGGCATGGTCAGGCTGCCAGGGGAGACTTTTGTCCACGTTAGTGTAACTAACGTGCCCACTAACGCGGGTCTTCCTTTGCTTCGCAAACGTTAATGGCACGCACTTTTTCCACTAACGTTGGCATTTTCCTTTCCTTCCACATTAGTTCCCACGTTAATGTAACTAACGTGGAAGCTAACGTGGGTCTTCTTGCTTCGCTAGCATTATTGGCACTCACTTTTGCCAATAACGCTGCTCCTTCTTCAAAGTTAATGTTGTTAACGTTCTCACTAACTTTCCAAGCTTTCTTTCCTTCCACTTTAATGGCCACGTTAGTGGCGCTAACGTAGCCACTAACGTGGCTCTTCTCTGCTTCTTTTGGTCTGAAATCAAACAAACAAAGTGTATCAAAGTAACATACAAGATAAACTTTACTATACTAAGTGTGCTAATAATGCTCAAAATCATACTTTCACTTAGTGTAATCTATTTCATCATATTTACCATGTATATTAACTAAAATTCATCTATGCTTGAGATTTTGTTTCATGCAGAGAATTTTCAAGCTATTACTCATTTATTGGCCAAATTTGTATGAAAACTAACTAAAACCTACTGAAATAACTATCAAAAACAGGCAATGATGCACCCGCATCACAACACCAAACTTAAATCTTGCTTGTCCCCAAGCAAGGAAATAATTATGCACAAAGGATTCTTTTTATTGGATTGTGTTGGAAAATTTCTTATGATGCCTTGGTGAGTGAAGTGATTAAGTGATAATGGAGGTGAACTCTAATTATATGCTTATGCAAAGATTCTAGTGTTCATTAGTCCTTACATCTTGGAATTCTTAGATCTTAGGAGTGTCATTCGGATGGTGTTATGGAGTCCTCTTTATAGATTATCACCTTGAAGCAGTATTTATTCATCTTGGCCTTGACTCTAGGTGTCATGTCTCAAAGCGGCTTTTTAAGATAAGCTTTCAATCAATACTCCCAAACCAGTTGGTCTAAGGTATTAGGTGTTGAAGCACCCCTTAGAATTTACTTGCTCAAGCCTCTTTCTTTGACACAAATTCACCACAAACATGTAACTAGGACAATAACTCTTTGAGTTTTTGTATCTTTCTTTTTCATCCTAGTAATTAATGCTCATAGCCTTGGGCTTATTCCTTGTTTTTTTTTTCTTTTGTTTTTTTTTTTTGTTTACTGCTTCTTGGATCAATAGATTTTTGAGAATTTCCATAACACTTCTCCAAATTTCAATTCCTGTCTATGAGCTCCCATGCAAGTCTTCACAAACATGTAACCTCAATACACAATCATACAATCAGTCCATGTCTCTTAATCCTTAGCTTGCCTCAAAATTGATAAAGTTCCTCAACACTTTTCTTTCAAAAGAATGATTTCTTCGATGCATTTTTAAGTATAATGGGTGCAAGCAGATTAAAGATGAAGGTGCAATGATAAGTAGTAAACCATGCTTATTACTAAAAGCAACTTAACAGAATAGAGGTGGACCACAGAATTCAAAACAAGAGACATTCATGATTGCAATTAAGTCTACTGGGAGTAAATGAGAAGGAAAAGAAATTTACAACCTTTGTAGCTCATCTTCACCCTTGTTGTCCTTTATTGCAGACTTCCTCCCTCCAATCACCATCTTAGAATAAGTGCTTTGCCGACAAGCAACAAGTGGGAGCAGTGGTGTTGAGATTGTGATTCAACCATGAGTGTCAAAACAAAAAAAGAGAAACAAGCTATGAGTAATGCATATAATTAAGCAAGCTTGGTTAAAAATGACACTACAAGCCTAAGAAGCAAAGGCATTATGATTGTACAAACAAGTGGTGTTGCTGGATACATTGCATAAAAAAAAATTAAGTGGCACACCAAATTTAGTGTGACATTTTCTCTTGGAATTGATGCAAGTATCCAGAAAGATTAAAAACAGATTGTTGCAGGGCAACACCAAACCTAGAATGTGATCATATGCCAATTTTATTTGAAAAGAAGCTAAGTAAAAGGAACTGTTGTATTAATAACAAAATCACCAAGAGCCAGAATTGTCACGAACAAGGGCTTCTTAGAGAGGCATTAACACAAACAGTTAGAGAGCATAGAAAATAAAGAACTAAAGCAATTACATGAATAAAGCAAAACAAAAGAAAATGTCTAATCTAGGTAATCAACCAACCGATAGTTTGTTAATCACAATTAATCCCCAGCAACGGCACCATAAACTTGATACACGGAAACTTGTCTCTCAACAAATTTTCCTTCGGCAAGTATACCAAATTGTCGTCAAGTAATAACTCACAATAGAGTGAGGTCGAATCCACAGGGATTAACAGATTAAGCAATCAATGGTTAATTGATTATCCTAGTTAGACGAATCATATTGGAGTGATGAGCAACAGGAAAAGTAAATAGCACAAAAGTAAAGAAAGAGATAAAGTGCAGAAAAGTAAAATGGTAAGAAAAGTAAATGTAAGAACTAAAAATAAAATGAACATTGGGATCAAGAGATATTGCAATCATCCGGATCATGTTCATTCTCATCTCTTCCTCAATCAATGCATTCATTGATCTCCTTGGAAATCTTAAGTGATTGGATTCCAATTCCTTGGCAATCCAATCTCTCTAAGCTTGAACAATTTTCCAATTCCTTGATTTAATTTCTCATGGGAAGAGATGAAGTTTGGTCACTGATTATACCAAACACATTCATAGATCAAAGTATTGGTAGGATTAAATGTCACAATATCCAACTAACCCCAACCTAATCCAATGTGAGAGAGTATTTCTAGCATGATTTCCTCATTCCTCTTCCAAGGTTCAGAGGAAATCCAAGTATGAGCAATTTCTCTTCCGAGACAATTACCCAATTAGATGAAGATTGAAAGCTCTCTAGTAAAATCAAGAGAAAAGAAAGAAGAAGAAAAATAAGAACTACAATTGATCCATTGAATCACAATAGAGCTCTTTAACCCAATGAAAAGAGTTTGTTGATCATTGCTCTACCAAAATAGAAAAGAAAGAAAGTGCAGAAAAGTAAAGATGAAGATTGAAACTAAAATTGAAACTTCAAAATTCATAAATGAAAAGTACAAAGAAAACAAAACTACTCCTAAGGAAGAAAAGAAAAGAAAAGGAAGAAGAGTGTAGGAGGGGAGGGGTTCGAAGACCCACTCCCCTTGGAGTGTGCCAATTCACAGAAGTTCGAATTGGTCTTCACTCACTCCCCCTTCCTTCAATTCTCCGTTCCAGAAAGAATTCAATGTAGAAACTAAGACCCTTTTATAGGCTCTCCTAAATTACAAAAATGAAATAAAATTAAAAGCAAATTATAATGAAATGAAAATTAACTATTCTAGATGCTTCTTCTGGCCTTGATTGGTTGACAATTGTGGGCTTGCTTGCTTGAGCTTTGAAGTGGACTTGAGAGAGAAGTGAATCAAATTGTGGTCTAGGGTGACTTGGCTTTATTGCTTCCGTTATCCATACTAACGCTACAAGTGTGGCGTTAGTGCTGAAGTTAGTGTGGCTAATGTCACACTTGCTACCCAGTTGGTGTTTTTGGGGCTTAAAAGATGCCTCTTGTTTGTTCTCTAATTTCATGTCCACTATAGAGTATTATATATCGTTGGAAATCTCTGAATGTCAGCTTTCTAATGCAACTGGAATCATCATGAATGGACTTCTGTAACTCAAGTTATGCTCCTTTGAAGTGGACAAGGTCGCTGGCATAGTCGCTAGCGTTACTGGAAAAAGCGAGTCACAATAACGTTAGCGATCAGGGGCTTAATATTTCCAGGTTCTGGAGCTCAAACTTAATGTCCACCCCATACTATTATATATTGTTGGAAAGCCCTGGATGTCGACTTTCCAATGCTTTTGAAAGCGCATCATTTGGAGCTCTACAGCTCGAGTTACACTTCTTGGAAAGTGAAGAGGTCAGCTGGCCTTACTACAGGTTGATACCATATTCATCTTTGTACTTTTGGGGCAGGTTTTCTCCCTCAAATTCAGTGTCCACCATGTTGTGCCATATATGCTTGGAAAGATCTGGAATCCTACTTTCTAATGCCATTGGAATCACCCCATTTGGAACTTTGTGGCTCAAGTTATTCTTGTTTGAAGAAGGCATGGTCAGACTGCCAGGTGAGACTTTTGTCCACGTTAGTGTCCACATTAGTGTAACAAACGTGGCCTCTAACGTGGGTCTTCCTTTGCTTCACAAACGTTAGTGGCACCCACTTTTTCCACTAACGTGGAAGCTAACGTGGGTCTTCTTGCTTCGCTAGCGTTATTGGCACTCACTTTTGCCAATAACGCTTCTCCTTCTTCAAAGTTAATGCCGTTAACGTTCTCACTAACTTTCCAAGCTTTCCTTCCTTCCACTTTAATGGCCACGTTAGTGGCACTAACATAGCCACTAACATGGCTCTTCTCTGCTTCTTTTGGTCTGAAATCAAACAAACAAAGTTTATCAAAGTAACATACAAGATAAACTTTACTATGCTAAGTGTGCTAATAATGCTCAAAATCATACTTTCACTTAGTGTGATCTATTTCATCATATTTACCATGTATATTAACTAAAATTCACCTATGCTTGAGATTTTGTTTCATGCAGAGATTTTTCATGCTATTACTCATTTATTGGCCAAATTTGTATGAAAACTAACTAAAACCTACTGAAATAACTATCAAAAACAGGCAATGATGCACCCGCATCAACTCCGCAAGCTGCGACTAGTCCCCTATGATTATTATACTATTATAACTATATATATTCCATTCTTTTGCATCTATATCTTGTATCTTATGCGTTCGTGTGAATATTTCGCGCTTTTGTAATCCTGTTTTTGAGCTTAATCTTCATCACACTTCTAGAATATATTATTTCCTTCTATATAAATATGTATAAGCCTTAGAATTGTCATAACCTTTGATTAACCTTTGCCTTACGGCTAGAGGTAAGGCTTAGGGTAATTGGGGTGTTACAACAAATAGTGGCCGATTATATACTTCCCAGCACCCATGCTACCCATGTCCGACTCAAAACCGCTATATTGCTTTGGGCTATTTTTGAAGGCAAGAAGATAACTATCTTGCCCTTAATTTGTGCATCGATGTAGAAGGTGATCCAAAGAAGAAAATCAACATTCCTTTTCCATTGCTTGTTATGAGATTCGCTATGCTAGCGGGGGTAGCGAGGCAACCTACAGACATCATGTTCAAGATCCCAATTGGTAATCAATTCATTCCATGTGGAGATCTACAAGGATCCGTAAAGAAGATACTCTCCAAGAGGAAAGAATGCATATGTATTTATCTTGGAAAGAAAATACACGAGTGAATGTGAGAAAGGAGATAAATGGGATATTAGTGTGTTTTTCTTATGTGTATATAGGATGATATATGATTAGGTGGGTTGCTTGAGCTAATCAAAGAATCAATCTACTAGTCCACTTAACCATTGTAATCTTACCCTTATCCTAACCCCATTACAACCCTCCAAAGACCTCATGATATTTGTATTCATGCCTCAATATTTGTTGATTGTTAGATGATTAGCAAATCCTAGAAAAACATGATTAAAGGAGCATTGAGTGATTAAGCCCTATACACTGAGTGATTAGAGTGTAAATACATCTGGTGAGGGGTTCGATTGCTCAATTCTATGATTCCATCTTTTACCTTGTGTTTTCTTGCAAGTCATGGAATTAAATTTTTGAAAACTTCAAATCAATCTTTGGATGTTGATCATATTGCCTTAATTCCTTGTCTTGGCCTTAATGATCTATCTTGAATTAATTGGGAATCTCTTGTTTGTATTTTTACCAAACTCAATAGGGAACCATAGTATAGACATAGGTAGTTAATATTTTGCTTAGTTGCATGCATCTAGTTAGTTCATTAAATAAGTTGTTGCCCTTTTACCTTTCTCCTTTGATTGAGATTAGCATGAGGATATGCTAGTGTTTAAGTGTGGGAGAATTGATGAATCCATATTTGATGATGATTTTTGGTTAGAATGGAGTGGATTTCATCATGCAAACCTACATTTATTCCCTTAAATAGCATGCTTTTGAGTTTTCCTCCTAAATTGTGCTTGATTGTGAAAACATTCTCTTTTGAGCTTAATTTGATCAATTTTACTCCATTTGCATTCTATTCAATACCTTGATATTTTTGGTGAGTGATTTTAGATGTAATAAATAGGAATGGCTTAGTAAAGATGGAAGAGAAGCATGCAAGAAGGAAGAAACATGAAGAAAATAAATGAGAAAAACTTTGCGACGTGTGCATGCGCACAGCCTCTTGTGCGTACGCACAACATGAGATTCGGCCAAGTGTGCGTATGCACAGACCTATGTGTACGCACAGATACCAGTGCGTGCCTTCATTTAAAAGTCACGTGGCTCGCATTTGGAAGGGTTTGGAGGCCCAAATCTGATGGCCTAGAGCTTATATTGGAGGGGTAACACTTGGAAAAACATAACATATCATTAGGAGTAGTGTTAGATAGTTTTACGAGGCTTTAGGTTTAGTTTTCTCTAAGTTTTCTCTTAACTGTATTAGAGTTTTCATTAGGGTTTATATTCCAAGTGCTATTTCCATTTTTTATCTTGGATTTTTGCATTCCTCCATTGTAAGTATTTCTTAATTGCTCTCTTTTATTACTATAATTTTAATACTCTTTCTTGTAGTTAAAGATATATTGTTATTATATATACTTTTTGCAATTTTGATCTCTTGATGAACTTGATGATTGATGATTATTATATATTTGGTTGAGTTAGTATTGTTGCTTTTGATCATTTATTGCTCATAGTTTCAAGCATTTTCTCAATTTTCTTAATCCAACATTTAGTGATAATTCTTGGATTGTTAATTGTTCTTTCTTCCACTAACGCTAACTTGTTACTAAGGCAATTAGCAAGTGAGTTAGGATTTATGGATTAAGAACACTTATGCTCACTTGATCTATCCTTCGATGTTAAGGGTTAACTAAGTGAGATTAATCCATCATAATTGTCATAGTTGTTTGTTGTTATAATAAGGAAAGGATCCCCTAACTCAATCCAAGCCAAGAAGCCATTTATGCTTTGAGTTACAAACACACACATCAATCAGTTTTACATCTTACTTGTTCATATTACACATAGCTAGTTCTTTAATTCCTTTATTGGTTCATTAACTGAAATATTGAATGTTCTTTTATTCCTTTAATTGTTCATCTCCTTATTGAAAATTTCGTGATTGTCACAACCGAAATCGTGCATTATTGATCGCTATTCCTTGGGAGACGACCTGGGATTCTACTCCTGGATTTAATTGGTTTTAAATTATGACATATCTAATCAAAACTTTGGTTGCAAGTCACTTTGTCAGTTGGAACTATACATACAACGTTGAAATTCCATCTTTCCTCCCTTTTCGGAGAAAGAGAATTCCTAATCGACGATCCGGCATGCACAAAAGCTCTAACCAGCTCGTAGTCATCAGTAACCACCATAAGAAACTGTGTGAGATTTGTTCGGTTGCGATAATCCTCATATGCCTTAGCATCAGTGAAATCTTTAAGAACAGGCTCACACGAGGTTATTTGATCCCAAATAAATTCTATCTGAGCAAGAAAATCAAAAACTGCTTGTCCATATTCTTGCTTAAGGCTATGAAGCTCCTTTAGCAGTTTCAAAATGCCCAAAGTGTAAATGAACGCCTGGAGTATAAGTGTTGCGAAACCACTATCCCAATCTTCCAATTTCTCTGCAAAGTCTTTCTTAACATCCTCCTTAGATTTGGAGGTCCAATCCTTTGATCTTTTAGTCACAGTTGGTTTAATAGGACGAACAACATCACCAGTCACATAGCGCCATAATTTTTTCCCTTTAAGATATCTTCTCATAGATTCAACCCAATGAGCATAGTTGGAGCAATTAAGGATAATAGGAATAGGCTAAAAAACATATGCTTTTTTCATAGTAGCTGAAACAAAGACGAAAAAGGAGAAAAAACTGCAAAATGAGAGCAAAAATTGAGAAAACAGAGGGCAGAATCCGAAAGAGCTTACCAAAAAATTTTAGGGAGGGTTCTAGTGTCTACTGATACGTAAGCATCTTATACCTTTTTTCTAGTAATTTTTATATTGTTTTGAGTTATATTTTATTTAAATTTACTTGATTTTAGTGCAAAAATCACATTTGGATGCTACTTTAAGTTTTTCTTGTGTTTTATGGTTTTAGATGAAATTTGGAGTAGTTTGGAGGAGCCTGGAGCAAAAGAAGAAAATGCTGCTAGCACCTTCCTGAGCGCTGAATGCCTACTTGGCGTTTCACGCCAGCGGGGGAGCAGGGCCAGCAATGTTACTCCCCCTCTCTGGCGTCTCATGTCCAAATTCTGAAGTAAAACACCAGTAGCAGCCTGAATAATACTCAACTGGGCCTCCAAGTGGATGTAGCAATAAAAGAAAACAATAATAAATACTTACAATGGAGGCAAGGAAAAATCCAATATCAAAATAGAAATAGCACTTTGCAATATAAACCCTAATGAAAATCCTAAGAAAGTTGAGAGAAAACTTAGAGAAAAACTAAACCTAAAGCCTCCTAAAACTATCTAATACTACTCTTAATGATATGCTATGTTTTCTCAAGTATTTCCCCCTCCATATGAGCTCTAGGCCATCAGATTTGGGACTCCAAACTCTTCAATTCACAAGCCACGTGACTTTTTAATGAAGTCACACGCTGGTACCTATGCATCCACACAAGAGGTTGTGCGCACGCACACTTCGCAAAGCTTTTCTCCTTTATTTCTTCATGTTTCCTGACAAAGACCAAGTTGTAAGTTAGGATTTTTCCAAATAGATTCTCGTTGCAAATATAGCTCCGAACCAACAATTGGCCAATATTCAAATTTAATTCAAAATATTGTCACAATTCAAACCAAACATAAACAGAGAGTATTTAACTCCCAGGTCGTCTTCCCTAGGAACTAATGCTGATAAGCGCATACAATTTTGGATGTGGAAATAAGGGGGTTTTTCGATGATTGAGATAAATAAATAAAGAGATTAAAGAACAAGACAAAATTATAATTAATAAACTAATGAAGGAATTGAAGAACTATGTATGTAACATGGACAAGTAATGCTATAAAAGTGATGGAAAAGTGGTTCAAAACATGAATGGAACCTTGACTTGGGACGAGTTATGGAATCCCTTCCTTGCCATAACCACAACTATGATAATTATGATGGATTAATCTCACTAAGTCAACCTTAACATCGAAGGATAGGTTAAGTGAGCATAATTGTCATTAATCCACAAATCCTAACTAACTTACCAAATAAATTGGGAAAAAGCTAGCGTTAGTGGAAGCAATAACAACTAACAACCCGAGAATTATCACTAAATGTTGGACATTATAGTTCTAGTAATCCATATACTCATTTCCCCCAAGCCAAGGGGTGGAAGTTACCATATAATCAAAATTGGCATTTCATCGAACACATAATGGGCATAAACATAAAACATGGCAAAATTGGTAAATGAATGAAAGCTGTGAATCATAAATGCTCAAAATCAATAAAAGCAACTCAAACAAACATGAAATAATCATCAAACATCAAACTAACCATCTAGGAATCCAAAATTGCAAAAATCAAAACTTGAAGTATAAAATGCTACAAACCCTAATTAAGAACCCTAAGAGAGAATTTCCTAATCCACACTACTCCTACTCCTACAATGTGAAGAAAATGTAAAAATAAAGTTCTAAGTCCTCAAGCCTCATATGGCTTCATTTCCCCTTCATATAGCACCTAAAATCAGCCTCCAAAGCCTTCAGATATAGGCCAAAAGAGCCCCAAAATCGTGCAGCACGTGGAATTTTAATGAAGGCATGTGTAGACACCAGTGTGTACGCACAAACGTGGGTGCACGCACACTCTGCCAAAATCTCTTCATGTGCGTACGCACAAGAGGTTGTGTGCACACACACTAGGCGATGCTTGAATGGACACGCGACGCGCACGATGCGACTCACGCGCTCACGTGGTTCTGCTCTAATGGTTGTGCATACGCACGCAGGTCTGTGCGTACGCACACATCGCTGTGCTCTTCTCCTTTGATTCTTCATACTTCCTCTACTTTGCATGCTCCTCTTCCATTCTCTCCAAGCCATTCCTACGTTATACATCTGAAATCATTCAGAAACAACATCAAGGCATCGAATGGGATAAAATTAATCGAATCAGGCACAAAAGAGCATGTTTTCATAATCAAGAACAAATTTGGAGGAAAGTACAAAAGCATGCTATTTAAGGGAATAAGTGCAAGTTTATATGATTAAATCCATTCAATTTTAACAAAAAATTATCATCAAATATAGATTCATCAATTCCCCCACACTTAAATACTAGCATGTCCTCATGCTAAACACACTCAAAGGAGATAGATGAACGGAAAAAATGATTTATTCTATGTACTACCTAAATGCATGCTACTATCCTAAAGGTTACTACCAATATGTACTATGCAAGGAGTTTGTAAAATAAACCATGTAATTTCAATCCATCACAAGAAAGCTTTAGGGCCAATGTAAACAGTTTATGCACTAAAATCAATGTCCAAAGAGTTGAATTGAAATTTTCAAAACTAACCAACAAACAACTTACAAGAAGATAAAATATGAGATGCAAGAACATAGAATTGAGCGATCGAACCCCTCACCGGATGTGTATTCACTTAATTCGCTCAGTGTTTAGGGCTTAATCACTCAATTCTCCTTTAATCATGCTTTTCAAAGATTTGTAAGTCATCTAATAATCAACTAGTATTTGATGCATGAAAAATAAATATCATGAGGTCTTTGGAGGGTTGTAATGGGGCCAGGGTTTAGGTAGGATAAATATGGTTAAGTGGACTTAAAGAATTAGTTTTTTGATTAGCTTAAGTGTCTACCTAATCCTATATCGCCTATATACTCATAACAATGCAACCTATGACAGTAGATTCATCTTGGAAGGCATTTGGGTCAACGTTGGCCCTCAAACGTTGACTCCAACTTGAAGCACCAGAACTTGTAATTCAAACAGATCTCTTCTCAACAGCAAAGGAAACCGATTGGAAGCCATTTCAACCCAATTCCATCAAGGCTAAAAGCCCAATTGAGAGATTGAAGATCAATGGAAGAAAGTGTATAAAGAGCTTAGAATTTAAGTTAGAAAGGGAGATAATTTTTTTTGCCCACTTTTACGTTTACTGCACGTTTACTTCTCAGTTCATTTTACTTTTCTGCAATTGTTTGAATTCTGTAATGTATCTTTCAATTCCATTTTCCATTTTGAGAGCTATGAACAACTTAACCACTTTCATTGGGTTAGGGAGATCTGTGTAAATTCAATGGATCAATACTAGTTTTCATTCTTCTTCTTCTTTCTTTTCTCTTGATTTTACTAGAAAGCTTTCGTTCTTCATCCAATTGGATAGTTATCTTGGGAAAGAAGCTATTCATAATTGGATCTCCTCGGAATCTTCGAAGAGGAATGAGGAGATCATGCTACAATTTTTTTCTCACATTGGATTAGATTGTGGTTTGGATGGATATAGTGACATGTAATCCTACCAATACTTTGATACTTGAATTTGTGTGGTATAATTAGTGACCAAACTTCATCTCTTCCCATCAGCACTTAAATTAAGGAATTGGGTAATTGTTCATACTGAAAGAGATTATATTGCCAAGGAATTGGAATTGTGAATTCTTACTGGTTGCTGCTTGTTGTGCTACTTGTATGACAGGTAGAAGAGAGGTTTCAACCTCTTTTGATAGTGAATCGGAAAGAACCTTCCTGAGATTAAGAAGGGAAGCAAGAGGAAAGAGGGTTGTTGGTGCAGAAGAGGAGGAAGAAGACTTTGATATAACCATGGGGGATGATATGGAAAACCATCATGAAGGAGAGGTGAACAATCATGCCAGAAGCGGTGTAGCCAACCCTGCTAGACCAGAGAGGAGAGTTCTTTGATCCTACATCAATCCAAACTCAGGAAACTGTGGTAGCAGCATTCAAAAGCCAACTATCCATGCTAATAATTTCGAATTGAAGCCTCAGCTCATAACTCTTGTGCAAAACAATTGTTCTTTTGGAGGAAGTGCCCAAGAGGACCTTAATGAGCATCTCACTAAATTCCAAAGGATATGTGACACTGTTGAATCTAATGGTGTTCATCATGACACCTATAGATTGCTACTATTTCCATTTTCTTTGAGGGACAAAGCATCAAAATGGCTGGAGTCATTTTCCAAGAAAAGCTTGACCACCTGGGAAGATGTAATGAATGGATTCTTAACAAAGTTCTACCCTCCACAAAAAGTAAACAGGCTGAGAACTGAGGTGCAGAAATTCAGACAGCAGGATGGTGAGACTATTTATGAAGCCTGGGAGAGATTCAAGGATTTGACAAGAAGATGCCCCCTAATATGTTTAATGAGTGGGTGCAAATTCATATCTTTTATGAAGGGCTGAATCATGAATCAAAGAAAGCTGTAGACCACTGATGTGGCAAAAATTGGCCGATTAAGAGATTAATATAAGAAATACGTTGCAAGTACAGTTCTTAACCAGCGAAAATCCGCTCATTAATTTAGAAGGGTTGTCACAAATTCAGAATAAAAATACTGGGAGTAGGAATCCCAGGTCGTCTCCCAACGAGTTGACAAAAGAGTGCTATTTTATTAATCAGGAGTTTTCCAAGAAATTTTTAAGAGTTGAAGAGCAGAAAAATAAAGGATTGTGAATTAAAGCAACGAAACTTAAGGAGAGAATATATATAATCAAATAGAAGCCTTGACCGAGGGAATGATTAATTGAAAGTTCTATCCTTGTTGGATTTTATCAAGTGTAGTATCAAGAGGTTGTTGTTTTCACTTAGTTAACCCTTACTAAATAAAGGAAAGTCAGGTGATTGAGCTGACTCATATTCACAAGTCCTAATCCTCTCCCTTGGGAAGGATTAGCATTAGTGCCTAGAGAGTTAGCCAACAACTTCCAATTTAACTAATCACTTGAGCATTCCAACTCAAGGGTCTCCTTTTAATCAACCCCCAAGTCAAGTTGCGAGTCTACTCCATTGACGTGAAAATTACTTACACAGAATTAAAAAGGGAATGAAAGGAAGACATGATAAACAATAAATGACAATTAATTAAAAGTAAAAATAATCCTTTAGATTAATAAATCCCAAAATGCAACATACGTATCTGAACAAGGTTAATAAGTAATCAAAAGAGTAAAGGAATAAGAAAGTAAACTAGAATAATAGAAACTTCAATGGAGGTAATGACTCTTCTCAATATCACTAAGGGATGGGAGGAACACTACCGATCCCGAGTGCCCTATCACTAGTGATTACTCCCGATCCGAAGCACCCCTTTTCTACTTTTCTACATAGATAGATCCGCAAAAGGAAATCTTCTTTCTTCACCGGGCTTTTACCATGTCTCCCGAACAATTTTAGTACATATGGCGCAAGACGATGGCACTTCTTTTTCCAATGACAGATCGGATACTTTATTCCTTTCTCCTCTACAGGATCAGGAGGCTAACCTCTATTAGAAATGGCTTTCTTTGGTTGTTCCGCGGGATGCCTTTTCGGTGACGTATAAAAGAGACAACTTGTGCATCTTACAAAAGCATAAAACTAGAAATCTATGAATGTAAAGGAAACCTAGAGGAAGTAGTAATTTCTCTCTAAGATTCAAAACTAAAACTAAAACTAAGCAAATGAGAATGTGTCTTGAGTCTCTGTTTATCCCCTGACTCTAGTCTGTGTTTCTGGGCTGAAAACTGGGTCCAAACTCAGCCTAAAATCGCTCCCAACATTTTCTGCGATTTTTGCAGGTAGCGCATGTCACACGTATGCGTCGGACATGCGTGCGCCTCGTTTGGCAATTTCGTTGTCATGCATACGCGTCAGGCACGCGCACGCGTCACCGTGCGAACTCCGATTCACGCGCACGCGTGAGCCATGCGTGCGCATCGCTCCTCGTTGGTTGTCTCCTTCATTTCTTGTGCTCTTTCCATTTTTGCAAGCTTCCTCTCCATCCTATGGGTCATTCCTGCCCTATAAAGCCTGAAAACACTTAACGCACAGATCACGGCATCGAATGGTATAAAGAGGGATTAAAAAAATACAGTTTAAAGGCTTAGGAAGTAAGTTTTCAATTATAAAACAAAACTAGGAAGGAATTGTAAAACCATGCAATTTGTATGAATAAGTGTGCAAATACTTGATAAAAGCCACTCAAATCAGCACAAGATAAACCATAAAATAGTAGTTTATTGGTGCACGAAATTGTGATGTCCAGGCTCGAACAATCCCTGGTAATGGCTCCAAAGCTTGGCGCTTTGATCTTAATACATAATTGTCACAACTTCGATACAACTAACCAGCAAGTGCACTGGATCGTCCAAGTAATACCTTACGTGAGTAAGGGTCGAATCCCATGGAGATTGTTGGTATGAAGCAAGCTATGGTCACCTTGTAAATCTCAGTCAGGAAGATGATCCTAAGATCCTAAGATGATCAAAAGATGCCTAATACAATAGTAAGAGGTCCTATTTATAATAAACTAGTCACTAGGGTTTACATGAGTAAGTAATTGATGCATGAATCCTCTTCCTGGGCCCACTTGGTGTGTGTTTGGGCTGAGCCTGAGTGTAGCACGTGCAGAGGCCATTTGTGGAGTTGAACACCAGTTTCTGTGCCAGTTTGGGCGTTCAACTCTGGTTTTGGATCCTTTTCTGGCGCTGGACGCCAGATTTGGGCAGAAGACTGGCGTTGAACGCCAGTTTACGTCGTCAATTCTTGGCCAAAGTATGGACTATTATATATTACTGGAAAGCCCTGGATGTCTACTTTCCAACTCAATTGGAAGTGCGCCATTTCGAGTTCTGTAGCTCCAGAAAATTCTATCAATGAAACATAGTTTCAATCATATGAGTGGGACTTATAGCTTTTTGCCTCTTGAATAGTTTTGGCATCTCACTTTATCCATTGAGGTTCAGAATGATTGGCATCTATAGGAACTCAGAGTTCAGATAGTGTTATTGACTCTCCTAGTTCAGTATGATGATTCTTGAACACAGCTTCTTTATGAGTCTTGGCCGTGGCCCTAAGCACTTTGTTTTCCAGTATTACCACCGGATACATAAATGCCACAGACACATAATTGGGTGAACCTTTTCAGATTGTGACTCAGCTTTGCTAAAGTCCCCAATTAGAGGTCTCCAGTGTTCTTAAGCACACACTTTTTTTGCTTTGGACCTTGACTTTAACCGCTCAGTCTCAAGTTTTCACTTGACACCTACACGCCACAAGCACATGGTTAGGGACAGCTTGGTTAAGCCGCTTAGACCAGAATTTTATTCCTTTAGGCCCTCCTATCTACTGATGCTCAAAGCCTTAGGATCCTTTTTATTTGCCCTTGCCTTTTGGTTTTAAGGGTTATTGGCTTTTTCTGCTTGCTTTTTCTTTTTCTTTCTATTTTTTTCTATTTTTTCGCCCTTTTTTTTTTTCTGCAAGCTTTGTTCTTTGCTGCTTTTTCTTGCTTCAAGAATCATTTTTATGATTTTTCAGATTATCGAATAACATGTCTTCTAGTCATCATTCTTTCAAGAGCCAACATATTTAACATTCTTAAACAACAACTTCAAAAGACATATGCACTGTTCAAGCATACATTCAGAAAACAAGAAGCATTGTCACCACATCAATATAATTAAGCTAAGTTCAAGGATAAATTCGAAACTCATGTACTTCTTGTTCTTTTGAATTAAAACAGTTTTTATTTAAGAGAGGTGATAGATTCATAGGACATTCATATCTTTAAGACAAAGTTACTAACTACTAATGATCATGTAATGGGGACACAAACATAGATAAGCACATAGAAAATGCATGATGGCCCGGTCTGTAGTAACTTCAGACCGGTTGCTAGTGGGAATGATTGAGCATTGAATAAACTCCAACCATCCTCTAGCTATAGGCTTGAGGTCCAATCTTTTTAGTTGAACTGGCTTGCCTTTGGAGTCAATCTTCCATTGAGCTCCTTCTACACATATGTCCATAAGGACTTGGTCCAACATTTGATCAAAGTTGACTCTCCTTGTGCAGGGGCGTGCGTTCTCTTCCATGTATGGCAAGTTGAACGCCAACCTCACATTCTCCGGACTAAACTCTAAGTATTTTTCCCCGAACCATTGTAACATAGTTCTTTGGATCCGGGTTCTTACTTTGATCATGGTTCTTGGTGATCCATGCATTGGCATAGAACCCTTGAACCATTAAGATGCCGACTTGTTGGATGGGGTTTGTTAGAACTTCCCAACCTCTTCTTTGAATTTTATGTCAAATCTCCGGATACTCATTTCTTTTGAGTTTAAAAGGGACCTCAGGGATCACCTTTTTCTTGGCCACAACATCATAGAAGTGGTCTTGATGGGCTTTGGAGATGAACCTTTCCATCTCCCATGACTCGGATGTGGAAGCTTTTATCTTCCCTTTCCCTCTTCTAAAGGATTCTCCGGTCTTAGATGCCATCAATGGTAATGGAAAAACAAAAAAGCTATGCTTTTACCACGCCAAACTTAGAATATTGCTCGCCCTCGAGCAATAAACAAAAGAATAGAAGAAGAAGAAGAAGAAATATGGAGAGGGGGAGGGAGATGTGGTTTCGGCCAAGGAGAGTATAGAGGGGTGTGTTGTGTGAATTTGATGAAGAATGGAGGTCTTTATATAGGCAAGGGAGGGGGGTTAAGGTTCGGCCATATGGGTGGGTTTGGGTGGGAAATTGGTTTTGAATTTTGAAGGTAGGTGGAGTTTATGAGGTAGGTTTATTGGGAAGAGTGGGTGGATGTGAGTGGTGAAGGTTTAGTGGGGAAGAGAGATTGAGGTGATTGGTGAGGGATTTTTAGGGAAGAGTGTTTATGGGGTTGTGTGAAAGAGAGTGGTGAGAATAAGTGAGTGGAGGTAGGTGGGGATCCTGTGGGGTCCACAGATTCTGAGTGGATCCTGTGGGGTCCACAGATCCTGAGGTGTTCAAGGATTTACATCCCTGCACCCATTAGGCATGTAAAAATGCCTTTGTATCCAACTCTGGGCGTTCAGCGCCAGGTTGGTGGCCATTTTGGGCGTTCAACGCCCATTTGTGTGCCATTTCTGGCATTGAACGCCAGAACCATGCCTGTTCTGGCATTCAGCGTCCAGAAGCTGCCCATTTTGGGCGTTCAGCGCCAGAACCATGCTCTGTTCTGGTGCTGAACGCCAGACAGATGCTCCTCCAGGGTGTGATTTTTCTTCTGCTGTTTTTGATTCCGTTTCCAATTTTTATATTTATTTTGTGACTCCACATGATCATTAACCTAAGAAAACATGAAAAACAATAATAATAGAGTTAGATAAATAAACATTGGGTTGCCTCCCAACAAGCGCTTCTTTAATGTCAATAGCTTGACAGCGGGCTCTCATGGAGCCTCACTGATGTACAGAGCTTTGTTGAGACTCTCCAACACCAAACTTAGAGTTTGGATATGGGAGTTCAACACCAAACTTAGAGTTTGGTTGTGGCCTCCCAACACCAAACTTAGAGTTTGACTGTGGGGGCTCTGGTTGACTCTGCTTTGAGAGAAGCTTTTCAAGCTTCCTCTCCATGGTTGCAGAGGGAGATCCTTGAGTTTTAAACACAAGGGAGTCCTCATTCCATTGAAGGACTATTTCACCTCTGTCAACATCAATCACAGCTCTTGCTGTGGCCAGGAAAGGTCTTCCTAGGATGATGGATTCATCCTCTTCCTTTCCAGTATCCAGGACTATGAAATCAGCAGGGATGTAAAGGCC